>NC_067401.1:395522400-395859900 GCF_016432865.1 Antechinus flavipes
ATTTGATTTTGAGGCTTGGTCAATTTTTGTGTAGATTGCAAGAACCACCAAGAAAAAAATAAACTTATTTTTATCTACATTCAATTTTCTCCAAAGGTCTAGCATACCTAAGTTTTCTAACATTCTGTTTAACTCCTTAACTTCTTTCTTATTTATTTTGTGGTTCCATTTATGCATTTCTGAGAAAGCAAAGTTGAAATCCCTCACAAGTATAGTTTTGCTGTCTATTTCTTCTTGCATCTTTTTTAACTTTTCAAGGAATTTGGATGCTATACAACTCTGTGCATATGCGTTTTGTATTTATATTGCTTCATTATCTATTATTATTCTTTAGAAAAATATAGTTTCCTTCTTTATCTCTTTTAATTAGATCTTCCTTTGCTTTTACTTGATATGAGATCAGGATCACTAGCCTTGCTTTTTTTACTTCACCTGAAGTATAATGGATTCTGATCCAACCCTTTTCCTCCATCCTATGTATCACTCTGCTTTAAATGTGTTTCTTATAAACAATATATTGTTCCATTCTGCTTTTTAATCAATCTACTATCCATTTCTATTTTAAGAGAGAGTTCATCCCATTCACATTAACAGTTAAAATAATTAATTCTGTATTTCCTGCCATCTTATTTACCCTGTTATGCTTTTTTCTTTCTCCCTTTCCTCCTCCCCAATATTTTGCTTTTGATGACCACCTCCTTCAAATAGGCCTCCCACCTTAGAGCCCTTCCCCCTTTTTTATACCTTTCACCTAATACTTCTGTTTTACCTTCTCTTAGTCCTTCCTTTCTTTTCCCCTTTTAACTCCCACTTCCCTATAAGACAAGTTTCTCTGTGAAGATACCTATGGCTGATATTCTCTCTTTGAATCAAATCTGATGAGAGTAAGATTCACACAATGCTCATCCTTCTCCCTTTTTTCCCTCAATTATAACAAGCATTCTTTACCTCTATGGGAGATGTCATTTCCCTTATTTTACCTCCTTTTTCATTTTTTTCCAGTACAATCTTCTTTCCACCTTTAGTTTCTTTTTCATATTATCATAATAAAATCAAATTATACCTGCACTCTCTAAGTATACCCATAACAGAAATATAGTTCTCAAGAGTGCTTTCCTTTTTACTTTTTTATGCTTTTCTTAAGTTCTGTGTTTGGAGATAAAATTTTTTGTTGTTGTTGTTCAGTTCCGGTCTTTTCCTTAGAAATAGGAGAAATTCAGCTATATCATTGAATTCCATATTCTCCTCTGAAAGATAATGCTCATTTTAGCTGGGCAGCTTATTTCTGCCCATTATCCAAGTTCCTTTGCTTTTTGGAATATCAGATTCAAGGCCCTTCAATCATTTTAAGGTGGAAGCTGCTAGGTCCTGGGTAATCCTAATTGTGGCTCCTAGGTTATTAAATTGTTTCTTTCTGGCTGTTTGCAGTGTCTTTTGCTTGGTGCAATAGTTCTGAAATTTAGCCATGATACTCTTTAGAGTTTTCATTTTGGGGTCTCTTTCAGAAGGTGATCAGTGAATTCTTTCAATGGCTATTTTACCTTTTGATTCTAAGACATCAAGGCTGTTTTCCTTTATGATTTCCTGTAAAATAATGTCTAGGTCATTTTTTTCATCATGGCTTTCAGGAAGTCTAATAATTCTTAGATTGTCTCTCGTAGATCTACTTTCCAGGTCAATTGTGTTTCCTATGAGGTATTTCATATTTTCTTGTATTTTTTCATTGTCTTGTTTTTGTTTGACTGATCAACTAATCTATTTCTAAGCCAATACCAGATGGTTTTGGTGACTGCTGCTTTATAATATAATTTTAGATCAGGTACAGCTAGACCACCTTCATTTGATTTTTTTTTTCATTAATTCCCTTGAGATTCTCGACTTTTTATTGTTCCATATGAATTTTGTTGTTATTTTTTCTAAATCATTAAAATATTTTCTTGGAAGTCTGATTGGTATAGCACTAAATAAATAGATTAGTTTAGGGAGTATTGTCATCTTTATTATATTTGCTCGGCCTATCCAAGAGCACTTAATATTTTTCCAATTATTTAAGTCTGACTTTATTTGTGTGAAAACTTTTTTGTAATTTTGCTCATATAATTCCTGACTTTCCTTTGGTAGGTAGATTCCCAAATATTTTATGCTATCAACAGTTATTTTGAATGGAATTTCTCTTTGTATCTCTTGCTCTTGGATTTTGTTGGTGGTGTATAAGAATGCTGAGGATTTATGGGGATTTATTTTGTATCCTGCTACTTTGCTAAAATTATGAATTATTTCTAATAGCTTTTTAGTAGAATCTCTGGGGTTTTCTAGGTATACCATCATATCATCTGCAAAGAGTGATAGTTTGGTTTCCTCATTGCCTACTCTAATTCCTTTAATCTCTTTCTCGACTCTTATTGCAGAGGCCAGTGTTTCTAATACAATATTGAATAATAATGGTGATAGTGGGCAACCTTGCTTCACTCCAGATCTTACCGGGAAAGGTTCCAGTTTTTCCCCATTGCATATGATGCTTACTGAAGGTTTAAAATATATGCTCCTAACTATTTTAAGGAAAAGTCCTTTTATTCCTATGCTCTCAAGTGTTTTTATTAGGAATGGCTGTTGGATTTTATCAAATGCTTTTTCTGCATCTATTGAAATGATCATATGGTTTTTGTTTGGTTGGTTGTTGATATAGTCAATTATGTTAATAGTTTTCCTAATATTGAACCAGCCCTGCATTCCTGGTATAAATCCTACTTGGTCATAGTGTATTATCCTGGGGATGATTTTCTGTAATCTTTTTGCTAATATTTTATTTAAGATTTTAGCATCAATATTCATTAGGGAGATTGGTCTATAATTTTCTTTCTCTGTTTTCAGCCTACCTGGTTTAGGTATCAGTACCATATCTGTGTCATAAAAGGAGTTTGGTAGGACTCCTTCAATCCCTACTTCTTCAAATAGTTTATTTAGCATTGGAGTTAATTGATCTTTAAATGTTTGATAGAATTCAGATGTAAATCCATCTGGTCCTGGGGTTTTTTTCTTAGGGAGTTGATTGATAGTTTGTTCTATTTCTTTTTCTGAGATAGGAGTGTTTAGGATATTTACTTCTTCCTCTGTTAGTTTAGGTAAGCTATATTTTTGGAGGTATTCTTCTATTTCATTTAAGTTGTCGAATTTATTGGCGTAAAGTTGGGCAAAGTAACTCCTAATTATTGCTCTAATTTCCTCTTCGTTAGTGGTGAGTTCTCCCTTTTCATTTTTAAGACTAACAATTTGATTTTCCTCTTTCCTTTTTTTAATCAGATTTACTAAGGGTTTGTCTATTTTGTTGGTTTTTTCATAGAACCAACTCTTAGTTTTATTAATCAATTCAATAGTTTTTTTACTTTCAATTTTATTGATCTCTCCTTTTATTTTTTGAATTTCAAGTTTAGTGTTTGATGGGGGTTTTTAATTTGTTCCTTTTCTAGCATTTTTAGTTGCAAGCCCAATTCATTGACCTTCTCTTTCTCTATTTTATACAAATAGGCCTCTAGAGATATGAGATTTCCCCTTATTACCGCTTTGGCTGCATCCCATACATTTTGGTATGATGTCTCATTATTATCATTTTCTTGGATGAAGTTATTAATTATGTCTATAATTTGCTGTTTCACCCAATCATTCTTTAGTATGAGATTATTTAGTTTCCAATTATTTTTTGGTCTACTTTCCTGTGGCTTTTTATTGAATGTAATTTTCAATGCATCATGGTCTGAAAAGGATGCATTCACTATTTCTGCCTTACTGCATTTGAGTTTGAGGTTTTTATGTCCTAATATATGATCAATTTTTGTATAAGTTCCATGAACTGCTGAAAAGAAGGTGTACTCCTTTCTGTCCCCATTACATTTTCTCCAGAGATCTATCATATCTAATTTTTCTAGTATTCTATTTATCTCTTTGACTTCTTTCTTATTTATTTTGTGGTTTGATTTATCTAATTCTGAGAGTGCAAGGTTGAGATCTCCCACTATTATAGTTTTACTGTCTATTTCTTCTTGCAGCTCTCTTAATTTCTCTTTTAGGAATTTAGATGCTACACTACTTGGTGCATATATATTTAATATAGATACTTCTTCATTATTCATTCTACCCTTTAGCAAGATATAGTGCCCTTCCTTATCTCTTTTGATTAGATCAATTTTTGCTTTAGCTTGATCTGAGATCAGGATGGCTACCCCTGCTTTTTTGGCTTCACCTGAAGCATAGTAGATTTTGCTCCAACCTTTTACCTTTAACCTGCATGTATCACCCTGCTTCAGGTGTGTTTCCTGTATACAACATATTGTAGGATTCTGGCTTTTAATCCATTCTGCTAACCGCTTCCTCTTTATAGAGGAGTTTACCCCGTTCACATTTATGGTTAAAATGACCAATTCTGTATTACTTGCCATCTTGTTAACCCCGGTTTATGCTTTTCTCCCTCTTACTCCCTTACCCCCTCCCTTACCCCCCTTCCCAGTATTAAGCTTGTGAGCTCCCCTTGCTTCTCACAGCCCTCCCTTTTTCAGTATCCCTCCCCCCCCGTTAGAGTTCCCCCCCCCCAACTTACCCCTTTCCCTCCCAGTTACCGTATTCCCTTCCACTTAGCTTATTCCTTCCTTTTTCACTTTTCCCTTCTCACTTTTCAATGAGGTGGGAGAAGTTTCACCATAGATTGAATATGTCTAAAATTCTTCTCTTACTGCCAATTCTGAAAGCAGTAAAATACTCACTATTTTCATTCCTCTCCATTCTTTCTCTCAGATTTACTAGGTTTTCTTTGCCTCTTCATGAAATGTAGTACCCCCACTTTCCCTTTTTTCTAGTACAATGTCCTTTCCACAACTAGTTTCTAGAACAAGGTATACATGTATTCTTTATACATCTTTACAGCCGAAATATAGTTCCCAAGATTAATCTTTACCTTTTTAGATTTCTCTTGAGTTCTGTGCTTGTAGATCAAATTTTTTGTTAAGTTCTGGCTTTTTCATCAGAAATAGATGAAATTCGCTTATTTCGTTGAATGTCCATCTTCTTCCCTGGAAAAAGATGCTCAATCTCGCTGGGTAAGTTATTTTTGGTTGCATACCAAGTTCCTTAGCCTTTCGGAATATCATATTCCAGGCCCTTCGATCCTTTAATGTGGATGCTGCCAGATCCTGGGTGATCCTTATTGTGGCTCCTTGATACTTGAATTGGGTTTTTCTAGCCGCTTGCAGTATTTTTTCCTTTGCCTGAGGGTTCTGGCATTTGGCCACTATATTCCTTGGTGTTTTGATTTTAGGATCCCTTTCAGTAGGGGATCGATGAATTCTTTCAATGTCTATTTTACCTTCTGTTTCTATGACTTCTGGGCAGTTCTCTTTGATAATTTCCTGGAAGATAGTGTTCAGGCTTTTTTTTTTCATCATACTTTTCTGGAAGTCCGATGATTCTCAGGTTGTCTCTCCTGGATCTGTTTTCCAGGTCTGTTGTCTTCCCCAGAAGGTATTTCACATCCTTTTCCATTGTTTGATTTTTTTTGGATTTGCTTGACTGATTCTTCTTGTCTCCTCGAGTCATTCAATTCCAATTGTTCGACCCTGATTTTCAGTGAGGTATTTTCTTCACTCACTTTTTTAAGATCTTTTTCTAATTGTCCAATTGAGTTCTTTTGTTCTGTGGAATTTTTTTCCATTTCGCCAATTTTGTTTTTTAGAGAGCTGTTTTCTGTTTCCAGTTCACTAATCCTATTTTTCAAGGATTTGGTTTCTTTATCCACTCTCTCTTTAACTGACTTCTCCAGGCTCTTTTGCCAAGCCTCCCTCTCCTTTTGCAGAGCCTCCCTCTCCTTTTCCCATTTTTCTTCTAGCTCCCTTGTGAGAGCCTTTTTAATTTCCTCCATGAGATTCATCTGTGCTGAGGGACATAAGGTCTCTTCCTTCGGGGATTCACCTGGGGACTGTTTGTTTTTAGTCTCCTCAGGGTTTGGAGTCTGCTCTTTATCTGTATAAAAGCTGTCCAGGGTTAAATTCTTTTTCAGTTTCTTGCTCATTCTGTCTATTTATCAAAGACAAACTATCAAAGAAACAGAAGGAAAAAAAACCCCTTGAATGGAGGCTGCTTTCTTTGGGGAGGGGCAGGGTATTCGTGAGGCACAGGTCCTACTGTGCTATGGCGCCTGCGCACTGAGATCCGAGCGCTCTGAGATCCGAGCGGGCTAAGACACTGTGGGGGAGGGGTGGCCAGGTCCCGAGAAACTCCAGCTGTTTGGGATTGTATTCTTCACCCCCGGTGTTTTTAGCTTCTCTGCTGGGCTGCTGACTTGCTCCTATAGCAAAGCTCTCACCGCAGAGACGGCTGCGATCGCGTCCTACCCCCTCTCCGCTCCACCCGGTTCTGAGCTGCTATCTGTGCTCTGGTTGCCGCTGCTGCCCGCAGACTGCTTCCAAATACCGTCCCTGCCCTCGCGCAAAAACAGACCTTTCTTGACGAGTCTCAAGGATGGTTTCTCTTGGTAAGTAATTGTATGGTTTTTTTTTTCAGTCGAGCATTAATTCAGAGGCATGAAATGAAATGAATAGTGAGAGAAAAACACGGAGATTACACAGAAGTGTATTTCCTCTCCGCCATCTTGGCCGGAAGTCCCTTTGCTTTTACTTGATATGAGATCAGGATCACTAGCCTTGCTTTTTTTACTTCACCTGAAGTATAATGGATTCTGATCCAAACCTTTTCCTCCATCCTATGTATCACTCTGCTTTAAATGTGTTTCTTATAAACAATATATTGTTCCATTCTGCTTTTTAATCAATCTACTATCCATTTCTATTTTAAGAGAGAGTTCATCCCATTCACATTAACAGTTAAAATAATTAATTCTGTATTTCCTGCCATCTTATTTACCCTGTTATGCTTTTTTCTTTCTCCCTTTCCTCCTCCCCAATATTTTGCTTTTGATGACCACCTCCTTCAAATAGGCCTCCCACCTTAGAGCCCTTCCCCCCTTTTTTATACCTTTCACCTAATACTTCTGTTTTACCTTCTCTTAGTCCTTCCTTTCTTTTCCCCTTTTAACTCCCACTTCCCTATAAGACAAGTTTCTCTGTGAAGACACATATGGCTGATATTCTCTCTTTGAATCAAATCTGATGAGAGTAAGATTCACACAATGCTCATCCTTCTCCCTTCTTTCCCTCAATTATAACAAGCATTCTTTACCTCTATGGGAGATGTCATTTCCCTTATTTTACCTCCTTTTTCATTTTTTTCCAGTACAATCTTCTTTCCACCTTTAGTTTCTTTTTCATATTATCATAATAAAATCAAATTATACCTGCACTCTCTAAGTATACCCATAACAGAAATATAGTTCTCAAGAGTGCTTTCCTTTTTACTTTTTTATGCTTTTCTTAAGTTCTGTGTTTGGAGATAAAATTTTTTGTTGTTGTTGTTCAGTTCCGGTCTTTGCCTTAGAAATAGGAGAAATTCAGCTATATCATTGAATTCCATATTCTTCTCTGAAAGATAATGCTCATTTTAGCTGGGCAGCTTATTTCTGCCCATTATCCAAGTTCCTTTGCTTTTTGGAATATCAGATTCAAGGCCCTTCAATCATTTTAAGGTGGAAGCTGCTAGGTCCTGGGTAATCCTAATTGTGGCTCCTAGGTTATTAAATTGTTTCTTTCTGGCTGTTTGCAGTGTCTTTTGCTTGGTGCAATAGTTCTGAAATTTAGCCATGATACTCTTTAGAGTTTTCATTTTGGGGTCTCTTTCAGAAGGTGATCAGTGAATTCTTTCAATGGCTATTTTACCTTTTGATTCTAAGACATCAAGGCTGTTTTCCTTTATGATTTCCTGTAAAATAATGTCTAGGTCATTTTTTTCATCATGGCTTTCAGGAAGTCTAATAATTCTTAGATTGTCTCTCGTAGATCTACTTTCCAGGTCAATTGTGTTTCCTATGAGGTATTTCATATTTTCTTGTATTTTTTCATTGTCTTGTTTTTGTTTGACTGATTCTTGAAGTCTTATTGAGTTTTTCACTTCCTTTTGTTCAATTCTAATTTTTAGAATATTATTTTCTTCAGTTATCTTTTTTAGCTCCTTTTGTATTTGGCCAATTGAATTATTTTGTTGCATTTTTTTTCATTTCACAAATTTTGCTTTTTCAATGAATTGGTATCCTTTTCATATCTATTTTGTAGGGAGTTATATGCTTTTCCCATCCCTTTTTGAAAAGATCTTATATCCTTTCCCCATTTTTCTTCTCTCTTTTAAGATGCTTAAATGAAATCTTCAAAGAAAGTCTTATAAAATAGGATCAGCTCATATTTCCCTTTGGGGCTTCATCTGGAGTTGATTTGCCTTTATGATCCTCAAAATTTGAGGTCTGTTCTTTTTTCTCTCCATAAAAGCTATCCATGGTGAAAGTTCTTTTGGGGGATTTTTTTTTTTTTTAAGGTTTGAGATCTGCTCTTGACAAAAAGGAGTGATAGCTGCTTTGGCGTGCCATGGCGCAGTTCTGCTGATTGACTTCTAGTGCTGGCTAATTCCAGGACTCAGTGCTTTACAATTTTCCTTTTATAACAAATATGCCAATCCCCTGTTTGCAAACAAGACAGAATAGCCTGAAAGGTTTACAGAAGATTCCCAGGTGTGTGGAAGCTGCAACATTCTGATTCTTTGCCCCAGCTCCTTGCTCCAGCCTCTCTGTGCTGTGGTCTAGGCATGGCAGATTTTCCCCCTGCCTATTTGAAACAGACCTGTTCTGATGTTCTTCCAAGGTCTCTTCTTCTGGGAATGTGTTGTACTCCAGATATTCATGGATTCTGTGACTCCAAAACTATTTTAGAGGCTAAATCTACTGTTAGTTTGAGAGAAAGTCAGAGGAGATGACAGAAAGTCATGTCTACTCTATGCCATCTTGATTCCTTCCCTCTCCTCAGAAAGTTCAAGTGAGAAGCCTTGGAGCTAGTTGGTTTGGTTGCAGACTCAGTAAGAACCACAGGAAATTTCACTTCCTAGACTGTTTGTGGAGTTGAGGTCTGTGTCTACAAAAACTATGGGAATCTTGGTTGAACTCTGTACTGCAGTAACCTGACCCTGGTGGAGAAGTAACCAATACACTTGTGGGTATAGAGGTAGTGGGGCAGGGACATTGCTGGCTGCAGGCACTTGCTGAAGAGTTGAGCTCTTGGTTTGGGGATCCTGATCAGAGAGGAGAGTTGAGATGAAGCCAGAGGCACCATCCCCTCACTCCATGATTCAAAGTGTTTATACTAATATCTTTATTTTAAAAATGCACCAGCAAAGAAGGAAGAACCCCACCATAGAAACATACTATGGGAACAGGGAAGACCAGGGTTCTTCTTCAGAGGAGGACACTGAAGTAAAAGAAGCTCTGCCCCAAAGAGTAATACAAAATGGCTCCCTGCCCAGCGAGAATTCATAGAAGAACTTTAAAAAAATTAAAAATCAAGTGAGGAAAAACTAAAAGTATAAATTAAAGACCATCCAAGAAAAACAATAAGATTATGAAAAAAGTTAACCAAATAAAAAAGGAGATACAGTCTCAAAAATGAATATAATTCTTTGAAAATTAAAATTGGGCAAGGGGAAGCCAATGACATATGAGAGACCAAGAAATAGTAAATAATAAATAATTTTTATTTATTTATCACATTATTTATTTAATTAAATATTTATTATATTTATTTATATATAATTATATATATTTAATTTATACATATTTATCACATTATTCATTCTTATTTTTCATTTATTTAAATATTTGTCATATTTATTTATATATAAATTATGTATATATTTAATTTATGCATAATATGATATATTACTTTAATAAACATAAATTTATATATAAATATTTATTTATTATGTATAATAAATAAATAGATAAATAAAGAACAAAGAATGAAAAAAATATACAGAATGCGAAACAGAAGAAAATCTACAGATCTACAATACAAATCAAGAAGAAAAAAAATATAAGAATAATTGGACTATCTGAAAGTTGTGACCAAAAAAAGGATCTTGACACAATAATGCAAGAAATAATCCAAGAAAATTTTCCTGGAGTGAGTCAAATAATATTGAGTAAGAAAAAAATGGATATTCAATGAATTTGCAGGTTTTCCTTACTTTCTATGAACTAAACAGAACTTAATAAAAATTAACATATAAAAGCCAATATCAAAGATCAAATGCAAGGAACTGAATATGGACTAATTTTTTTTTTTTTAACATGGAAAACAAATACCATGTTTGAGATTGATAGCAACAAAAGTGCATCTCAAAAGAAAGATTAGAGCAGAGTTTTAGGTAAAAATTGTAATCATGTCATCAAATGGGGTACAGAGGAAGAATAAGACGCGGAAGCAATAGAAGGGGGAGAAGAGCTTGTAGTTCTGAAAACCTACTCATATCGGGAATGGGTTAAATAGACAATATGACCATGCATACCATGAAGGATATAGCACTCTCTAAAATCCAAAAAGAAATAAGGGGGTAGAAAAGGCAGACTAGGAAGCAAAGGGTATGAGAAGAAGACACCCACATGACTGGGAAGATATTATGTAATTGCAAAGCAAGTTAGGAATAGAATTAAAGCAAAGAGTCAACAGAGATCAGAAAGAAGTTTGTGTGTGTGTGTGTGTGTGTGTGTGTGTATGTGTGTGTGTGTGTATGTGGATGGATATATCTACATATGTATACATAAATATATTCTTTTTTTAAAACTACTTGGGTGTGGTGGGGGATAAAAGGAGGAAAAATAATAACATTTAAAAGATGTCCAGCGGAGAACAAAGAACAATTTACCAGGAAGTAAAGAAAAGATGGATACTCATAAATATAATTTTTTCTACTAATATAAGTATCTTCTTGATCTGGTAATTTGTTGTTATATATTTTGAATGTTTCCAGAGGTTCTGCTGAGGACATGAACATGTTTTCTTTTGTTTTGTATTTTTTTTCTGTTTTTCTATTTTTATTCTGTTTTTAAAAATAAAACAAACAAATATATATATATATATGTATACATATATGTATATATGTATACATATGATTCATTTGATCCATCATTCTGTATCTTTGAAAGATCAGTATTTCAGTTAACATCTTACAATTTACATAATTGGGCAATGTGATAAATAAGACAACTACAACTTTAAGTCATTGTTATGATAATGCTGAATAGCAGATGGCCATGGATGATTTTTTGGCATCCTCCAATAGTAACTTTCCTCCAAGATGACACCACAAACACTGAATTTAACATCATTGTGATCTAAGATCTGTGCCCAATTATGTTCATAATAATATAGAGATTTTAGTATATATAAGAGTATATATACGTATAATATACAAGATTTTCAAGTGGTATAGTAAAATATCCATTACATGAATTCTTGGGCTTTATTCTGAGTGGTTTAGTAAAAGATCCATTACATGAATTCTTGGGCTTTATTTTGAACAATTAATTGAAACAACAAAAACATCAGCAAAGCACTTCATACATATTATTTCATTTCATCCTTATATCCCTGGAATATAGATGTCATTTAACAGTTTATGTCTAATATCACTATCACAACTTAAAGTACTGTATTCCCAGCTTCTATTATCAAAATGCCAATCAGGTTCAATCTAGTTTTGTTTCTAAGATAGATCACATTCAGGATAGGATGGCTGCAGACATGTTTATGATCATATTTTTGAGGTGAAGTTGAATACTGCACTTTCATTTTGCGAATTTGTACAAATGGAATGAATGTACTTTGAATTTTCTAGAAATGTCCAAAGCTGATTTACTATATCCAATCAATGGCTTTCTCAAAAGCTTTGACTTTGGACATAAGAGATCATTTTTTTTTTTTCTAAAAGCAAAGAGAATTAAACTCTATTGAATAAATTTGTTAAGAGTTGTCCCTTATTTATAGTCATTAGCTTAAGCTTGATCTTCAATCTTCATATATATATAACTCAGAGCTTTTTTTTCCTGAAATCTAATCAGCAGCAATAATCAATTTAGGAATTTCATATTAAGAATTTCCTACTAAGCAATTAATCAAATAACAATGTATTGATAAAACTCATTTTGTTAAATGATAAAATTATAATATATATTAAATATCCTTTTAAGGAAAAGACCATTTGATCTTACATTTATTTTTTTAAATTAAAATAATTAGACTGTTCAATCACCGATATTATTATATATTATTTGTTTCTCTAATTATGACTTACAATTTACATTTAAACTTTGCAATATTTTCTACTTATTAATTTGATATTTTTAATGAATTTTAAGTAAATGCATTTCTATTTTAGTGTGAATAATATACATAAAATTAAGAGCTGTGAAAAAGAATTCTTCTCCCCCATCAAATACATACATTTAATTATCAATATAATTTTGAAAAAAATAGCTGTAAATTTTCCCTTTAATAATATTTCTTGCTCATTTAATCAGGACCTTTAGCAGGAGACTAATATCATTTTTTTTTACCTGCAAGAAACCCACATTTAGTTGTTTGTCAGTCACTCCTCTCCTTGTAGGACCATCATAGAGTTAGCCAAGATATGCCACCTAGATTAGCCATAGAGCACAATAAAATGTCTGACAATGTGAGCTATTACTCAGGATTTGATTTACTTCTCCCTCTTGCCTTACAAAAGAGGAAGGCCCCAGCATCTTAAAGTTAAGCAGTTTAATTTGGAATAAAATGAAATGAACCTTTTAATAATAAATATAGTATCTCACTTGTGGAAGGTGATTTCTTTCACCCGTGCAAAAGACCTATGAATCATTGATGTCTAAAGAATGAATTATGCTTCTTTGCATGGTACTTGCAAAAGAAACACAGTATAATTTCTTCATGGTTAAGATAGCTAACTTTAAATCACAAAATCTTTAGACTTAATAAGTTCAAAGAGAAAATAAGCATGTTTAATGGAAATTAACAGTAAACAATGTATACCTGTATAACACGTGTATATGTGTATGTGTGTATATATACACACACATACATGCATTGTTTTGTAGACTAAGGAATTGTATTTTAAAACATACAAATCAGAAGAATCATTCAGGATCTGCATTGTGAAAACAAATTTGACAAAATTTTCTCTTTTTCATCACACACTTTAATGTTTTTCCCCATTATCTTATTCACTATGACTTTATTCTAATAATACTGTTATCCCATTTATTATTTATAAATTTAAAGTTTTTACTTTAAAGTATTTGTATTTAAAGTACTTGCATAAATGAAGCCTTCTCTCTTTTGCCAAAGTAAATTTTCAATTTAAAAATCTATATTTAAAAAAAAAATTAGGACACATGTTCTGAGCTTAAATGAAAGGCAAAAAAATGGAGAGATGATAAAAAAGAAATTAATATAGTATGTTACAATTCAAGATCATGGAAAGGATTCAACATCCTTTAAGTACCTACTGTATGTAAAACACTGTTCTAGATACTAGTGATAGAAAGATAATGAGGAAAAACATTCCTATTCTCCTACTGAGAACATACAGATAAATAAATACTTATCCTCCACAGATAAGTAAATACAAGAGAGTTAACCAAGCATATCATACTCTTTCAGGTAAAACTGAGAGAAAAGACCAGAATTTCAAGGAATAAGAAAAACTTTAAAAATCAGGTAAAACTTGGTGTGACAGTCATTTTAATAAATTATATAAACAACCTTTAGATTATTATATAGTAGGTAAATAAAATTATGTGATTTGTTTAGCATTAACCAATTATTTTATTTATAGTCAAGAGTTTGAACAAGAATTTTCTAAGATATTGTTAATTGGAATTTTTTTTTTGAGGGGTAAGATTGTTTCAATTTCCTCATTTCTAATCTGACTATTCCCCTAAGGTCTTTTCCACCTCTCATATTTAAGGATTTAAGATTCTTTAGCTTTATGGCATGTGTGTTCATATTTACAAATGACTGCTTGACCTTAGGTAAATAATTACCCTTCTTTGTTTCTTATTTTTCCTAGGTCCAAAATAGAGATGGGACTAAATAGTATTTAAGATCCTTTCTAAATTTTCTAATCATGTGTTTATGTATATGCCTATATCTTTCACTCTCATTAGAGTATAAATTCTTTGAGGTAAGAAATTATATGTCCCATCAGTGTCCTAAGAAACTTGAAAATTTGGAATATTTTGCAGAGTATAAAGGGAAAGAATCTTAGCTTCCAATGAACATCTTTTGTTTCAAGTTTGAGCAAGGAATTGGAGATGAAAGATTTATCATGTCAAAAATTTTATTATGTCAGAATTCTGTGGAATGTTAGGAGCCTTTCCTGGAAGTTAAAAGGAGAAGTGTAGCAAGATCATTGTAAGATTAATTTAATACTTGTACTTGGCAATACATATATTCAATACTCAATACTTGTAGATGGCAAATAAATATTTATAGAATTGAATTGATTATAAATTTAGAATTCAGATACTTTAATAATAACAATTTGATAGTTGATAATCATTAGAAGAGAAAGACCAAAAGAGTGGAAACCAACTATGATATTGTTGCCATAATCCAAATAACATATGATGAATACCTGAATTAAAGTGGTAGACATGTGAGTGTAAGAACAAGATGAATATAAAGTGCACCTCGGTAACTAGGGTTGATTTGGATATGGCACATGGCATGCAGTAGGCACTAGAGCCACTTCCAATCCATTTACTAGAGATGATTGTTAAACTTCTAGTGTGAGAATTTATACTTCAGAAACAGCTAGTCATTTCAGAAGGAAAACCCTGAGAAGCCAGTATGCTTGGGATTCAGTCCAAGGTTACTTTGTATTTAGGGTTTGGAATTGTTCTATTTGGAGACTAAATTAGAATCTAATTCCCTTCACTCCAGAGTATGAAGTGTTTTATATGGGAGAAGGTGATTCCTCTAATGTGTTGGTGAGAATGTTTTTTATGTAGAAAGCCAGAATTCTGGAGAAGTATACTTGAAAGAATTATACTTGAAACAAGATGTTAACTCAGAGAAATTAATGAGATAATGGTTATCTAGTATATATATTTAGTATTCAGCATGGTGATGTAATAGCTCTGTAGTTCACACATAATCAGTATGCTGTAATGATGTAATTGCAATAGGGTATTTCAGAAGTCAGACTGGCAGACTGGCAAACTTTTGGATGAGACTGGGTCAGACTATGACAGACACAGACTGTGGAGGAGACAATAAAGACTTTGGACTCTATTCTTGTCCATTCCCATGGTGTCTATCCTGCTGAGATCAAGGCCCTTCTGGAGGACCTCCAGAAAACTAGCCCGAGCATTATACTTTTATATTTGCTATTATACTTTTGAAATATTCTTTTATAAAAACAAACCAAATGTTATTGATTAATGGAACTAGACAAAGAGGTACCACTCTTTAATTTGGACAACATCATTAATGGTGTGTATAGCCAAAGGCAGAAAACCCAGATACTTCCAAATCCATTTAAGGCTACCAGATAATCCTAAGGAAGTAGGAAAATGTAGAACATTTGGCTTTCAGGTTTTGGAGGCCAGGGCAGTAATTGTTATACTAGATTTAACAAAGAAATGGACAATAATAATTCTAATTAAAACTATGTTGTGCATGGATGTTTTAAAAGAGATCTGGTTGCTTAACATTTTTCAACACACATAAAAGATATATGGGAGCATAAAGGAGAGTGAAGAATCAAGGATGATCAGAGATTATGAATATAAGCAGCTAGAATAATGGTAGTACTCTAGTAAAAATGTAAAAAAAATAAAAAAGGAGTGATTTTTAAGGTATAAGATATTGTGTTCTATTTTAGACATTATGAGTTTGAAAAGACTTATGGGATGAAGATGACCTTTAAAGTAATATTAGATGTCTGAAGAACCTTCAAACTCAAAATCCTATCAGTATAAAAAAGTAAAAACATCTTTTTTTTTTTTTTCTTAGCCAACTTGGAACTTAGATGAAAGAAGGAAAATACATTTTCTCACAGGGAAACATGGATTTTCAAAAAAAAAAAAAGAAGAAGAAGAAGAATAAGAAGAAAAAAAAATAAGTCCCCTAGCTTACTGAAATCTTGAGAATATCACCTGAATGCCTTTTCCCATGGCTGCACTTCCTGTAGATATTGTCATGTAGACTCCCACACAAATTACTTGATTAATTTTCTTTATATTCTGGTCATATAACTCCCTGCTTCAAAACTTAATACAGAGTCTCATGCATAAGAAATGCTTAATAAATATTTTTGACAGAATATTAGCTCACTATCCAGTTTCCATGACCTGATCTCAGGACAATCTAAATCTGAACTTGTCTAATGGCTACTTCTTTTCTGTTGTTTATCCCTTTCTTAATTCACAGACTTCACCGTTGGATTTTTCCTGTTTTTCTCAATAAGACTATCAACCCATCCGTATAGATATATCAATACAATAAATTAACATTTATACTGCATTAAGATGGCTATGAAGTATTTTAATACAATATTTATTTTTTTAAGTACATATTGTAATACACATCCTATTATTCAGTATCTCCATTCAATCCCACATAATTTGATAAGGAAGGAATTTTTTTCCCAAAAAGGGTAGAATAGAAAATCTAAAATGGATGGGATCTGGCAAAGTTAAATATTAGTATGCAAGTTTGTTCATTTTCTTTTTTTGGAAAAATCTGATCAAATTCATGAAGACAAGTCATTTCTATAAAGGATCAGCAAACAAATTGGAACAGAATGCAATGCCCAAGAAACTGAGGCAAGACAGAGATTAAAGAGTTTTTAATATTTTATTTGGATTTCTGAGAGGGAGAGATTGTGCTGGAGACATGATGCCCCAAGGGCTGATATCCAAAGGATCCAGCCCCGATTGTGAGTTCTCAATGACATATATATGCACATGTAGTTCCAAGCTGGGGTAGCTAAATAAAGGTGGGAGGGTGGAGTCCAAACTTTGGTGAGCAGGAATTTCCAGGCAGGGACCATCAATCCAGTTCTGCCAGGATGGGGGGTAGGACAATAAATTATTGATGACTTAGTAGAAGTTAGGAGCCAGGAAGTTTGAACTCTCCCTTCTCCTAAGTTTACACATTTACAATTTATAACCTTAGAGTAACTAGCCCTAAGCTATATCAGTCCTATTGATCAGGAGAGGGGTTGTAACCCAGGGGGATTAAGGCTGAACAATTCAGGGAAACTGAAGAAGAACAATTGGGGAAACTGAGGCAGAAAAATTTAGGGAAACTGAGGCAGGACAATTAGGGAAACGGAGGCAGAACAATTAGGGAAACCAAGGCAGGACAATAAAAGGGAACTATGGCACAACATTTCAGAAATTATGGACTCTAACATAACAAATTCTCTACTTCTACGTTACTTTAAGATTTTCATATTGCTTTTCTCACAATTATAGGGTTAATGAGGTAGCACAAGTTTCATCATTACCAATCTATAGATAATGAAGCTCAGGCTTAAAGTCTAAATTAATTAATTCAACCTGGTTTATTGATCTGACACTAATGGGATCAAAAACTAGAATTGGAATTTAAGTTTTCTAACCAACATTACCATTTATCCTATGTCATGATGCCAACCAAATGTGTCAGAACTTTCTTTGACCTGTAAAAAATGCAAGCAGACACATTTGTTTAAAGAGATGATCTAGCATCAATTGGAAATGTTTCTTCTTTTACCTGTTGAATTTAAGTCTGTCAGGCACTACCACCATTAATGAGAATCAGCAATTTTTGAAATCATCACTTTTATTCTTCCCCATATCCTCAATAATTACATCATTTTAAGAACAAATGCAAAAGGACTGAAAAATGGGGAGAAAAAATAGTTGGGGGTTTTTTGGTCACCAAAGCACCTGAGTCTGATAATATATGCTTTTTTTTTTTAAATCATAGTTCCCCAAACTTTCTGATGAAGGAAAGAAAATGTATTTTCTCACAAGAAAAACACTGATTTAAATAAATAAATAAGTCCCCTAGCTTACAGAAATCTTGGTAATATCTCTTGAATGCCTTTTCCCATGGTTGCCACAAATATAAAACTTTGAATCACCTCAGTTCAAATTTGTATGCATAAACTTTCATAATGATAAAACTTTGAGAGAATCAGGAGTCCCCATTTTTGAAACATCTCAGTTAAACTGACCTCCAAGGATACCTCCAACTTATTTCTGCCTTAGGGGCAAATGAACAGCACATAATAGAGCTTTTTCTTAAAAAGCCTTAAGGGACAAAAGACAAATGTTAAGAGAGACTTATAGATTCTACAAAGAGGAGTTATCATGGTTATATTTTGCTTCTAAATGCAGCAAGTCTAGAATATAATAGTCTAGAATAAAGAAGAAAAATAAACCTTTTTTTTTTCTTATTTGAATATAAGTGCTCTCTTTTTATCTAGAAGGCATAATTTTATAGTAATATATGAAATCTATTTTATTCCAAATTTCTTCTCTTCCAAATATACATGAGGAGTTCTGATTTGTGGAGCAATTTAATTTTAAAACCACTGGGAAAAGATTAAGAAAGCACATCTAGATTTAATAAATGCTAGTCTCAGAGATTGACATTATGTTGGTTATAAATATTTCCATGTTCTACAAATTTAACTCCTACATTAAATAACAATAAAATATTGAAGAGATTGAATCTATTTATTTGAATTAAGTGTCTACATTATTTAATAAATCTTAAACAGATCATTGCTAACATTTCATAAAAATTTGATTAACTTTATGAATAATACAATTTAAAATGGGTAATATTTAAAATATAATTTAACCTGGAAAAAATCACATTGGTGGAAGCTGAGAAAATCAGCAAGTAATCATTGAAGGCAAAAAAACATTTATATAATATAATATCATGCAACATTTTAAATTGCATTTTAGAGAAATGATGTTTAAATGCTTACTTCGTTCTAACCTTTTAAAATAAAAGGTTTTCCCACTAATACACCAATCAAAGCATTCAATTTTAATATCTGATAAGAATGAAGCAATTGAAATCCTGGTTTAGTTCCTTTTTTTTTTTTTTTTTTTTTTTTTTTTGGTTTGGCATTCTGTCGTTTAACCAAAATAGTTTGCTTAGGGAAATTTTAAATTTGAGGGAACATAAATGTGATCCTATACTCATTCCACAATTTTATTGTGTATAGGATTCCCAAACTTTAAAAAAGTACTGTTTGTTCCAAGGCCTCCGTGAGATATGTAGGTGACTGAATTTTCTAAAGTTATGATAATAATAATTACCATAATTATGTTTTTTCTCAGTTTTAAGGAGACAAAAAAATTTCCAGATGACTATGCTTTCCAATTCTCTTCCTTTCATGCCCTCTTTTCACTTATACCTATTCAGTAAACTGATTGGTCTTAATAGTAGTGAAAGGAGAAGGAAAAGGAAAAAAAAAAAGGAGAAAAAGGAAAAGAAGAAAAAAAAGAAGAGAACTGAGGAAATTTTTGTCCCAGTAAGTAGTTATTTCATCTTAAATACTTAATCTCTCTTGGCATTAGTTTCCATATTTATAAAATAAAAGGTTTGGATTGTAAATCACTTTGACTTTTTTAAGTTCTAAAGACTCTAAAATGTTTGATGTGTAAGGAATATTCCAGTGGCTGAGAATCTAGTCTTAATTGAAAGACTGGAAGAACAATGGTGAAGCTGGAACCAAGGCTGATAAAACCAGAAAACAGAACAAGAGATTGACAAAAATTTTTAAATGTACTCCATACTGAGCCAGTCTCTAACTTATGGCTGGCTAGATCTGAACAAAACAGATCAGAAGCAGTAGTCAGGAACCAAATAGTACTTTAATTTCAGAGTGATGAAAACAGGCTTGCATGCAAAGTCCTCCTGAGAAGAAGGGCTTAAAGTCTTATGATAAAAGTAGGATTTTTCAGCATTGAAACCAAAAAAGGCAGAAGCACAACACAGTTAAGTAAACAGTTTCCATAGCATTTGGGGGATAATAAAGGTATTATTTATTTTATAACTTAGAGACTCTCTAAATTATAAAATAATTGAGCCTTTTGATTGTCTCAAGTCATTAGGGTGATTGAAACTTGTAATTGTTCAATGGGGTACAAACTAGAGTTAGCTCAAAAGGAGCAGGATTGAAGTAATTACTTGAGTTCACTTAGCAGTTGCAAGCACAGGAGTTGTTAGCATGTCAGGAGATTTCATTGGTCACTTTCTGATCCACCATATTGGCTATAACCCCACCCTCTCTGGAAAGAGAGATTAATATGAAAGTCATAAATTACAATTCTGGGATCTTGCTGTGGCTGAAACCATTCAGAGTGCAAAGGATTGTTGTTATGCCAGACTCAGGGCACATCCTGCTTTCTGGGCCTTAGAACTGGAAAACAGCTTGTTACCTAATATTTTGACACGACCTTGCAATAAATCAAGGCTACTGGTTCACTAATCATTGAAAGAAAACATCTGGACTCTGTTCCTTTGGAAGACAAGTTTTGTTTTGTTTTAATTTAAAGAAGCACCTAATTATTTTTATTTTCTAAAAAGTACCTACATTCTTATCTAGCAGATTAAGGAATTTATAGTTCCTAAACTTGTATTTATACATGTCTTTATCGAGAAAATAATCCATCTGGCATTTTTTACAGACAAATGAAGGTTTTATTTTTAATAATATGACCATAGTTAAAATTATCAAGTTTGTGTTCAATTTCTCCACCTTCCCAGTGAAGCATTATTTTAATTTATTCTGGTTCTGCTTGTTTCAAGTATCCTTATGTTCTCATTTCTTATCAAAACTTATTATCAAAAAAGAGCATTAATATTACTTAAATAGATTACAACTCAGTGAAATTGCTCTCTCCAAAGTTAATAATGATTTCTTAGTTGCCAAACTAATGACCTTTTCTTAATCCTCATTTGTCTTGACCTCTAAGAAGTTTTGACAGTGTTGATCACTGTCTTCTGCTTGATTTTCTCTCTTGGGTTTTGAGAAATAACTCCTGATTCTCCTACTACCTATCTGACCACCTTTTTCTCTATCCCCTTTACTGTATCCTCTTCCAAATCACACTTTCTAATCATAATTATTCCTTAGGGTTCTGTCATGGATTTGCTTCCTTTCTCCCTCTATATAACTTCATTTGATGATCTCATAAGCTCCTATGGATTTAATTATCACCTCTATATTGATAATTCTCAGATATTCCTATCCTGTCCCAGACTCTCTGCTGTCCTTCCATTTCACATACCAACTGCCATTAAGACATTTTAAACTGTATGCCTAATAGGTATTTTAAATTCAACATGCTTAAAATGGAAATCATTATTTCTCTATCTTTCCCTATCAGTATAGAGGATAACATTATCCTCTCACAACACTATCCTCAGGTTCACAATTTAGGAGTTATCCTGAATTTCTCACATTTCCTCATTCTCTCTCCATATCAAATCTGTTACCAAGGTTTATATATTTGCTCTTTGCAGAATCACTTGAATGCTCCGCATTCTCTCCTCTGACCATGACACAAGCACTTATCACTTCCCATCTGGACTTTTGCAAAAACTTGCTAGTAATTTTGCCTGTTCTAAGACTCTACTTACTCCAATACATTTTCCATTGATCCACTGATGTGATTTTTCTAAAGTGCAGGTCTGATCTTATTATCCTCCTACTCAATAACCTCTACTGTCTTCCTATTGCCACTAGAAACAATTACATAATGCTCTGTTCAAAGCTTTTTATAATGTAACATTCTCTTATATTTCCTACCTTCTTACACTTTACTCCCCTATAAGCATATTTTGATTTAGTAGCACTGGCCTCCTGGCTGTTCCAAAAATAAAATATTCTAAATCTTGACTCTGAGCATTTTCTTTGATTGTCCCCATTTCCTAGAATGCTATTCTTCCTCTGCTCAGAAAAAACTGACATGCCTGTCTTTTTTTTTTTTAAGTCCCCGTTAAAATCCCTTCATTTTACAGAATGTGTCCCCTAATTCCTCAATTCTAGTGACTATCCTCTGTTAATTATTTCCTATTCATCCTATATATAGTTGCTTTACTTTGCTTTGCTTTATTTATTTGCTTTGTTTTCTCCCCTATTAGATTGTAAGTTTCTTGAGGGTAGGAACTTGCTTGTACCTCTTTTTGTATTTTTAGTAAAGGTACATTGCCTAGCACTGAGTAGGTTCTTAACACATGTTTATTGATTGAGGGCTGAATGACTGATTGAAATGACATATGATAATTTAAAGTACTGTCCAACTACCACCAAATTTAAGTATTTTGATAATGATTAAAACCTTAAAGGGGTGATTTTCTGACAAATTTTACACATCAGCAAATGATTGGGGGAATACTTGTATGAGGCAAGTGGCTCCCTAAAATCAAATCAAGCTTTTCACAAGCCTGTAAGGCAGTTTGACTATGGAGACAGAGAGCTTTTATGTATATATATATATATATAATTTGCCACCTCTTTTTAGAATGTAAGAAAATCTTTTGTCTATGGAAGGGAATTTTGTAGATTTATTAAGAATATTTATCAAGTCAACCTTTTTAGAAATTAAACAACTAAGAAATAGAGAATGTCATCTGAACACAAAGCACTTAGAGATAATAAGCAATCAGAACAAAGCAAACCTCTTAATTTTCATCCAGAATGCACCTACTAGACATGTCTCTCCTGAATCTTTCCTGGATCCTTTTCTTTTATCTTTCTGTATTGTTTCACTTGGTGATCTCATTAGCTTACATGGTTTCAGTGATCATGTCTATGTATATAATTCTCAGATCTATTTATCCAACTACATCTTTCTACTGACTTTGTCTTACATCACCAGTTATTTATTGGAAATCTTAAATTGCATGTCCTTTAGAAATCAGCAAGACCAAAAGAATTCATTATCTTTTCTCTAAAACCCTCCTTCTTTATAGTTTACTCATTATTGTCAAGGGCACAGCCATACTCCTAGTCACCCAGGTTTACAATTTGGGTATCATTTTCAATTCTTCACACTTTCTTACTCTCATCCCCACCTATCCAAAGCTCTTAATGAATCTTTTGCCAAGTTCTAGTTATTTTATCTTTGCAATATCATATGCATATCCACTACACACACAATACATATGTATACAATACATATATAAAAACACACACACATATATATCCATGCATATACATATATACAACAGTATACATACACATAACCATATTCACACATGCATAATGCACACACGTATACACATGCACATACACATATATACATGTACACATACATTCATTGTATGTACAAACACACATAAAATATCCCCTTTTTTCCTCCAACATTGCCACTTCTCTGGTTTAGGATTTCAATCCTAGCTTATTGCAATAGCCTTCTGTTTGTTTTTTCTGCCACAAATCTCTTCCTATTCCAATCTATCCTCTTCTAATAATTCAAAGTGTTTTTCCTAAAATGAAGTTCTGATCATATGACACCTTACCTTTCCCCACAGCCTCCCACTCAATTGACTCTACTGGTTCTTTGTTACCTTCAGGATCAAATATAGCACCCTCTGACATTTAAGTCACTTTAATACCTAGTCTACTTCAACCAATCCAATCTTCTTACATTTTATTCATAGCAGCATTTGCCTTTATGCTGTTCGTCACATAAAACATTCAATCTCACTACTCCAGGTCCTCTTAATGACTTCCCCCATGCCTAAAATGTTCTCATTATCAAACTTCACCTCTTGTTTTCTTTGGATGTTTTTAAAATTTCAGCTAAAGTCATATTTTTTGTAAGAATCATTTACAAGCCACTCAGTGCTTTTCCCTTCACATTAAAATTATTTTAAATTCTCTCTCTCTCTCTCTCTCTCTCTCTCTCTCTCTCTCTCTCTCTATATATATATATATATATATATATATATATATGAGTATACACACATAGAAACCTAAATATATGTATATACCTGTGTGCATATATAGATCTTATATCTTTCTTGGGTGGGTTTATGAATACATGTATTTATGTATAGGTATATATATATATATATATGTGTGTGTGTGTGTGTGTGTGTGTGTGTGTGTGTTTGTTTAATCATTTTGTCATGTTTCAATAGTTGTGACCCCATTTGGAGTTTTTGTCAGAGATACTGTAGTGGTTTGACATTTGCTTCTCCAGATCATTTTACAGATTAAAAAAAATAATAATAAAAGTAGGATGAAGTAACTTGTCCTAATAAGTCCCTAAGATTGAATTTGATGAATCTTCCTTTCTTCAATACTCTATTCACTGTATGTTGTAGCTACCCTTGTATATTTCTTTTGTATGTACCATTTAGCAGTGAACTCTGAAGGCGGAGACTTGTGCTTTATTTAGTTAGTTGTTTGTTTATTTATTTGTTTTGTTTTGGTATTCCCAGCTCTTCACAATGCCTGCCATATAATAAGAAGTTAATAAATATTTGTTGAGTGACTGACTGTGTCATATGATGCCTTGATGGAAACATTCAAGCTGGAAGGAAAAAAAGAAACAAATATGTAAAAGCTGTCCTGTAGTATCCCTGCTGATAATATCACACATTTCCTCTAAATAGTTCTTCCTGAAAATGTCTTGTATCTATTACACCTTGAGTTTCATTTACTGATTTTTGACTTAACTCTTAATTCCATATTACTCCCAGCTATTTAGCATGGTATTCTGCACAAAGTGTTTGAGATACGTTTAAGTTGAATTAACAAAAAATAGCAGACAATAATAGCTAATTCACTTACATCTGCCTGGCATTTTATTTCTATGAATAATTTATTTTCTTTACTTGACTGCACATTGCTATAGGAAAAGTGCTAGATTTTTTTTTTTTTTTTCGTTTTCTTTTTTGGTGTGTGTGTGTGTGTGTGTGTGTGTGTGTGTGTGTATGTATTCCTGACATATATACAGGTAATTCAGTGGTAGAGATGAAATAATGCTCTGCCTGGAGTCAGGAAGACCTAAATTCAAATTTAGCCTCAGACATTTATTTTCTGTGTCCTCAGGCAAGTCATTTTACAGAGACAGAGAGAATCTGTGAGGCAATCTCAAGTCATTGTGAAAGGTATGAGACACACATCTTGGCTCATCATATGGCTCAAAAGAAGTCAGAAATAGATTAGATTCCAAATCTAATCTAATTAAGAAATGAGGGTTAGAATTCAGGAACACTGGATCCAAAACTGAGGGGTTCTCATGTAGAAAAGTCTTGGGAAAAACATAAGGTGGCCTCGAATAAGGATAACTTGTTTCTGTGAAAAAATCAAACAGCATTATAGTTTTATTATACCAGTTTCTGTGTTATTCTCCCCCTGTTCTTTTTGTCTCAGATTGCCCCTGAATTCCCCTCAATGCTACACCCACATACAGCTCACTCAGCTAAATCTGATACAACCAATCTAGATAGTAGTTACTCTATAAAATATTATGAGCTGAATTAATGAATGAATTTACCATATACGAAGAATTCATTCAATTAGATGCCATTCTATGACATTTTCCAGTTCATTGGCTCTTATGTCAAATCCTTTGAAAATATCAGCTATCTGATCATTTTCTTCCTAACCTAATTTTGTCTCTACCCATCTAACTTGCTGTTAAAAAAAAAAATCTGTTTAGAGATTCTAAGCAATACTTAGTAAATCACACCTATTCAGCATGTCCTTAATTGAACAAAGGTCATAGCAACATTACAAGGTTATGCATTAACAATTTCTCATGAATGTCTTTGAGATGATTAATATAATTAGTTTGGGTAATTATGGGATTGATTCATTCACAGATTGTGCCAATTAGCCTTTTAATAGTCTAATGCCAAAGATGAAGGACTAATAAATTGCCTGACTGATCTTCATGAACTGCTTTTTTTTTTTTTTTTAAATATACTTGGGTTGATTAATAGATGGTCTTCTGCATTGGAAACCAGTTTTTTTTGTTGTTTGTTTTATTTTGTTTTCCCCAATCAATATTCAATAATCATGCTGAACTAAGGAATACTTTAAAAAAAATTCTACTTATTGTGAATTTTTGTTGTTTCAGTACTTTTCCAATTGTATTCAACCTTTACTGGCCCCTTTGAGACTTCTCATTTTCTTCTTTACTTAATTTTAGAGAATGAAGAATAGAGGTACAGGGTTAAGTGCCTTTTCCAGGCTCGCACAACTAATAAGTATCTCACTTTGGACTTGAACTCACAAAGAAGAGTCTTCCTGACTCCTGGCCCTGTATTCTACTTTATCAATAATTGAATGTATTATTTAAAATTTTAAATGTCCATGGTGTCAGCCAGCAGGAATTTTGTGTACTTTGAGACTTTGTTTATAACTATAAAAGTCCAGCAGTAATTCTGAAATTCTGGTGAATTGAACTCTAGTAATTTGACTGAATTAGTAAGCTGTGACTTTTCATAAAATTTAAATAGTTATAGGTGGCATATTATTAAAGCTAGAGCTTCTATAAACAATAGTGATGATCAGCTTTACTTGGAGGCCTACAGCTGTATTCCTTTCTGTTCTAGAGCCACAAAAAAGCAAGATGCACCAGAAGAAATCAGAAATACTAATAAACCAACAGATGAAAATGTGCCAGTGACTCTAACCCCTAAGTTAGGCAAACTACAAAAGCTCTGAAAATGGAATAAATTTTAATACTTTTATTAAATGTCAGTATTAAATAAATGGATAGATGGAAAGGTGAATGAATAAATTAGTGAATGAGAAAGCACTTACTCTGTCAAATACTTTGCTAAATGATGGAATTGCAAAAAAGGTAAGATAATTTATGTAGCCAAAAAAGTTGCATTCTAATAGAGGAATTTGAAACCAGGAGGGCAATGGTGACCAGAAAGGAATATCAAATGGTAGTGTTCTCCAAGATAGAGTTGAAAAACAAAGATAGGGCTGCCTCCACCTGAAATAAAAGTCCCTTAGGACTTCTTGGAGATGAAACTAGAAGAAGAGACCATGAAGTCTCATGGAGAGACCCCTATCTAAGGGACAACTGGTTCTCAGCTTCAATGTTTGTTTTGGCTAATTCTCTCAGCTTCTACAGCCATTTCTCCAGACCCAGGCTGTGTCTTCTGTTTAGGGCAACATCCCTCCAACTCTACTTTGCCTTCCTTTGGATATATTGCCCTTGTTCTTTTTTTTTTTTAATAATAGCTTTTTGTTTTTAAAATATATGCAAAGTATATAGGACTGCTTGCCATCTTGGGGGGGGGAGGAGGGAGGGAGGGGAAAAGATGAAACATAAGTGATTGCAAGGGATAATGCTGTGTAAAAATTATCCTGGCATGGATTCTGTCAATACAAAGTTATTATTAAATAAAATTAAATTTTCAAAAAAAAATAAAATAAAATATATGCAAAGATAGTTTTCAACATTTACTTTGCAAAAACTAGTGTTCCAAATGTATTCTCTCTCCCTTTCCCCAGCCCCTCCCTTAGATAATAAATAATCTAACATATGCTAAACATGTATTGCCCCTGATTTTAATATCGATTTGGAGCAAAAAGAAACTGGAAGCAGAGTGTCCAGAGCTTGAAATGTGGTTGTGGTTGTGTGAATGGAAGGAATTAGACATATAAGATAGTCTGGGAAGATAGAAATAATATGACTTGGCAATGGATTAGGTTTATGGGAGAGAAAATGAGGAAATGAGCATGACACTGAGTTTTTAATCCTGGGTCCTTGACTGTAATAAAGAAGTTGGAAAGATAAGAGGTTTGTTTATTTATTGTTATTTTGGAATTTTTTTTGGTTGGGGGAATATAATGAGTTCTATTTCAGTCAGGTTGACTTTGAAATTTTAAAAATGAAAATTTCTGATATATTATTTCAAGAAAATAGAATGAAATGATGTAGTGCAGCACAATGTTGGAGTTGGAAGTGTTCTGTGACAAAGCAAGCCATTGGTCACAAGGATCCGGGAGTGTCAACTACTTTGACTTGAAAATAATTTCATATAAATTCTACCTGACCTTCTGCAGCATCTGTTTTGTTCAATTCTATAGAATGCTTACAGGAGTCAATTTCCCCATCGTTCATATAATGTTTGGAGAGTGAATATTGAATTGTTGAATTCAGAAGGAATATGGACTTTTCTCATATCTTTATATTTATAAGGAAAGAAAATATTAATTTCAGTATGATTTAATGATGTTAAACAAGATAAACAAAGAGAAAACAAAGATACAACATGGCACAATAGATATATAGCTGAGTTCAAGTCAGCTAACAGCAAGATTAAAATGCCACACAGTCACATCATCTGCATGACACTAAATAAAGTCACAGATCTCAGGCAGTTCTCAAAGACTGAGTTCTGGACCAGTTACAACCAATCTGGATGAATATTTTCCTATAACAATGAAATCTCAGATCCAAAACAAAGTAATAAATTTGATAGAAACATCTGTTCTAAAGACATCTGGCTTTAATCCTTCAATTATTCTTCCTTAAGACTCACCACAGTATAAGCCTTCCTTTGTGATTATAACCCTTGGGACATTGAACTATTTAAATTCTTAATGATGAAATTATTATGTGTCAGTTGGACTCATAAAGAGTAACCTACAAACTCAAATGAGCGTTACTGAAAATTCTAAGTTTCTAGAGCACTAAACATCACTCAAGAGCACATGAAGTTTCCTCTCATTCTACATTCCACCCTGTGATCTTTGTCCCAGTTCGTTCATGTCCAGATCTTTTTCCAGTTTACAGTAACTTGGAGATCAAATCCCTTGGGGATCAACCTGGGAATTTTATGAAATTAAAATTTTTCAGTCATTCATTACATGCTACTTTTTTATAGGATAAATAAGTATCTTCAGAATTAATTTTCCCACAAATCATGGATTTTCCAGCCAATTAAGGTATTCTGCTAAACTATTTCCTTTGATAAATTTATCATTAAATACTTTGTGAGTTCATAGGTCATCCCTTCCTGACAGAAGCAAGGGGAAAAAAAATCAAACCAAACCAAACCAAAACCTAAACCAAACCAAAACAACCCAAAATAACAATAACAACAAAAATTCTGAATCTATTTATAATCCTTTTCCTTTCACCTATTAAGGGGCTTTTTTCCCTCTCTCTCTCTTTACTTTTGAGGTTGCTAATCTGTCCTTTGTAATGTTACATAGTCTCATCCTTAATTCCATCTAGTTCAATGACTTTATGCAGTCCCTAGAAAGGATGAGTAAATAAATCTTTTACATTTGAACAAACTTCCTCTTGAACCTCTGGTTTCCCAGGGTTTATTTGCATCTCTTGAACACTTGAGATGTTCTCAACTGACCTATGATGGGGTATGATACTATCTCCTTTATTTTAGATAGGGTTGAAGTCATTTGATTGATTAATTCTACCAATCTTCACCCTTACCCACTATTCATTACATAGACTATCTTTTGCATTAAATTTTCCTTAATATAGTAAATTTATTTTTCTACCTAAAAAGGAGTGAAAGAACCAAGCCTCCTTGAGCCAGAGATTAATTAGATTTTCATCCTTCTATAACCACACTTGCCTATGGTCAGATACAATCTATATTTTTACTTTCTTTATTCTTCAATTCTTTTTAGCTCTCTGCTTTCTAACTTCTGATTTCAACCTTCAGCTGAAACTGCACTCATTAAAATTATCAACTTTTTTTTGAATGGCTAACTGCATCTTTATTATGAGTATTGTTTCTGTGTTTTTGGACATTGTTTCCTCTAATACTCTAGAAACTTGCCTAGGATTTAAGTTTCTACTTTTTTTTTTTGTTGGCTTATTTGTTTTTTAGTTTCTATGATGAGATAAAGTGTGAATAAATTTTGAATTTTAACTTTCTCTTTTATCTATTTTTGTTCATTTGCTTCATATGAATAAGTGGCTTTTCTATCCCATTATATCCCAACTTTTCCAGTAGAATGACTTATTATCTCTAGTCTCACTAATCTTCAATCACTCTTTGTCTACTGCGTCTTCTTCACTGCTTATAAACCACTTATAATTCAACTGTTATATTCTTCTTTTGCAAAATTAGAAGACCTTCTTTACCATTTCTCTCCTATGCAATTTGTATGTGCTCATCTCCCTTGTTAGGTTTTCATTTACCTTTCTCTTAATTATAATTTTGATTATTGAGAGGTCATTTTGTTTCATCATTTAAAGACATATAACATTTCTCAGGACATGTTATGGAAAAAAGGATTTCTGACCAGTAAACATTTTTATATTATGTTTCTCTGTCACACCGGTAAATATGGAAATGACTCTATACGTTCATATGATAGTCCTTACTCACTACCCTTTCCTCTCTGTCTCCTTTTGTCTCAAGAAATGTAATAAGTCTGATGTCTCCTTGACATCTCTTGATGTCAGAGACTGATGTTTCTACTCTCCTCAAAATCCCTCACGTAAATATCTATACTATTATTTTCCTATAATTCTTCATGCTTTTGTGGCTCTTGAGAAGATGATTTGACAAAAAGTGCCTCCATTTTTCTCTCACTCTTTTTAACTCTTTATAATCTGATTTCTCACCTCATTATTCAGCTATCTTCCAAGACATTAATAATCTAATAATTGACAAATGAAATGGCCTTTTCCCTATTCCCATACTTCTTATCCTGTCAAGTGTACAATTCCTCACTCTCACACCCCATCCCTAGCCCTCTTCAACATGTGCTGTTCTATCTTCTGACACTACCACTATTGTCTTTGACTTTTCCTTGATATTTTCTCTTCATTAAGAGTTCATGATTACTCCCTTCTAGTTTTCCTTCCATCTGTCTGCCTGTTCCTTTTCTGTCTCCTTTGCTGGATCATCATCAAAGTCATGCTGGCTAAATGTAGGTATCTTCCAAGATTCTGTCCTGGCTTTATTCCCTTCTATATTGTTTCATTTGGTGATCTCATCAGCTCCCATGAATTCAATTGTCATCTCTTTGTATATAATTCTCAGATCTACTTATTTAGCCCTATATCTTTCTCCCAAACTCCATCCTCACAACTCCAACAGCATCTTGACTATCTCAAACTGGATCAGATATCTGAAACAACATGTCCAAAACTAAATTCATTTCCCTCATGCCTCCCACACCCCCTGAACCCTTCCCTTCTGCTAACTTTCTTAATCCTGTCAAGTGTACAATTCCTCACTCTCACACCCCATCCCTAGCCCTCTTCAACATGTGCTGTTACGTCTTCTGACACTACTATTACCTTGGTGTGCAGGTCTTCACCTTCTCACTCCTAGACTATTAGAATAGCCTTCTCATTGGTCTACCTCATTCAAGTCTTTTCCCACTCCAGCTCAACTTCCTATACCTCTCAAATTGATCTTCCTAAAACAAAATCTAATTAAGAGATCCCTCTATTCAAAATCCAGTAGCTATTACCTCTATAACCCAATATAAAATATTCCATTTCACTTTTAAAATACCTTTATAACCTGGATTCTTCCCAACTCCCCATGCTTTCTTTATTTTTCTCTCCTCCATGTATTCTGTAGTCCTCTGAAATTGGCCTACTTACCATTCCTTATACATTAAAATCCATTTTCCTCCTCCATACCTTTTCAGTAAACTGACTCTCATATCTGCCATGGTTTCTCTCCTTATGTTTACCTCTTAGCTTCCCTGACTTCCTTCAGATGTCAGCTAATTTAGTAATTTCTGCAAAATTTCTCTTCTAATCTTTGTTAATCTCATTACCTTTCTTCTGAAACTACACACAATTTATCCAATATGTTGATTGTATATAGCTGTTTGCATTCTGTCATCCATATTAGATGGTGAGCTCCTTGAGAACAAGGTCAGTTTTTGCTTCTTTTTATGATCAGTACTTAACGCTATCCCTGGAATATAGTAGGTGTTTAATAAATGCTAGTGGATAACTTTCTATCTATTGCTGATCTAAATTATTTATTGATTTTTTTCTGAATAAAGTCATCTTGAAAAATATGCAGAAATATAGATCACTGTGACAAAAGTAACATTTCTCTGACACCCTTCTTTTTTGTCACTCACAACATGAAGAGTCTTTACATTAAAGGAGATGAAACTGTCCCTGGGACTTGACTTAGATAAGTTTTTGTTTCCTAGTTGTTGCAGGACATAAAATGCTCCAGCTACATGGAGTCTCAGACTATGGGACTTAGAAATTTCCTTAATGACTGGTACAACAAGAGAAGACAAATGTCATTGTGTCCTTAATGCATATCATAGTTTTATTAAGGCAAAATAAATGCCCTTTATTAAAGATTCAATGAGCCAAGAATGCTTCTTTTCCAATATCATACCTCAAATGAATGCAGACATTAAAATCACACCTCCAATAATTCTGCCATCTATAATACTTTTTTAGATTTTTGTTTCTAGAATATTATTAACTTCTGATGAATTTTTACTATCTAAATATTCTTACTATCCCTTCATGGTTTCCTTTGATAGCTTCTAATCTTATTTTTATTTTGTAAATGTAGGCATCATCTATTTTTTTACCTTCCCCTTGGAAAATTTATTCATTCGTATTATTTGACTTATCTACAGCCCTGGAGTCATCACTATCCTAAAATAAATCACTTTTAAATCATGAATACATATATCTGCCCTTGAAAATCCAACATCACTCAACTTATCCAATATAAATACATGCAGCATAATGGCCTGCCTCTACAAGCAATGTACTTCCTTACAGAAGATTGTAAATCAAGGATTTATAAGTACTTTTCTTCTGTACTATAGAAGGAAATTTTTGCTCAGGAAAAGGTTGATCTAGATGGCCTTCTAAAATTCTGCAGCTCCATGAAATATAAAACTGAAAAATTTATCTTTCCTCCAAAAACCTTTCTTGTAGCCTTTCTTAGTTCTATTAATGACATTCACATTCTTCCAGACAAGTAGGCTCAAACACTTACTTTATTATAAGCTTTTCATAACCTTTACTTATATGAATAATTTTTGAATGATCCATTTTTTAAAAAGCCTAATTTCTGTTGAATATACTTTTGAATCATTTCTTTAAACTATCACTTACTTTCTACTTCTTTATGCCACCAATCTAGTTCCAGATTATTATTATTTATGTAATTATTGAAATGCTCTCCTGATTGGCATTCTCATCTACAATTTCACTTTATTTTCATTTGTCCTTTTCACATCTTCCTATACAATCTCTTAATTACAATGTTTTAAACGGATAATTTCAGTGCCTTCCTATTCTTTGCCAGATAAACCTCAAACATCTATCAATGGTGTCTACAACCTCTTTTTAATTCCCATATCTTGTTTATCCCATATTACTTCTTTTCTTGCATTTCATTTTTTTTATTCAGACAAACTGAACAATTCAATGTTCCCCACCCTTCTTCAATCCCTCTTAATTACCCATGTTTGCTTATATTCCTTTCCTTCTTACTCCTACGTGAATCTTTATTGAAATCCCCAATTTTGTTTAAGATTGAAATCAGATGTCACTTTTTATTTCAGTTGTCCCTGAAATTATAACACTATTAGTAATTTTTGCCTCTACACAGTATATGAATTTCTTGTTCAAAATCTTTTAGTCTACAAATAAAATTTTAGAGCAGATTGGAGATTTCAAGATTATATAGTCTAACTCAATCATTTTCTTTACAGGGAAAATGAGGTCCTAGTTTGTAGAAAATTGATTATTTGTTATAATTAGGATGTTCTCAATAGATTTTCATAAATAATATGGGAATTATGCCTGCAATATAAAATCTGAATCAGCTTCTAATATTAAAGTTTCTATAATGCTTTATTTAAAATATTTGCAAACTCTAAACAATTCTCAAACTCAAATGAATTCAGCATGTATTTTTCTTCTCACTCCCCTTCCCCCCCCTCCAGCCTTCGCCCCGGACATACTTCATAGAAAGCACAATGCTTTATAAATTCTTTTGGCCTGACCAGGTATCTCCATTTGAAAATGCCATCATGCAGAGCAAGCTAAAGTACTTTACGGCTGTTTCTGTGTATTCTTTTACCATGACATTTAAGTGTCTCTAGTAAGAAAATTCACTTTATCAACATGACAGCTTGATGGTCCATAAATACCTTGACTCTTTGACTATGATGTCAGATTTGCTGACTTTGCTATTAACATAATTCTTTATTACTCATAACAATGGCTGGTCCATGAAAAGCAAATCACTCTCTGTTACTGCACTATCATCAAATATAGTCAGCTATGAACATTGTTAGAGAACAACTATTTTTATTTTATTTTTCAAATTAGGTAGGTTTTTTTTTTTAATGGTTGAGCAACTAATATATTTACCTGACAATTCATATTATATATTTTCCATCATTCATTATGCCATTATATAAGATTTAGATTACTTACATGGATTATTTTCCTCAATCTGAATTTGTCTCCAATATGATATTTGACATGTTATTTAGAGAATTATTTTTAATTAGAAGTGTGGTTAAATTGTAAATGGCAAAATCAGAGAGATCTGTAATTTGAGAAATTTAAATTTTAAAAGTTACTTACTGTGACTATTGTTATTAAAATGCTATAAGAATGACAAAATGTGCCTTTAAAGTAAAACTAAAATATGTGAAAATCAATTTTCTTTGTGATAAGATAAGCTATCTGGCAATTCCTAGTATTCTGGAAGATATAATTTGAAAGTCTTTTATTCCCAAAGATTCTATTATTTATTTGAAATGAGCTGTCAGGAGGTAGAACTTAAACATTTGAGAGACTTATAAGAACCCAGAGATATTAGAAATATAAAATGAATATGGGAGAAAAGTGTATAGACTATTTTTGATACTTGAGAACTACTAGAAAGTAAACCTTCAGTGATTACTGGATGATAATAAAAATAAGTGTAAATCAAACAGGATATTAAATCATAAAAATAAAAAATGTAGCTACCACATAATTTATGTAAAAATATGGTTAGTTTGGAATCTTGTACATCAAGTGTTCAATAATGGTTGTTTCACAGTTTCTCCCATAAAACTATGATTAAAATTTAAATGAATTTATCTTTTTCTATTTATTTATTGAAAAAGAATTTAATAAATGAGTATTGTGATATGATAAAATCTTAAGAAAATAATATCTATACTAGACAAAAACTTATGAGAACAATAAATAAGCAATAAAGAAAATTGTAATTTTTACAAAATTTCTCATATTGATATGTTTTTTAAATGCCATAAGAAAAAATAGTCAGAGGAAAAACTAACAAACAACAAATATTAAAGCACAAATTCATGAAAAACACAAAATATTGTATGATTTTGATTTAAAAAATTATATATCCTTGTCTTTATGCATTGTCTGAAAAGTAAATAGAAAGACAAGAACACAATAAGTTGGACTAAATAGTCTTTTTCATCGAGGAGCTGTTACTTAAGTTGGGTATTAAGGATAGTTATTATTTAGGTGATTATATAAAAGAGGATAGTATAATCCGGTACAAAAAAGAGCGAAAAATATTTTCTGTCTTTTGGTTTCTAATCAATCAACAAACTAACCATTTAATTCCATAATTTTAGATCTTAATATTTAACTTCATCTATCCCTCATAAGAGAGCTGAGTTAAGAATAGTTCAGTATTACATATGGTCATGCATTGGCAGACACAGAATTAAAATCCAGATCTTACTCTAAGTCCAACAAGCTTTTTCTCCAAAATACAAAATTCCTTCTTGGATTGATATTTGTTCTCTTCATTTTTTTCATAAGATGAAATAAATAGAACCAAAATAATTATGACTAGTATAAGGCAAATTTTAAAAAAAATGAAATAGCATTGTATAATTTATAATGATTAGTCATGTCCCCAGAGAAGAGGAAATATACAATCCTCTTTTTTCGTGAGGGAGTTCTCTATTGATATAAGGTATTGAATAGATCATCTGACTTGATGATTCTGTTGAATGGTTTTGTTTAAGAGATTTTTTGTTTGTTGTTTTTGGTCCTTGCAAGGGTAGATTCAAAAGAATCTTTGAAAAAGGTGAGAAAACAGATGTTACGTTTAGAAATTATGAAAGTATAAAACAAAACAATAAATGATGAATCTATGAACTGCAAATGAATATGGAGAAAATATTATGATTGGATCAAAGACAATAAAAACTGGATAATTATATAATTAATGACCTAGAGGATATGTTTAATTAATAATAAAATAAAACAACACCCAGATTAATTGTAATGACCAATGTACCTAAATCCCTAGTGGGGAGGGAAATCAGGAAATTCAATTCCCTCAACTTAATGGAAAGTTGGGGGCCTAAAGTTGCAGAATGGCATAAGCTTTAAGATGTGTTAATTGTTTCTTTGAATTGCTAAATGTTTTTTCTTTGTTTCTTTGATTGAAAATGAAAAGCATAGAACAATGAATGGCATACATGTAGGTGTGTAGAGAGGAGATAGGAGTCAGACATGACTGCATAACATCAAAATTGTTTTAAAGATGATTTAACCATCTCATCATTTGGATAGTACAAATTTTATTATATTAATTTTTACAGATTAGAAAAATGAAGCACAGAATGGTAAAAATTGCTTGCCCTTACAATAAATTATCAATGATTGGAATCAGCATATGAACCCATGACTTTTTATAGATTACAGCTTCATTTCCAGTAAATCATGCCTCCAACATATTAATCTCACAAAAATGAATATTTCTTTTTTCTTTACATAAAACTTTATTATTGTACATTTGGCAAGGGGGATAGGTGGATAATGTGAAATCTGAGATAAACTCTTAAAAATTATTTTGGTCAACTCTCTAGAGGAACAATATAATAACTACCCCTATGTCTCCCTTTCTTTACTCTTTTCTATAATTTGTAGGTGCAGGAAAATATATTGTAGACATCAACTCTACATGAAAAAAGTTATTTATTCATAGTGAGAAGCATTTTAAATAATCTTAATGAAGTTAGCAATTTTTATGTCTTAGAAAACATACTCTGAACTCTAACCTTGTCATGTCTATAATAATTTAAAAAGAAAGATCTTACTAATTTCCCAATAAACACCAAAAAATTGTAATGATAATATTACACTCTGATATCTCTGCAAAGTGCTCTATGTTTCATGATAGAAAAACATTTTGAACTGAGATTTAAGATTTGACGATAATACCAGTCATTATAGGACAAGTGGATTTTATATAGCAAGAAAGTTATGTAAATTTAGATTATTAATGACTATATTTAACTAATATTTCAATATACCAAGTACAACTGCCTGTGTATATTAAATAGATTGAAATAGTGGATTTTTTTTTAATGTACTGTGGAAAACCTGCTATAAAATGCAGAAATCATAACCAGGTGGTAGTTTTTTTTTTTTTTCTTAACTGTTTACATCATTATTCCTTTGTTTCTTGCCTTTAGCCACTGTTTTCTACCAGATGTGCTTTTTATCTTTCCTTTTAATTAAAAAAAAATCTTAATATTATCTATATCAGAGCTGGGATTTCATGTGTCTGAGAAAAGCATCAAAGGTTTATGAACTATTTAATCATAATCTAAAATGTTGGAAAATTATGAAATAATCTTTATAAACCTTGTTAAATGTGATTAGTGTTACATGTATAAAATGTTTATCCAATAAATATCACATTATTTGTGGTATGTGCTTTTCTACAACTGTAACAATCTCTTGGTAAAAAAGAAAAAAGAACATGTGACATTTTATGGGAAAATAAAAGTTTTTTTAAGGTCAAATATCTTATTAATTTTTACTAAAATAATAATTTTGACATATGCCAACCTGACATATGCCAACACAAATAGAATAGATCTCCACGTTAAATATTTTCAGATCAATTCTATGAAATGTGAGTAAAAATATAGATTTTTTTGTATTAATAATCATGTTACTCCTGTGTTTAAAAACTCAAATCCTCCCTTAGGATCACCTACCAAGTAATAATTAAATTATTTTATAGCTATTCAGTGATATCCACGATTTAATCTTACTCTACATTTCCAATTTTTCATATACTTATAACTCTTCCTTAATTCTCTAGTCAAATTATGCTATCTGCTCTCAAAAATATATCCTTTACTCATACTTCCTAAAGTCTCCTGTTCTAATATCCTTACAATCACATTTCTTATCTATATTTACTGATCATACTGCGTCAACAGTTACAAGTAACTTTCTGTTTGTAAACAAAAGAAAACAAAAAATTTCTCCCTTTCCTTTCTTCTTCCCTTCCTTCCTTCCTCCCTCTCTTTCTTCCTTCATCCTTCCCTTTCTTTTCCCTCCCTTCCCTCGCTCTCTTTCTTGCTTCCTCACTGCCTCCTTCCCTTCCTTCTTTCCTCCCTTTCTTCCTCCTTTCATCCCTCCTTTCCTTCCTTCTTTCCTTTTTTCTTCCTTCCTTCCTTCCTTCCTTCCTTCCTTTCTTTCTTCTTTCCTTTCCTTCCTTCCTTCTCTCCCTTCTTTATCCTTTTTTCTCCCTCTCCCTTCCATCTCTATGTATATCACCCTTTTTAGTTTCTATGATTCACTTCATATTGTTATGCCACTTTTCTGATGTGATTCAGCTCCCCTCAATTCCTGGTCAAGGAGCCAAAAATGATGAGGTTTAGCCCAGAGCAGGGAGTTGTGGGAACCCCCTTCTGGTAAATGCAGGTACTTTGTAAACTGACCTGAAAAGTTAAACTGGCAAAATAAATTTATTATTATAACTGAGAAGTCAGCTTTTGCAGGCTGACTTCCTTAGTGGCAGGGTCCTGACAAAGAAGTAAAGATCTAGCAAAGAAATCCTCTAGCTGAGAAAGTTTCTAGCAGAGAAATCCTGGCAGAGAGGTGAATAATGTCCTGTTAGGGAAATAGGTGAGATAGATAAAGAGAATTGTCTTTTCAGCAGGCAGAGGGATACAGCTATGCAAAAGAGAGAGAGAGAGGTTCCTTGGCATAATTCCTGTTTTTAGGTCCTCTGCAAAGAATTGAGTTGAAGGAAGCTTGTCATATGGGTAGTACTTGGTGGGGGCTGGGAACAGTTTGAGTTGGAATCAGAATAGAGAATCTTCTAATTGAATGAGTGTCCCTGGACTAATCTCCAACTCAATATAGTTGGTCCTGGAATCAACTAGTCTCACCCTGATAACAGAATGAAACCACTTTATCTTGATTCCCTGGAACTGGTCTCTCAGAGGAGAGCTTCTCTGAGGGAGTTTCCCAAGTTTCCACCCAAAGTCCAAGAGAGAGAGTTTCAAGGCTCACCTTGTCATTACTACACATGTTCACTTCTCTTGGCATCAGAGGCACACTATTGAACATGTTCTTATTTTATGTCTTTAACTTTGTCCTTTCCTCTTTTTACTGATTCATAGTCCTATTTCCACACCTTTAATATGCATGTTTTCCAAAGATTCTTTTTTCTTTTACTTTTATCTCTGTGTGTATGTGTGTGTGTGTGTGTGTATATATATATATATATATATATATATATATATATATATATATATATATATAGAGAGAGAGAGAGAGAGAGAGAGAGAGAGAGAGAGAGAGAAAGAGAGAAAGAGAGAGAGTAATTACAAATCACTTATTTCCATTTAATAACTGGCATGATTTCCCTTGTTGCCTTAATCAGATTAGAACACCATCAAATCAACTGATAAATTTAATAATCAATGGCTCCACAGTAACTTTAAATATTCTTTGATTAATTTATATGATGTTGATAATGAAATATATTTGAATTGTTTGAAGGATTTGGTCATGTCCTGTGGAGCTCATACAATACTAAAAAACTAGTTTGAAACCAGAGATTCAAGCTTCTGGAAATGTAGTTGTTGAAGCCTTCCAAAAAAGCCCCAAATAAAGAATCACCTAAGGGACAAGGTAAGCATAGCTTGGCTTTCTTCTTCCACTTTTGAGTGCCTCGTAATCTTTGGAGTATCAGGGGACTTTTGTTCCTTCATTTAGCATCTTTAACCTAGCAACATATTCAGGATGGCTGGCTATTTATATTGGGAGCCAATGACAAACTAGACATACTATGAAAAGATAGCTCTAAGAAACTACAAAAATGTAATGGAATATTATTGTTTTATAAGAAATGAGATTAGACTGATTTCAAAAAATCATTGAAAGACTCATATGAACTGATGCTGAGTGGAGTGAGCAGAACCAAGAGAATAATGTACACAGTAATCAAAACTTTATGTGAGGATCAACTCTGATGAACTAGACTTTTAGCAATGTGATAATTCAAGACTATTCAAATATACTTGAGATGGAAAATACTATCTGCATCCAGAAAAAGAACTATGAAGACTGAATGTGGATGGAAGCATAATATTTTCACTTTTGTTCATTTGCTTGCTTTTCTTTCTCTTATTTGTTTTTTTTTTTCCCTTTTCGTTTGTTTTTTTTTTGTTTTTTTTTTTTTTTTTGGTTGTACAATATATCAGATATGGAAATATGTTTAAAAGGATTGTTCATCTTTAAACTAGATTAATTTTTTTTGTCTTGGGGATGGTGAATGTATGAGAGGGAAAGAAAAATTTTGGAACACAAAACATTTTAGAAATGAATGTTGAAAACTTAAAAAAAAGAAGTAAAAAAAAAAAAAAAGAAACTATAGGAATATCGACAGTGACATTGCATTATGCCACCATGAATATATCATGAAGAAGAGAACAGATTTCCAGAAACCAGGGAATGTACTTTGCAATATATGCTCTATAAGACTCTGTATGTATTGTTGGGGAAAAATGTGTTGTAGATTTTTGAGGGAATGTTTTGCAGCAATTGTTCTCATATCACCTTAGTAAAAAGTCCTTTCTAAAAGTTAATTACAGCTATCTGATTAGCTAATATCAACAGATATTTTGGGGGAAATATATACTCATGTGGGCTTATGAGTTATAGCATTTAAAAGTCACTTCCAACAACTCTCAAGGGATATTAAAAATGTTATTTTACATCTTGAATATAATTTATATGACTTCCAAAGTAATCTGTTTTTATATTCAGAATGTACTTTGAGTTTCACTGCTTTCATGAGTTTGAAAATACCTGGGATATTCTATTCTGTTCTTTCTCTGTTGAATTCATTGCCACCTTTTAAAATTCAAATCATTCTACCTACATATTTGATTCTTATATAATTGGGGCTAAACCTATTTTGTTTTTAAATATCATAAGGACTCTCCTCTTTTTCTTCATCTAACATAACATTATGTTAGAGCATAGTAGAGTTTTCTGTGTTTGTTTCTAATCTAACCATCACCAGAAATTTGTATTATCCTTTAGCACCTACCAAAGTGCTTTATAAACACTTTAATTTGTGTATATTATTGAAATAAATTTTGAAAAATGAAAGAAAATATCTCAAAATGGTAGCAGATAAATAAATTTTAGTGACAGATGGAAAATTGGAGCCATTAGTTCTCAAAAATATTCTCATATGACTCAGATTTTATAGACACACATATAATTCTTAACAATAAATGATAATATTCTATTATATTTCTATGCCACAATTTTCTTAGTCATTTCCCAGTTAAAGGACCCCAAACTCAATAGTCAGGTATTTACTACTTGAAAAGTGTTATCATAAATAGTTTTCATTAATTTTTTTGTTTTATTTCTTCAGTAAATAAGGAAAGTTGTTTTATCTGCATATAAAATATATTTTTAGATTAAAGAGCTATATCAGAATTTGTCATTTTCTTTCTATTCATTTCTTCTTATTGTGGTTTTTGTTTTTATTTATATTGTTTTCTTTTTTTTTTTCATAATCTGAAGGTAGACTTTGCACCAAAGGGAACATCAGTGTGGGAGATACACAGAAGGACATGAAAAGGAATTTACACTATAAGTAGTAGCAGATAAGTTGTAATATGCATCATTGGAAGTATCGACATGGATGAGATTATAGATCCATTGGAGTAGTAGCCAAATTTTAGTAAAGCTGAGGCCATTTTCTCTCTCTTCACCTTTCTCAATGAATTCTGTTTCCTTTTAATAAAATACAGACTATATATATATATATAGATATATAGATATATACATATCTATATATCTATATATATATATATATCTTCTCTTCTCTTTCTGAAGCACCGATCCTGCATCAACTTGCTTGTCATATGCACCTGAATATCTCAAAGAAGTCCCTAAAGAGGTACTCATTATTTTCTCCTCAATCTTCAACGTATATTTTTTCCTAAATCCACTATTTCTTTTGAAACTCTCATCCACCTTCTAAATATTTCAGAAATATTTTGTAATAAAAATAACTATTTTTCAAAGCAGAAGTAAATGAGTATCAGCCAATAGTATCATCAAATTTAATCAAAACAATTTTTCTCTCCAATTCTCCCTGTGCAACAGGAGAACTGTTCGATTCTGCAAATATGCATTATATCTAGGATAAACTGCAACATACTTAACATATCTAGGACTGCTTGCCATCTTGGGGGGTGGGGGTGGAGGGAGGGAGGGAAAAAAAACGAAACATAAGCGAGTGCAAGGGATAATGTTGTAAAAAATTACCCTGGCATGGATTCTGTCAATACAAAGTTATTATTAAATAAAATAAAATTTAAATTAAAAAAAAACAATTTTTCTCTAGAGGAGACTATAAAGCAACTAAGAGTTGACTCAAAAGGTTCACCATAGTGATACTTATCTGACTAAGTAAATACTTAAAAAAAATTAAAAAGCAGTAAATCATGAAAATTTGTTAATAGAAATGAATGATTTTATTGTAGGGATTCCACTTTATTGCCAATAGATTAAAGTAAGCTGGTCCTAAAGGACTCCAAATATATTGCTAGATCTATCTTAATTGAAATTATAGAATTTGATCAACATGTTAACTCAGATAACCAAAACAGCAGGTAAGGGGATATTCAAGAAGTTTTGGTGATTAGAATTTCATAACAGAAATTCACTATAATTTATAAAATAACAGATGAAAAATCCTGATGCAAATAAAACCTTTTAAATATGCTTGAAAATGCAGAAAATAAGTTGCACTGAACCAGCACACCACTATGAACAGAATTTTCCATAATTGCCTGAAAAACATCATTTTTCCATAAAAAATTGACGTTTTGAAGAGATGCAAATACCATGAACTCCATATACTAAGTATGTTAACTAGTATGTTAATTGCAAAAAAGGTAATATCAGGGTAGTAACAATAACATATTACTTCTATCTGATTCCATGAAAAAGTAAAAGAAGAATGAGATAGTATTAGTATCCCAAAATTTCCCATTGATCCTTTAAGAAGTCTACAGAAGACAGCCTTATATACCTATATTCTGTTCAGTTATAAAAAAAAACATCATCTTATTCACCTTTGCAATAGTGTAAATACAATTAAATATCAGTAAAAAGTAAATTTTTTTTTTTTTTTACTATTCAGGGCATCTAAAACAACATGAGAATAATAAGATAGCAACAGCAGCTTGTGGTCTTATCATTTAATAAAATGTAAAATTGTACATATTAGCTCATTTTCTCCCATAACAAAGCCTTGTGGGGTTGCTAATATAAATATATAAGCTCCATTTTAGAAAGGAGGAAATAAAGTCTCAAAGAATTATAGTGACTTGTTCAAGTATACATAGGAATAAGTAGCACACCTGAGATTTGAGCTTAATCTGATTTCAAATTGAGGAATCTTTTCATTTTTCTATGCAAAGTAGTAATATCGCACTGATATGCAACTTTTAATAATATAAGATCATTTACCTATAAATAATTGATATTTTACTTTCATTTTATTATTTTTCAATTTCTGTGTAATAAATCACTTATAAAACTTATATAATGGGAGTTAACTTTATACAATACTGTATATATACAATATAATATTTGAGTTACACATATTATATCATTTTATAATTATAATGAACCAGATAGGTAAGTGTTCTTATCATTCTCATTTTACAGAAAAGGAAACTGAAGCAGATAGATACGAGATGATTTATCCAGTCAGTAAGTTTCAGAGGCAATATTTGAACCATGTGGAAAAGATGAAGAACTCACAGATCAAGCACATATATTGATCAGTGACTGTTAGCTACATTAATTGAAACTTTAAGGCCTCAATTTCGGCTTTTCCAGAGTCATGTGATTTTAGATAAGGCCTGGACAATTGCCCAAAGAAGGGATTAAAAAGTATATGTGGCCAAAGAAGCTATGCAATCACCTTATCTACTGCATTCCACTTAACAAATAGGGTAATAGAGACTTATGTAACCAATCACAACATATAGAAGATGGGATTTGGGGGATTCTTTGTATGAAATATATAAAAATTGTGAGCACTCTCAAGGGAGAAATCCTCCTGTTGTGAGCATCTTTATTGTCCTTTCCAACTCACAGAACAGGATGTCTGCTTCTCAAGATTCTAATAAATTGTCTGTACTTCACTTGGAGCGACTCCTAAATAGTCCAAACAGTTTGGGAGCTTGTCCAAGATTGATGTCTTTTGGGGAGACAAGAGTGCATCTCGAGTGGAGGCGGGTACCTATGGAGGAATTTCTCCAGTGGTCTCTGAACTCAAGAGTGTACGTCTTTCCTCCCTATCAGACAATGAACCAAAGCAGGAGGACTCAGTGAGATGCAGAAACTGATGCCTTGGAAGAAACGAATGTCCTGACTGGCTGGCTCAGTTTAGAATCTACATGTGTGGCTCAGTAAGTTCTTGGAATAGTTTGGGGGGCTTATTGGCAGGGTTTTAGGGAATGCAAGGGAATAGACCTTGCTAAATTTTATTGAGTGCTGGACTGTGATTGGCCCCAGTGTTAAAGAACTGCCTAGAGAAGCTTCCATGAAACTGCTGAACTTAGTTTGGGAACTAAGTAAGGATGAGAAAGACACAGGGAATCCCAGTCGATAGGCCCTTGGGAAGTTGACTTAAGGACTGGGAGGAACTTCCCAGATATAAAGGAAAGGACAAAAGAAAGACAGTTAACTATTACTGCTTCATTTGGAGTGGCCAAAATATTGGTGGGGGATACCTTTATGCCCTTGTGGAGTGTCTCAAATATCTGGTGGTCATAGTGGACCATCTGACCTCTTGAGTGGAGGATTTTCCCCTCAAACAGACTATGGACCCTACTGTAGTGAAGGTCCTCCTTGAATAAATAATTCTGAGATATGGGATGGTGGAACACATTGATTCAGACCAGGATATACATTTTACAGCCAAACTGCTACAAGCTCTAGTTAGGGCCTTAGAAAAATCTTGGGAGTTTCATACTCCCTGGCACCCTCCTTCCTCAGGAAAAGTGGAAAGGATGAATCAGGAAATAAAAAAAAATAACTTATGATTAACATTACAAACTCAGTTACCTTGGACTGTGCCTTTCTCTTGCTTTGCTGAGAATTAGGACGAAGTCTCACAGGGACATTGGTCTCTCTCCCTATGAATTACTGTTTGGCCATGCTTACCCTGGGATAATTAATCCAGAAAAATTAGACCCAATTTTTGAGATCAAAGTCCTATTCCTTAGAAAATACATTATGATTCTGATGAAACATCTAAAAGCATTGCAACTAAAAGGTTTCATTGCTCAGACTCCCCCTAGGACTTGCAGTGCACCCATTTAAATCAGAGGACAAGCTGATTCCAAGTTGGGATGGGTCTTCCAGATCTTGTTGACTTCAGATACTGTGATACCCATTAAAGAGAAAGGTTGGACACACCACACTTGAGGCAAAGGACCTGTGGATGTGCCAAAGAAGTGGGCAGTAGAGAGTGATCAAGGAAAACTGAAAGTGTGGCTGAAATTACAGGAAGCTTAGCGAAGGCTGATGAATCGTGCATGTAAAATCCTTTTGATCTGTCTCATTTGGGGACTCTCTTGGGACTTTTCTTGTTTGTATTAGATATAATATTTTATTGGACTGTATTGTTAGGAATTAGGGATATTATATGTTATCAGGAAGAATGGGGTGTGAACCAAACCCAAAGAGTTGGAGACTGTGTCTTGTATATGCATGTGTAATTTATATGTATATGCATATGTAATGTATGTGTAATATGCATGTGGGTACACCATTTGTACTGATACATCAGAGTATCAGGGCATGAAAATACCTTTCAAACCTCCATCCAAACAATAGCCATTAGCTTTAGATTGACTGACTGTTGGATATGTGGGGGACCTGATCAACTTACCCAGTGGCCCTGGGTTCCTGTTCCTTTGTCTCCAGCTTGGATCTTGAGCAATAGGTAAGTAATACACAATGAAACAGGTTTCTGGTCAGCCAAAGAAAGGTATCACTGGACCATGACCTGTACAATGTTAGGGAAATATTGCTTAAATCAGACTGGTACAGGGCCATGGAGGGGGGAGAGTGAATGTACATGGACATTTACCCAAAGGCCGGAGAAGGGAGCTATCATAGATTGCAGTAGGTATGTGAATAGATGGAATCAAACCATTATAACTTGTTATGATGGATCAGTAGTTTGCTGTATTCAACCTTCTGATAGTAGTGAAGGGCAAGAAAATTGCCACCCACCTGTTCATTCCCTGATCTAAAGAGACCCAAGTTATGGACATGTATAACCTTGAATAGCATAGCAGCAAGTTCAACTTACCTTTCAATGGAATGGAATGGGAGAATAGAGAAGGTACTGTTAGGAAAATGTTTAACAACTTTTGGAGCCATCAGAATCTAACTGGGGAAAATGGTTGCAACTGCCAATGGGTAGTTGAAAATCATCTTTGGAGATGTAATTCTAATATGAGAGGAGGACACTTAGGTCCCTGGGATGTCAGGTATTTTCCACCTTCAAAGGGACCTTTTATATTTTGGTATGAGGATAATCCTGTCCTGAGGGTGCATTATTGGATCTGTGGTCAAATGGCTTATACCCATCTATCCAAAAATTGGACTGGGGTTTGTTATGTAGGTATAACTAGACCGATTTTTTTTTTCTTTCTTCCATCAAGCAGTGGTAGACAATTGGGGATATGATTATATGAAAATTTAGAAAGGGAAAGAAGGATAGTGGACTGCTCCCTAACCCTCATTGATACTTCTTTGACCCAGACAAATGATGCCAATGGGTGGGGAGATGCCTGGCCTCCAGAGAAAATTATAAAAGAATACGGACCAGCAACATGAGCCCAGAATGGTATTTGGGGGTACCAAACACCAATATATGTGTTAAATTGGTTGATTAGGCTACAGGCAGTTCTGGAGGTAATAACTAACCAAACCACTCAAGCCTTAGACTTACTGGCAACTCAGACAAGGGAAACAGTGTTACAACATCGGCTAGTCTTGGACTATTATAGCAAAGGAAGGAGAGGTCTGTGGGAAACTGAATTTGTCCACATGATGCATGTAGATTGATGATAATGGGCAAATTGTTTTTTTTTTTTTTATGGATGGGAATTGTTTTTTTTTATTATTATTATTATTTTTTTTTAAATTTTATTTAATAATAACTTTGTATTGACAGAATCCATGCCAGGATAATTTTTACACAGCATTATCCCTTGCAATCACTTATGTTTCGTTTTTTCCCTTCCCTCCCTCCTCCCCCCCCCAAGATGGCAAGCAGTCCTATATATGTTAAATATGTTGCAGTATATCCTAGATACAATACATATTTGCAGAACCGAACAGTTCTCCCGCTGCACAGGGAGAATTGGATTCAGAAGGTAAAAATAACTCGGGAAGAAAATCAAAAATCAAATAGTTCACATTCATTTCCCAGTATTCCTTCTTTGGGTGTAGCTGTTTCTGTCCATCATTTATCCAATGAAACTCAGTTAAGTCTCTTTGTCAGAGAAATCCACTTCCATCAGAATACATCCTCATACAATATCGTTGTCGAAGTGTATAATGATCTCCTGGTTCTGCTCATCTCACTTAGCATCAGCCCATGTAGGTCTCTCCAAGCCTCTCTGTATTCATCCTGCTGGTCATTCCTTACAGAGCAATAATGTTCCATAACATTCATATACCACAATTTACCCAGCCATTCTCCAATTGATGGGCATCCATTCATTTTCCAGTTTCTAGCCACTACAAACAGGGCTGCTACAAACATTTTGGCACATACAGGTCCCTTTCCCTTTTTTAGTATCTCTTTGGGGTATAAGCGATAATGGGCAAATTGTTAAGGAAATCATGAAAAACATGCGTAAGATTGCCTGGAAAAACTCTAGATTTTTTATTAGAATGAACAAATGTGGAATAGATTTCACTGAATAAAAAGTTCAATTGCCCAAAGAAGTGAGTAAAAAGTATACGTGGCCGAAGAAGCTATAAGATCACATTATCTACTGCATTCCACTGACCAAATATGCAAAAAAAAAAAAAAAAAAAAAAAGAACCTAAATACTTAGGGGATACACGGATAGAGAAGTGTGGAGCCTAAAAAGCGTATTAGGGTTTCAGTATTCTCCCTCTACAAGACACCAAATATTGGAGCTCAAGGATTGAAACCCCCAAATATATTGGGCATGAAGATCAGTGTGACAAGATGTGTCAAAAGAATATTTAAGCTTAGACCATATCCAAATCAAGAGGCAAAGGTTTTATTATGTTGCTGCAGTGTCCTGTTTTTGAAAAGGAAGTTTGACCCATTAACAAGAGGAAAGATGCTGCTAAGTTTCCTGAAAGAACTGGCCATTATTAAGGAAGATGACTTCATAAAGTGGGCTAAATTCCTTAAGAAATTAGTCATTGTGACATTTAGTAAGTGGAGTAAAAAGAATTGGTGAAGAAGGTTCTTTCATAGGAGAAAAATTACTTCTGGAATTAACATCATCATTTGATCTTCTAATTGTCTACAATAAATGTGGGCTCATAATTTGTCAATGCAAGGAATTCAACAAGGGCCCATTACAACAAAGGTTTACTTTTTGACAATAAAAAGTCAACAAAAGGACAACAAAGGGGCCACTTAAGGACCAAAAAAATCAATTCCTCTCCCTGCCTGTCTCTGGGGGTAGCTGTGGGTGTTCAAGTAAGTCCCATTTTGCAACAAAGACTCACTTAAATTCCACTTAAATATAATAAAAGCCTTCTCTTGTTAACACCTCTTCTTATGGCCCAACTACACAGGCTAGCAGGGACAAGGCTTTTGCTGGAGCTCTTTTAATAACCAAAAACTATTGTCCTTTATTCCTCTCTAAATTAAGTAGTTATTTACAAATAACTGACCATTAATCTAAATCTTCCTTTTATAATTTTACAATGTTTTTATTTTTAATTGAACTTTTAAAAAATATGCTAATATAGTGTTTCATAAAGAGAGTTGTTCTTGTTTCCCTTCTCTTTCCAGAAGCAAATGATAATTTTATTTTGACAGACAAATGCATTGGGAATAAGAATACATATTTGTATAATCATCAAACCATTGGAGAGTCCACAATGATAATCCAAGCACTAAACAAAAGTGAATTACATTTTGAAAATTAGTTTGATGAAACAAGATCTCCTAAGAACAAATACATTTAGATAACACTAGATATAAATTCTATTTGATTAATGTTTGTCAGATGGGAAAGGTATTTCTTTTAGGGATTTATAAAACAAAAGAACAGAGAACTGATTCCTATAAACTATTACATTTGTTAATTCAATGTGAAGAGGTCTCCAGAGTTGTTATTGAAACTGAAATGCTGACAGCTTATTACTAAATGCTGTTAAGATATAAATGTAGGCTTGAGGAATTTTATATTCAGTTTATTTATCCTCTAGAGTCAAGATGATTCATAGTTCAATTTCACAAGGCAAAAAAAAAAAAAAAAAACTCTAGATTTTTTATTAGAATGAACAAATGTGGAATAGATTTCACTGAATAAAAAGTTAAAGTCAGAATAATTTATTTTATGATTTCTGTATTAATTCAATAACATTTAAGCATTCCCACATAAAGTCAGCAAAAATGTAGAAGATATCTGGCCTTCAAGGCTTAAATTTTTATATTTCTTTTGTTCCTTAGTTTTATGAAGATAAAGGTCATTCATTCAACATTATTGAGCACCTACATAGCAAGGAACTATACAGGGAGTAAAAGGATACACAACGTAGTGCCTTCCTTGTAGAAGCTTACCATATAGTAAGAAAGATTAAAAGTTACTGTAGAATGAATGTTAATACTTTATAGAAATTAGGAAAATTAAGCTCTAATGTCCAACTTCTATTACCTTTTTTTTTTTTTTTGCTTTTGCTAATGACAAATCACTTTATCTCTTAAGATTTCAACTTCCTCATCTGTAAAATTAAGTAGGATCGTGAGGGAATGGATTAAAATGCCTCCAAAGATCCAACCTTCTAATTCTAATATTCTGTTTAATTTTCTTTGTTGGTGATAAAAAAGGGCATAAAAAAAAAAAAAAACAGAGGAGATCACTGTGTACTTGATACTCTCTCCTTTTTGGGTGGATACTTTTTTCTCTTGGTTCCCCTCTTACTTGTTAGGACATTGCTTCTTTGTTACCTTCCCTGGATCAGTACCTATATCCTGTGGAGGCACCTTCCTGATGATCCCTGTTCTCTTCCGTCTCTACCTTTTTTTCCTGTTTGTTTTGTTAGCTTCCACAAGTTTAACTATCATCTTTATGTAGTTAATTTAAAAATCTATATATCCTAATCTAGTCTCTGATTTAAAGTCCACTGACACAACCTTACCTGCCAATTAGATATTATGAACCAAATATCCATTCAGATAACAAAAACTCAATATATGTAAAGCAGAACTCACATAATACCCACTTCTTCATATCCCTTTGTCTATTGTCGATTATCTGTTTTAGCATCCAGATAAAATAAAAGTCATCTTAAACTTTTTACTCCCATATCCAGTAATTACCAAGTATGATTATTTCTACTTCTGTGATATTTCTTTCTTTCTCAGGTACTCACAATCTTAGTTGAGACTCTCACTTGATTATTATAATGATCTCCTAATTGACCTCCTTCCCTGAAGCCTATACTTTCTACAATTAATTGGTTACATAGCTGCTATATTGTTATATCTAATGCACAAGTCTGAACACATGACACTTCTACTCAAGAGACTTTAGTGGATCCCAACATTTCCCAAATGATTTTCCTCTCTGAGGTTGTGGACTACAGGAAATCTCTGTAAAAACACTTCAAAGAATCCCAGGGTAAGAACTGCTATTGTAGCCAAATTGTTCTAATTGTTGTCCTAAGTATCTCTATATATTCTGCTTCCATGTCTTTGTAAAGCCTCCCATCCTCACCCCCATTTTCTCATTGACCCATCAGACTGAGGAAACTTTATATTTATTTTGTGTGTGTTTGCAATCCAGGAATAACAGACACCAAAGTAAATAAGCAATAATTCTCTATAAAGAGACATCTAAAAAAATGAATTTTCCAGAATAGCTCAAATATGGTTTTTACATTGGGACTAATACAAAGATAAATAAGGGCCACACAAAAGAGTTCTTTTACCACCAGATTTAGTACTATCAGTTCTTTAGTAGGCAACATGGAGTGCATGTAAAATTGCTTTATTTTTTTTCTTCTGTAGCTTTCATTGTGCTTTGACATTCAAAATTAATCATTCAGAAGTTGTATGATAGACCTCTATGTATGAATTTGGCTTTTCAAGTCCATTTTGCTATGAAAGTGTTTTAACCATATAAAGGATTAAGAATTTTTTTTGCTATGTTTTTATTAAAAATTATACTTAAAAATATCACCTGTGACATAATTTTGCTACTAAGTATTCTGTGTAAAATAAATGAAATATACAAATAGTTACATAAGTATCTGGTAAGTTATACACAAATTTCATAGCAATTTAGAAAATTAAGAGGTAAAAGTAAGCTATTTTTATTGGAAATAATTGATTAATTATGAGTTGTTTGACCACAAAACCCCTTTCTATGTATAATAAATTATCAGATATAACCATACTTATTCAGCTTTAAACCTGATGAACATAAGATGAATCTGTTCAAAAAAGGATTTATATGAATGAAACCACAAGTATTTAAACTTTCTAGGACACATTGATTCATAATATCCAACAGTTTCTGTTGTTGCAGATAATCAACCCAGTTAATATATTTGAGAATATGGCCCTGTCCACACTGCCAAAATAAAACAGATGTTTGGGGAAACATTCATTTCATCTTACTGGATGCTAATGGAGCAAGCAGAGAATTAAATTCCAAACAGATGTTTCACTAGGAGCCATATCAATATAGATATGCAGTTTTCAATTATTGTAAGAAATGGCAACAAAGCACTCATTTTTACAATTTGGATAGGCCTAAAAGGAAACATCCAAAAGGACAACTGTCTGTTGTATCCCCTCACTGAAAGTTTTATGATTGTACTAATCCTGGATAATGGAGCTATTTGCCAAAAAATTGTCTATGCCTTCAGGGGAGCATACCCACATTTACTAACACTAGCATTGCAAGAATGTTCCACTTTTGGGATCAATCTTTCTGTGTAGATATGTGTATACTTTAAAATGTAGAATCTTTGAGCTAGAAGAGAATTTAGAGATAATGAAGACCAGTCCTGTTCCTGAATTTAACACAATAGAAACTGAGGTCAAAAATAAATTAAATATTTTGCTCATAATCAAAAAGCTAATCATTGAGACACAGTGTTTGAATGCTAATTCCAAGACCTCTGCTATAAATCTCTCGATAGATAAATATTCTATAAATATTCTGAATATCCACATATATATGGATATATCTATATCCACATATATGTCATGTATATGCATTATCTATATTTATGTGTATATGTATACATACATATAAATATATATATATATATATATATATATCATACACAGGAAAAATCAGAACTCTTTTTTTTTTTTATCTTAGCATAATCTATTTCCAATCATGTCTAATCCTTCTCATATCTCCAGTGAAAAATTTCTTATAATAATGAGGAAATAAATTTGTGGAACAGCAATGCAATTCCTTACTCAAAATAATTATTTAGAGATGTCTCAAAGTGAAGATAAGAATGTTTATCAGAATCTCACAAGAAGTGGGCAGTCCACTCTCAGAGAGAGGATGCTGCAGATCACAGAGTTAGAAGTGATTAAATAGTCATGGGAATGCACGACCCCCTCTCCTTATCTGGTTCATTTTCACTGCCTGCTCAGATGGAAGTATGAAAGGTTTGCTAAATTCTAGTCAAGCCAATATAATTGACTTCTTGCAGATGTATTTGTAACAATTTGACTACAGTAAACTTAGGCAATGTTTGCAAATGCTTGCTTGAGCTGATATGAACACTCTATTATAATATTTGTACAAAGAATTTCATTTTGCCCAAACCTATCATATCTTTATAAAGTAAAATTTAGGTTATAGGTTCAATCTATCTTAGTTAATGATTTTATAAGAAACTACATAATCCCTCACAATAAGGAGAGTTATTTAGAGGTGAGTAATCAATTAAGCCAGAGGGGTTAAAGGTTTCTAGAATAATTTAGGAGATTCAATTTACCTCAGGCTTTCTCAATCAACAAATAGAGATGGCTGGTTTGGAGGCTTCTGGAACATCTCCAGGCCATTAAACTATTAGTCAGGTTCTTCTCTAAGAAGTTAAGGAAAGATCAAGAGGGTTATCTCAGGTATTTCTGTTAGAAGAGCAAGTCTTTAGCTCTTCTTCCTGGAGCCTTAAAGATTAACAGATCGTTGGTGCTGAATCTTGAATTACTCAAAGTTATTATTCTGAAAAGTCCTCAGTTTCTCATTTCACTCAGAAAGAAAAAAAAAAGAAAAAATCTTAAATAAGTCAACCAAGTCTGATAGTGTCTGAAATTTCCCATAACTATGGTACAAAGAAGAGAGGTAGGTACATTTTATTATCTCTTTTCAGAGCTAAATTCATTACTGTTCTTCTTATACCAACTAATTCCCTCCTAAACTTATTTGCAAATAGAGACTGGTTGTAAATTAATAATGTATAACATATCCAACTTTTATCATACCTAAAAATAACAATTAAATGTCCAAATTTTAATTCAATGACTAATCTTGACTCCAGATAAGGAATAAGGAAAGGCATTATTAGTTGATCCTTGGAGAAGGGATAGCCTAAGTGCATAATGTTGCATTCTAAATGAAGCAAGAAGATTATATTGGTTGGATTTGTTTAACTTTTTTTTTTCTCTTTGTTATAAGACAAAGCTTATTGGTTAAGGTATGATAATGCTGAAATTTCAAATAATGTTAAAAAATCAATCACTAAAATTTCATGTTTGAAAGGGGGAAATATATATATACAATAAAATAGTGATATATCTTATGTGTGTATATATATATATGTGTGTGTGTGTGTGTGTATGTGTGTGTGTGTGTGTTGTGTCCAGTTACAATAAATTTCCCATTCTAATTCTATTTTTAAACTCTCTTAATGGACAATTGCAAAAACAGATTAAATTGTACTCTCTGTGAAATAGCTGGTTAAAATTTAATAAGAATTTTTCCCTCCTTAAATAAGTAAATAAAAAAGAAAGCATTTAAATGATACTGGTCAAAATTTTGTGGATGTAAATTATACTTTTTCTAAAAATGGGGTTTCTTTAAAAATCATTGTTTTTGGCAAAAATATTGATTACTTTTTAAACCATTTAATTATTCCCAGAAATAATCCATTTAAAAAATCATAAAGCAGTAAGTAGTTTATAAAAGATTAGAGGAGGGTTGTTAGAAAGTATAGTAGTAGCAGTAGTAGTAGTAGTAGTAGGAGTAGTAGTAGTAGTAGTAATAAAAAGAAAAAGTAGGAGGAGGAGCAAGGGTTCTAGAAAATCTTTTTCCCATGAAAAGATTTAAAAAAAAACTGTAATTGTTGTAGGGAGGATTCTAGTATTCCCTAAAATTTTGCTGAATATTATGACTACTAAGTTCAAAATCAAGAGTAATAATAACAGCACTGGGAAAAATGTCAAATAAGGACAGGGACAGGAATCAACTAAGAGATTGTGTTTCAGATCTTAAGGTTCACCAACAAAAGGCAAGAAAAGAGAAGGGATGCCTAAAAAATCATTAATGAAGATGGGTTTTTGCTTCTTTGATTTTTATTAATCATCCATTCAAGTACTTATTTATCTATTTATTCATATGCTTATTCTTTAAATTATTTAAAGAAAGGCTCATTGGGTCAATAATCTATTTTCCTTTATTCTCCTGTTTCCTTCTTTCTTTAAATTTTCTAGTTATTATACACTTCCATGATCTTTATGTATGAGAAGTGGGTCTCCATATGCTTGAGATGTAATGTCCATGGACGAGTGCTGAAACCTTTTCACTTGTATTATTTTAAACAACCTAGGGTGCATCTATGGCTCAGTGTAAGGAGTATGAGCCCTGGAGTCAAGAATATTGTTTTTCCTGAATTCAATTTTGGGCTCAAACATGTACTAACTGTGTGATCCTGAAAAAGTCACTTAACTGTTTGTCACAGTTTCTTCTTCTGCAAAATGAACTAGAGAAAGAAATGGCAAATTATTTCAAAATCTTTACTTTAGAAAATCCCAAATGAAATTTAAAAAAAGAGTAAGATATAACTGAAAATAACTGGGTAACAGAAAATAAATTTTGTGACTACAAGAAGTTAACTGCTTTTATTAAAAAAAATTGAAAATGAGGTAAAGAAAAAATGAGATGGAAGGTGAGAAATAGAGCCACAGATTTTCATATTTTAGTGATCCTGAGTAATATAAAATATTAATTGGTAGCCTAAATTTTAGAACAAAGGCAGCTTTTTAAAGACCTTTTCTTTTTTTTTTTTTTTTTCCTATTTCAACTGCTCAGTTCCATTGCCCAGAGCTCTATGACCCAGCTATGCAGTTGGTGCTAATTTGTATGCATATCAAAGGGACTTTAAAGAGGCAACTACTTAGCTTTTGGCCAAAAAATGACACCTGATGGGAAAGTAATACATTTCTTCATTGAATAATAAATATAGCTTTTTTGTATTATTCTGAACTTGATAAGCATTCTAAACATTAAACATTTCTAAACAAAAAGATCCAGAGATTTGAATATAAGTCTGCAAATCTCTATTATATTCACCTTATTTGTTTTTAAGGTACAAGTATAATAAGTTGAGATACAATAAATATTAAGACATAAATATCAAGTTAATAAATATTAAGGTATAATAAATGTGATGTTATTCTAAAAGTTGGCATGCTTCTTTGTATCTCCCTCTGAATTTCCTTCCACTCTCTTCTGTGAATTTAAGTGCTTAAATATCCTTCTTCTTCATTTATTTTCTTTCAGAAGAGGAAACTCTCTCCTAGTACTAAATTTGTCTCATTAAGCAATCAATAAGCATTTATAAGGTGTCTACCATGTGCTGCTATCTATTGTGTTCATTTCTGGCGATATAGCATGAGACAAAAGACAATTTTTTGTAATCCAATAAGAGAGAACACATGCAAATATATACAAAAAAGCAATATGTAGGATAAACAGGAAATAATAGAGGGAAGGAAGTAGAATTAAGTGTTTTTGGATAAGGCTCCACATAGAGACAGAATTTTATATGGGACTGAAAGGAATTCAGAGAAGTAGGTAGTCAGTGAAGAAGTGCTATGGGAAAGCATTCCTAAAAGTAGGTACAGCAGGAAATATTGCCCAGAGATGGAGGAGTTTGATGGTAGAATAGCAGGAAAGCCAAAGTTGCAAAAATAATTGAGAAGTAAGCCAAAAAAAAAAAAAAAGAAAAGAAAGAAAGAAAAAGAAAAAAAGGAAAAATCTAACATAACAAATAAACATAATCTAGCTGAACAAATCAACACATTAGCTTCTTCTGAAATATTTCTTTGATTCATTATCTCTTGTGCATCATCTCCCAGGACATAGGTAACATAACATACTTCATCATTGATCTGTTGGATTTATATTTAATTGTTGAAAGTCTCTTTTCTTTAGACTATTGTAGTGATTATGTATATTGTTTATCCTTGTACTTTTGGGGAAGGTAGCAATCAAGGTGGTAGATATCTCACTGTTATTACAGCCCCAAATAATCAAAAGCAGCCCATACTAGTATTGATGATGTACAAAGAATGACTTTCTAAGTATAGTTATTTCTAAGTTATTTTCATAAATATTTCATTTCATTGACAAAGACTTCTCTGATAAATGTTTTGAAAATATCTTTTCTAGTTGTGATTCAGATAACTTTATTGTACAACTCTCTAAGTCATTGATAATAATATTTCATTTTATTGGACTCTAAGTTCTATGAAGGCATTAATTGCATTTTCTTTAAACTTTTTGTCTATCTCATCACCCAGCACAATTCTCTACATGCTATAGACACAAAATCATTGCTATGTATTGAGCTCCTGTGCTTCCTTATTACGGAAAAGGATGTATAATTATATAAAAGATAATTCATATTCTTTACTTTTTTAATCATTATGAAATAAATGGCAAAATAAGGATCTTTCATTTATTCATGTAATTTGGGTAGGCATATATTTTATTGAAGTATATTCTTATTTATAAAAATCTAGTTTACAGTATTATATAAAGCAGCCCATTACTGAAGAAGCAGCAGATCTAAATCAAGGTTACTTTTTGCCACTCTGTAGCTACGTGACTTTTCCAAGTCACCTCCTTTCTCTGAGCGATACTTTCTTCATTTTTAAAACTGGGAGTCACATTAGGTGATCTTTAAAGTTTCATCTAATTTGATAAATTTTATGCTTTAATTAATAATAACCATGAATAATAATGATACATCTATTAAAATTAAAGCATTAAAATATTGGATGCACTTATTGATAGCTTTGGCTATCAATTTCTGCAAATTGGAATGTCTGAAAATTATTCAACTGATTTCATTATGTTACATTAGTGAACTCTGATTTTCCTAAATGATACACTGGACACCATTGGAATTTCATGTTCAAAGAAGTCTAAAACTCAAGTTTCATTTGGTCTGAACAGAACACTAAAAATCTTAAAAAAAAAAAAAAATCCAGTTTCTGAAACAGCATTTCAGGATTGGAGTAATTCTAGCTATTAAAGTCAAATAAAGATAATATCAATACTGGTAGACCCATTTCATCTGTAAAATTAGGTATCTGATGAAATGATGTCAAAGTCTCTTCCCACTCTTATTATGCCACAGTTCTCTTTAACTGTCTTGACTTAGTTTCCCTGCACTAGTTTTCCTTGTCTCAGTTTCTTTAACTGTTCTGTGTCAATCCCCTAAGTTATAAAAAAAAAAAACCCCTCTGGTCTGACTGAGGACCAATTGCTCTTATAAATTGTTAGCAAGATAAACAAGAGAGTAGACCTCCTGACTCTTTTCTGTGCTCAAGAATTTACAATATCCCTCTAAAATATTCCAAGATATCTCTGGGTATTCAGACCATCCTGTCTCCGGTTTTTTTTTTTAGGATTTATGGCTTCCCCCATCCTGACAGCTTCTCACCCCTTCCTTTGTTTAGAGAAAAGGTATTTAAGAAGTTGGGGTTCCTCCATTTATGGCTGAAGGCTGGCAGCTGGAGGATGGCGGCTGGTGGCTGGATGCTAGATGCTGGATTCTTTGAGATGACAGTCTCCTCCAGCCCTGGGACCAATATGGATTCTTTGGTCCCAGTATACTTATCTCTGTCTGACTGGATAATTTGAGATGAGAATCCTGTCCAGTCAATTTTACTCTCCCATTAATAAAATATTAAAAACTCTCTAATCTCTCTCCTGCCTCAGTTTCTCCGGCATTACACTCTTAACTTTTTATAATTTTTTTCAGACTATGACACCACTCCCACTCTTTCTAAAATTTTTATTTAGTTTTTTCTCCACCAAAATAAGGAACAAGAAAATAAAACTACTACATGCACTGTAAAGTGTCTACAAAATACTGTTTTAGACTCTGGTGAGTGGAAAACATCCTTGGAGAAAACTAACAACAAATACAAATATAAGTAAATATGAAATATTGAGGTAATTATCACAGGACCTATTGATTAAATACTGCTTTCAATCACTGAATTGACAATCCACATATTTTTTAAAGTTTCTATTATTATATTCAATTATATGCAATTAGTATTTAATCAGAGTTCAGGATCAAGTGATTATAAACAAATCTCAGTAAGTCCAGAGTCTCAGATTCAGCACTCATATAGAATGTAAAAAAATGTGAATTTCACAGAAAACAGGAAGGGAAGACAAAGTTATTCAATAGAAAGAGTGTGAAGATTAAAACAAACAAACAAACAAAAAAACAGCCCTGCAAGTTGGTTTGAACAGTAGCTTTTGAATTGTTTCCCACTCTTGATTGGGCAGATGATATGACCTTCTAATTCCCAAGAACAACGGGTGGAAGCTCAAAATAGAGAACTGGCAATGTTCTCCTTTTAGCATGATAGAGTAAGAAATTTAACACAGAATTTTTTCCCTAATAATTTCTCTTTTCACAGAGGCATTATAAGTAATTTATATACATACATACATATATATATTTAATTTTGTGGATTACATTGCTATTGAGTTACATACTTTCTTGCTTTCCATTGTCTAGGTTGTTCCATTGATTTACCTCTATTTTTTTTTAACTATCGCCAAATAGTTTTGATGGTTGCTACTTTAAAATATAATTAGAGATCTGGAAATGATAGTCATTCTTATCCCCATATCTTTTCATATTTTCCCTTAATATTCCACATTTTCCCAAAAATCATTTTTTATAATTTTGCTGAGTTCTACAAATTATGATTTTGATAATTTGATTGGTATACAGTAAAATGTAAACTAACTTTGGTAGTATTATCATTATATAGTCATGGTCAATGCCTAAGACTAAGAAGTTCTATATTTCTTTTAGGAGCACTTTGTTACAATATAAATATTCTGTGTATGTTGGTAGATTGATCCCTGACTATGTTTTTATATGAAATACCTATTTATTTGGAATGAGTTTTCCCTTTTTGGTAGAATTTATGATAATTATGTATACACATTATATATATATATATATATATATATATATATATATATATATATATATATATATATATATATGTAATTGGTGGACACACACATATATATATACATATAAATTACATATATGTGTGTGTAAATAATAAAACAATTATTTTTTTAATATAGTGGAATAGGGGGAAAAGATTGTAATGAAACTACAAATCTCTTATATACAACTTGCTGTTTCTTTTAAATATATTATGGGGTAACTTTATTTTTTTCCTCTTTCTTTCTCTACCCTAAAGAAAGAATACATTATACCAGGAATGCAGGGCTGGTTCAATATTAGGAAAACTATTAGCATAATTGACTATATCAATAACCAAACAGATAAAAACCATATGATCATCTCAATAGATGCAGAAAAAGCATTTGATAAAATCTAACATCCATTCCTAATAAAAACACTTGAGAGCATAGGAATAAATGGACTTTTCCTTAAAATAGTCAGGAGCATATATTTAAAACCATCAGTAAGCATCATATGCAATGGGGAAAAACTGGAACCTTTCCCAGTAAGATCTGGAGTGAAGCAAGGTTGCCCACTATCACCATTATTATTTAATATCGTATTAGAAACACTAGCCTCGGCAATAAGAGTCGAGAAAGAAATTAAAGGAATTAGAGTAGGCAATGAGGAAACCAAACTATCACTCTTTGCAGATGATATGATGGTATACCTAGAGAACCCCAGAGATTCTACTAAAAAGCTATTGGAAATAATTCATAATTTTAGCAAAGTAGCTGGCTACAAAATAAATCCCCATAAATCCTCAGCATTTTTATATATCACCAACAAAACCCAACAGCAAGAGATACAAAGAGAAATTCCATTCAGAATAACTGTTGATACCATAAAATATTTGGGAATCTATCTACCAAAGGAAAGTCAGGAATTATATGAGCAAAATTATAAAAAAGTCTCCACACAAATAAAGTCAGACTTAAATAATTGGAAAAATATTAAGTGCTCTTGGATCGGCCGAGCGAACATAATAAAGATGACAATACTCCCTAAACTAATCTATTTATTTAGTGCTATACCAATCAGACTTCCAAGAAAATATTTTATTGATCTAGAAAAAATAACAACAAAATTCATATGGAACAATAAAAAGTCGAGAATCTCAAGGGAATTAATGAAAAAAAAAATCAAACGAAGGTGGCCTAGCTGTACCTGATCTAAAATTATATTATAAAGCAGCAGTCACCAAAACCATTTGGTATTGGCTAAGAAATAGATTAGTGGATCAGTGGAAAAGGCTAGGTTCACAAGACAGAATAGTCAATTATAGCAATCTAGTGTTTGACAAACCCAAAGCCCCTAACTTCTGGGAAAAGAATTCATTATTTGATAAAAACTGCTGGGATAATTGGAAATTAGTATGGCAGAAATTAGGCATGGACCCACACTTAACACCATATACCAAGATAAGATCAAAATGGGTCTATGACCTAGGCATAAAGAACGAGATTATAAATAAATTAGAGGAACATAGAATAGTTTATCTCTCAGACTTGTGGAGGAGAAAGAAATTTGTGACCAAAGATGAACTAGAGACCATTACTGATCACAAAATAGAAAATTTCGATTACATCAAATTAAAAAGCCTTTGTACAAATAAAACTAATGCAAACAAGATTAGAAGGGAAGCAACAAACTGGGAAAACATCTTCACAGTTAAAGGTTCTGATAAAGGCCTCATTTCCAAAATATATAGAGAACTGACTCAAATTTATAAGAAATCAAGCCATTCTCCAATTGATAAATGGTCAAAGGATATGAACAGACAATTTTCAGAGGATGAAATTGAAACTATTACCACTCATATGAAAGAGTGTTCCAAATCATTATTGATCAGAGAAATGCAAATTAAGACAACTCTGAGATACCACTACACACCTGTCAGATTGGCTAAGATGACAGGAAAAAATAATGATGAATGTTGGAGGGGATGCGGGAAAACTGGGACACTATTGCATTGTTGGTGGAGTTGTGAACGAATCCAACCATTCTGGAGAGCAATCTGGAATTATGCCCAAAAAATTATCAAATTGTGCATACCCTTTGATCCAGCAGTGTTTCTATTGGGCTTATATCCCAAAGAAATACTAAAGAAGGGAAAGGGACCTGTATGTGCCAAAATGTTTGTAGCAGCCCTGTTTGTAGTGGCTAGAAACTGGAAAATGAATGGATGCCCATCAATTGGAGAATGGCTGGGTAAATTATGGTATATGAATGTTATGGAATATTATTGTTCTGTAAGAAATGACCAGCAGGATGAATACAGAGAGGACTGGCGAGACTTACATGAACTGATGCTAAGTGAAATGAGCAGAACCAGGAGATCATTATACACTTCGACAACGATATTGTATGAGGACATATTTTGATGGAAGGGGATTTCTTTGACAAAGAGATCTGAGTTTCAATTGATAAATGACGGACAAAAGCAGCTACACCCAAAGAAAGAACACTGGGAAACGAATGTGAACTATCTGCATGTTTGTTTTTCTTCCCGGGTTATTTATACCTTCTGAATCCAATTCTCCCTATGCAACAAGAGAACTGTTCGGTTCTGCAAACATATATTGTATCTAGGATATACTGCAACATATCCAACATATAAAGGACTGCTTGCCATCTAGGGGAGGGGGTGGAGGGAGGGAGGGAAAAAAAAATTGGAACAGAAACGAGTGTCAATATAAAGTAATTATTAAATTAAAAAAAAAAGAAAGAATACATATATGTGTGTATATGGTTTTACATATGTGAACACACACAGACACAGACACACACACACACATATATATGTAAAACCATTTTATATATACTTCTATATTTCAGCTCTTTCTCTTGATGCAGGTAGGGTCTTCCTTCATAGGGTCTTTATGGTTAATTTGGTTATTTATACAATGGTCAAAATTACTTCTTTGCTTAAAGTTTTTCTTAAAAGAATGTTGCTGTTACTATATACTACCTTTTCTTGCTTCCAAGCATGCTCTAAGTTATTTTCTGCAAGCCAATCCATGTTTTTCTAAGACTATAGAGATTATCATTTCTTATACCACTCTAGTATCCTGTTATTATCATATATACAACTTGTTCATCCATTCCCCAATTGATGGACATGCCCGAAATTCCCAGTTCTTTGCCACTACAAAGAGAGCTGACTAAATATTTTTGAATGTGTAAATTCTTACCTTTTCCTCCAATCATCTTGGGGAAAAGACCTAGTAGTTATATTGCTAGATCAAAGGGTATAATTAGTTTAATTTCTCTTAGGGCATAATTCCAGCTTGCTCTCCAAAATAGCTAGATCAGTTCACAGTTCCATAAGCTGTGAATTAGTGTCCCAATTCTTCCACATTTCCTGCAATATTTATTGTTTTCTCCTTTAATTATTTTAGCCCATATATTAAGTATAAAATGATCTTTCAAGGTTTTTAAATTTGCATTTGTTTAATAAATAATAGTTTAGAGAAAAATGTTCATTCATATAAGAAAGTTCATTATGTATTTTATATGGGAGCTCTATTTGAGAAATATTTCCTTCCCCCCACCTTTCTGCTTTCTTTATGATGTTGTATACATTTGTTTTATTTGTTCAAAAACTTTCAATTTAATGTAATTGAAATTATTCCCTTTCTATCTCACATTGCTCTCTATATCTTCTTTTGTTTTCCCTCAATTGTTCACTTATATATGTCTGATTGATAACATACTCTATGTGTTGTGATCTAGTTCTGATGGATCTGAATCGATCCCTGTTCAGGCGCCAAAATGTGGTGAGCTTTTTCTTCTCAAAATGCAGCCAGGTGATAAAAGTTCAGATCTTTTATTATCTCGAATATAGCCCGGTTAGCTTAGAGGCCTATCTCTCTGCTTGGTTCCAAGAGCTCTTGCCGCTTTGTCCTTTGCTTCTGCCTCTGCTTTCTTCAGCCTCCAGAGCCAGCACCACTCTTCATGTCCTTCCAGTGAAATCTCGACTTGTAGCTTCTTCACTCTGAGGAACTTCCTTGACTGGCCCATTGAAGCTCTATTTATGCTAGTGCTCTCTGGCCCAAAGAGCTTCAAGGGAGGTGTGAACTCATTGAACTCCAATGAGTAAAGGTGTGAACACAAGCCTTGTATTAATTAGTTCTACTTAGTACCTTGTTTCAGGTTCTGCCCAAAACATCTTTTTGTAAGATTAGATCAACTCTAATTAGTTAGCAGTTAGTAAGGATTCCAACATCTATGTTTTTCAAATGTATTTATAATATCTTTATATCTCAGCCATATAGCCATTTTTTTTTTTTATAATAAATTTTATTTTATTTAATAATAACTTCGCATTGACAGAATCCATGCCAGGATAATTTCTACACGACATTATCCCTTGCAATCACTTATGTTTCGTTTTTTCCCCCTCCCTCCCTCCTCCCCCCCCCCAGGATGGCAAGCAGTCCTATATATGCTAAACATGTTGCAGTATATCCTAGATACAATACATATTTGCAGAACCAAACAGTTCTCTTGTTGCACAGGGAGAATTGGATTCAGAAGGTAAAAATAACTCGGGAAGAAAATCAAAAATGCAAATAGTTCACATTCATTTCCCAGTATTCCTTCTTTGGGTGTAGCTGTTTCTGTCCATCATTTCTCCAATGAAACTCAGTTAAGTCTCTTTGTCAGAGAAATCCACTTCCATCAGAATACATCTTCATACAATATCGTTGTCGAAGTGTATAATGATCTCCTTGTTCTGCTCATCTCACTTAGCATCAGTCCATGTAGGTCTCTCCAAGCCTCTCTGTATTCATCCTGCTGGTCATTCCTTACAGAGCAATAATATTCCATAACATTCATATACCACAATTTACCCAGCCATTCTCCAATTGATGGGCATCCATTCATTTTCCAGTTTCTAGCCACTACAAACAGGGCTGCTACAAACATTTTGGCACATACAGGTCCCCTTCCCTTTTTTAGTATCTCTTTGGGGTATAAGCCCAATAGAAACACTGTTGGATCAAAGGGTATGCACAGTTTGATAACTTTTTGGGCATAATTCCAGATCGCTCTCCAGAATGGCTGGATTCGTTCACAACTCCACCAACAATGCATCAATGTCCCCGTTTTCCCGCATCCCCTCCAACATTCATCATTGTTTTTTCCTGTCATCTTAGCCAATCTGACAGGAGTGTAGTGATATCTCAGAGTTGTCTTAATTTGCATTTCTCTGATCAATAGTGATTTGGAACACTCTTTCATGTGAGTGGTAATAGTTTCAATTTCTTCATCTGAAAATTGTCTGTTCATATCCTTTGACCATTTATCAATTGGAGAATGGCTTGATTTTTTATAAATTTGAGTCAGTTCTCTATATATTTTGGAAATGAGGCCTTTATCAGAACCTTTAATTGTAAAGATGTTTTCCCAGTTAGTTACTTCCCTACTAATCTTGTTTGCATTCGTTCTGTTTGTACAAAGGCTTTTTAATTTGATATAATCAAAATTTTCTATTTTGTGATTGGTAATGGTCTCTAGTTCATCTTTGGTCACAAATTTCTTTCTCCTCCACAAGTCTGAGAGATAAACTATCCTATGTTCCTCTAATTTATTTATAGTCTCGTTCTTTATGCCTAGGTCATGGACCCATTTTGATCTTATCTTGGTATGTGGTGTTAAGTGTGGGTCCTTGCCTAATTTCTGCCATACTAATTTCCAGTTATCCCAGCAGTTTTTATCAAATAATGAAATCTTATCCCAAAATTTAGAATCTTTGGGTTTGTCAAACACTAGATTGCTATAGTTGACTATTCTGTCTTGTGAACCTAACCTTTTCCACTGATCAACTAATCTATTTCTAAGCCAATACCAGATGGTTTTGGTGACTGCTGCTTTATAATATAATTTTAGATCAGGTACAGCTAGACCACCTTCATTTGATTTTTTTTTCATTAATTCCCTTGAGATTCTCGACTTTTTATTGTTCCATATGAATTTTGTTGTTATTTTTTCTAAATCATTAAAATATTTTCTTGGAAGTCTGATTGGTATAGCACTAAATAAATAGATTAGTTTAGGGAGTATTGTCATCTTTATTATATTTGCTCGGCCTATCCAAGAGCACTTAATATTTTTCCAATTATTTAAGTCTGACTTTATTTGTGTGAAAACTTTTTTGTAATTTTGCTCATATAATTCCTGACTTTCCTTTGGTAGGTAGATTCCCAAATATTTTATGCTATCAACAGTTATTTTGAATGGAATTTCTCTTTGTATCTCTTGCTCTTGGATTTTGTTGGTGGTGTATAAGAATGCTGAGGATTTATGGGGATTTATTTTGTATCCTGCTACTTTGCTAAAATTATGAATTATTTCTAATAGCTTTTTAGTAGAATCTCTGGGGTTTTCTAGGTATACCATCATATCATCTGCAAAGAGTGATAGTTTGGTTTCCTCATTGCCTACTCTAATTCCTTTAATCTCTTTCTCGACTCTTATTGCAGAGGCCAGTGTTTCTAATACAATATTGAATAATAATGGTGATAGTGGGCAACCTTGCTTCACTCCAGATCTTACCGGGAAAGGTTCCAGTTTTTCCCCATTGCATATGATGCTTACTGAAGGTTTAAAATATATGCTCCTAACTATTTTAAGGAAAAGTCCTTTTATTCCTATGCTCTCAAGTGTTTTTATTAGGAATGGCTGTTGGATTTTATCAAATGCTTTTTCTGCATCTATTGAAATGATCATATGGTTTTTGTTTGGTTGGTTGTTGATATAGTCAGTTATGTTAATAGTTTTCCTAATATTGAACCAGCCCTGCATTCCTGGTATAAATCCTACTTGGTCATAGTGTATTATCCTGGGGATGATTTTCTGTAATCTTTTTGCTAATATTTTATTTAAGATTTTAGCATCAATATTCATTAGGGAGATTGGTCTATAATTTTCTTTCTCTGTTTTCAGCCTACCTGGTTTAGGTATCAGTACCATATCTGTGTCATAAAAGGAGTTTGGTAGGACTCCTTCAATCCCTACTTCTTCAAATAGTTTATTTAGCATTGGAGTTAATTGATCTTTAAATGTTTGATAGAATTCAGATGTAAATCCATCTGGTCCTGGGGTTTTTTTCTTAGGGAGTTGATTGATAGTTTGTTCTATTTCTTTTTCTGAAATAGGAGTGTTTAGGATATTTACTTCTTCCTCTGTTAGTTTAGGTAAGCTATATTTTTGGAGGTATTCTTCTATTTCATTTAAGTTTTCGAATTTATTGGCGTAAAGTTGGGCAAAGTAACTCCTAATTATTGCTCTAATTTCCTCTTCGTTAGTGGTGAGTTCTCCCTTTTCATTTTTAAGACTAACAATTTGATTTTCCTCTTTCCTTTTTTTAATCAGATTTACTAAGGGTTTGTCTATTTTGTTGGTTTTTTCATAGAACCAACTCTTAGTTTTATTAATCAATTCAATAGTTTTTTTACTTTCAATTTTATTGATCTCTCCTTTTATTTTTTGAATTTCAAGTTTAGTGTTTGATTGGGGGTTTTTAATTTGTTCCTTTTCTAGCATTTTTAGTTGCAAGCCCAATTCATTGACCTTCTCTTTCTCTATTTTATACAAATAGGCCTCTAGAGATATGAGATTTCCCCTTATTACCGCTTTGGCTGCATCCCATACATTTTGGTATGATGTCTCATTATTATCATTTTCTTGGATGAAGTTATTAATTATGTCTATAATTTGCTGTTTCACCCAATCATTCTTTAGTATGAGATTATTTAGTTTCCAATTATTTTTTGGTCTACTTTCCTGTGGCTTTTTATTGAATGTAATTTTCAATGCATCATGGTCTGAAAAGGATGCATTCACTATTTCTGCCTTACTGCATTTGAGTTTGAGGTTTTTATGTCCTAATATATGATCAATTTTTGTATAAGTTCCATGAACTGCTGAAAAGAAGGTGTACTCCTTTCTGTCCCCATTACATTTTCTCCAGAGATCTATCATATCTAATTTTTCTAGTATTCTATTTATCTCTTTGACTTCTTTCTTATTTATTTTGTGGTTTGATTTATCTAATTCTGAGAGTGCAAGGTTGAGATCTCCCACTATTAAAGTTTTACTGTCTATTTCTTCTTGCAGCTCTCTTAATTTCTCTTTTAGGAATTTAGATGCTACACTACTTGGTGCATATATATTTAATATAGATACTTCTTCATTATTCATTCTACCCTTTAGCAAGATATAGTGCCCTTCCTTATCTCTTTTGATTAGATCAATTTTTGCTTTAGCTTGATCTGAGATCAGGATGGCTACCCCTGCTTTTTTGGCTTCACCTGAAGCATAGTAGATTTTGCTCCAACCTTTTACCTTTAACCTGCATGTATCACCCCGCTTCAGGTGTGTTTCCTGTATACAACATATTGTAGGATTCTGGCTTTTAATCCATTCTGCTAACCGCTTCCTCTTTATAGAGGAGTTTACCCCGTTCACATTTATGGTTAAAATGACCAATTCTGTATTACTTGCCATCTTGTTAACCCCGGTTTATGCTTTTCTCCCTTCTTACTCCCTTACCCCCTCCCTTACCCCCCTTCCCAGTATTAAGCTTGTGAGCTCCCCTTGCTTCTCACAGCCCTCCCTTTTTCAGTATCCCTCCCCCCCCTTAGAGTTCCCCCCCCCAACTTACCCCTTTCCCTCCCAGTTACCGTATTCCCTTCCACTTAGCTTATTCCTTCCTTTTTCACTTCTCCCTTCTCACTTTTCAATGAGGTGGGAGAAGTTTCACCATAGAATGAATATGTCTAAAATTCTTCTCTTACTGCCAATTCTGAAAGCAGTAAAATACTCACTATTTTCATTCCTCTCCATTCTTTCTCTCAGATTTACTAGGTTTTCTTTGCCTCTTCATGAAATGTAGTACCCCCACTTTCCCTTTTTTCTAGTACAATGTCCTTTCCACAACTAGTTTCTAGAACAAGGTATACATGTATTCTTTATACATCTTTACAGCCGAAATATAGTTCCCAAGATTAATCTTTACCTTTTTAGATTTCTCTTGAGTTCTGTGCTTGTAGATCAAATTTTTTGTTAAGTTCTGGCTTTTTCATCAGAAATAGATGAAATTCGCTTATTTCGTTGAATGTCCATCTTCTTCCCTGGAAAAAGATGCTCAATCTCGCTGGGTAAGTTATTTTTGGTTGCATACCAAGTTCCTTAGCCTTTCGGAATATCATATTCCAGGCCCTTCGATCCTTTAATGTGGATGCTGCCAGATCCTGGGTGATCCTTATTGTGGCTCCTTGATACTTGAATTGGGTTTTTCTAGCCGCTTGCAGTATTTTTTCCTTTGCCTGAGGGTTCTGGCATTTGGCCACTATATTCCTTGGTGTTTTGATTTTAGGATCCCTTTCAGTAGGGGATCGATGAATTCTTTCAATGTCTATTTTACCTTCTGTTTCTATGACTTCTGGGCAGTTCTCTTTGATAATTTCCTGGAAGATAGTGTTCAGGCTTTTTTTTTCATCATACTTTTCTGGAAGTCCGATGATTCTCAGGTTGTCTCTCCTGGATCTGTTTTCCAGGTCTGTTGTCTTCCCCAGAAGGTATTTCACATCCTTTTCCATTGTTTGATTTTTTTGGATTTGCTTGACTGATTCTTCTTGTCTCCTCGAGTCATTCAATTCCAATTGTTCGACCCTGATTTTCAGTGAGGTATTTTCTTCACTCACTTTTTTAAGATCTTTTTCTAATTGTCCAATTGAGTTCTTTTGTTCTGTGGAATTTTTTTCCATTTCGCCAATTTTGTTTTTTAGAGAGCTGTTTTCTGTTTCCAGTTCACTAATCCTATTTTTCAAGGATTTGGTTTCTTTATCCACTCTCTCTTTAACTGACTTCTCCAGGCTCTTTTGCCAAGCCTCCCTCTCCTTTTTCAGAGCCTCCCTCTCCTTTTCCCATTTTTCTTCTAGCTCCCTTGTGAGAGCCTTTTTAATTTCCTCCATGAGATTCATCTGTGCTGAGGGACATAAGGTCTCTTCCTTCGGGGATTCACCTGGGGACTGTTTGTTTTTAGTCTCCTCAGGGTTTGGAGTCTGCTCTTTATCTGTATAAAAGCTGTCCAGGGTTAAATTCTTTTTCAGTTTCTTGCTCATTCTGTCTATTTATCAAAGACAAACTATCAAAGAAACAGAAGGAAAAAAAAAACCCCTTGAATGGAGGCTGCTTTCTTTGGGGGAGGGGCAGGGTATTTGTGAGGCACAGGTCCTACTGTGCTATGGCGCCTGCGCACTGAGATCCGAGCGCTCTGAGATCCGAGCGGGTTAAGACACTGTGGGGGAGGGGTGGCCAGGACCCGAGAAACTCCAGCTGTCCGGGATTGTATTCTTCACCCCCGGTGTTTTTAGCTTCTCTGCTGGGCTGCTGACTTGCTCCTATAGCAAAGCTCTCACCACAGAGACGGCTGCGATCGCGTCCTACCACCTCTCCGCTCCACCCGGTTCTGAGCTGCTATCTGTGCTTTGGTTGCCGCTGCTGCCCGCAGACTGCTTCCAAATACCGTCCCCGCCCTCGCGCAAAAACAGACCTTTCTTGACGAGTCTCAAGGATGGTTTCTCTTGGTAAGTAATTGTATGGTTTTTTTTCAGTCGAGCATTAATTCAGAGGCATGAAATGAAATGAATAGTGAGAGAAAAACACGGAGATTACACAGAAGTGTATTTCCTCTCCGCCATCTTGGCCGGAAGTCCATATAGCCATTTTTAATGTATTTTTTAAAAATAATATAAGATTTTTGGTCTATATCCAATTTCTGCTAGACTACTTTCTATCTTTCCCAACAATTTTTAGCAAATAAATGAATTCTTATCCAAAAACTTTATCTTTACATTTTTTTTTTACAAAATTACTATTGTTATTTGCTGCTCTAAATTATGTCTACTCTGTTCCATTTATCTACCTGTCTATTTCTTAGACAGTGCAAGATAATTTAGATAATTACTGCCACACATATGCAGACACACACATAAATATATATGTAGATAGATGGATTATAGATATATAGAAATTCATATGTACATGTGCGTGTATGTGCATGCACACATGTAATGTACATATGTATAGATATACATGCACATGTCTGTGTGTGCATATATACATGTATACACACATGTGTGTATGTATATATTTTATCTATCACACACACACACACACATATATATATATACACATACATACACACACACACATATCTGGGGGAGAGAAAGAAAGAAGGAGGAATATTTTGAGTATTTATTTTTTGGCCTGTGACTTGAAGAAATTATATCAGTATTTTTTATGGAATTTTTTGCTAGAATTTTCTATGTAGACTGTATCATTAGCAGGTAGATGTTATTTTTATCTCCTATTTACCTACCTTACATTTCATTTGTTATCATCATTAGAATTTTCAGAACTATTTAATATGAAGAAAATGAAATCTTTGCTTTATTTTTTTTATTTATTAGAGAAATTTCTAGTGTATTCCCATTGAATATGACACTTGATTTTTAAGTAGAAAGATTTTGTGATATTAAAAGGTCCCTCTTTATCTATATTTTGTATCTTTAGCATAACAGAGATGTGCATTTTGAACCTAGTTTTTTTTCCCCATCTACTGAAATAATTGTATACTTTAGATGTTTTTGTTTTTATTATTATTGATTATGTTGATGGTTTTCTTAATGTGGCACCATGTCTGCATCTCTGGTATAAATATAAATTGATCAAAAAGAATGATTTTTTGAATGAATTACTATAGTCTATTTGACAGAATTTTATTCAAAATGTTTGAATTGATATTTAATAATGATGTTAGTCCCTAGTTCTCTTTCTGTGCTTTAATCTTTTCTCATTAAGACAGCTGGAGGGCACAGTAAATAAATCAATAGATGCAGAATGAGAAGGACTTGAGGTGGCCTGTCTCAATTGCTCCATAGTCATATATGATCTGAGCAAGTCGATTAACTTCTCAGTTTCAATTTTATCTGTAAAATGGAAATAACAAGAATACATACTGCTAGGATCAAATGATTTAGCATATGTAAAAGTATTTACAAACTTAAAAGTGCCATAAATGCTAATTAAAATATCTAATATAAAGAATCTGATAGGTATGTTTTCACTTTTTTGAGAATAATTTGTGTTATATTGATAGTAATGGTTGTTTAAAAGTTAAATGGAATTTTTATATGAATATATCTCATTTGGTCAGTTCTTTTAATTCCATTTTTCTTTTTCTTTTTCTTTTTTTTTTTTTTGGAGATTGGATTGCTTGGATCACTGTGTTACTATAATATATGTGTTTTATGATATATGTGTGTAGTATGTGTGTGATATATGTGTTATAGCTAAATCACTCACAGTTCTTTACTGGATAATATTGTTACTATTTATAATGTACTCCTACTCCTGCTCACTTCACTTTGCATTAGATAATGTAAGTCCTTCCAGAATTTTCTGAAATCATCCAGTCTGTCATTTGTAATAGTAAAACAATATTTTATCACAATCCTATACCACAATTTGTTAAGATATTTCCCAATTGATGGACATCCCCTCAATTTCCAATTCTTAGCCACCATCACACAAAAAAGCTTATATAAATCTTTTTCTACAAATTTGCCTTTTCCCCTACCCATTCCCCCATGTTTTTTTGATCTATTAGGATACAGGGTTAATAGTTATATTTCTTTCTTTCTTTCCTTCCTGATTTTCTCATATGTTCTCCAATAATTGATACGTTCCTCTTTTGTCATATTAGGTTATAGGATAGTTTTGAAATTGTGCCTCAGATAAGGCAAAAAAAAAAGTCTTAATTTGCACTTCTCTAATCAATAGTGATTTAAAGCATTTTTATATGACTAGATATCATCTTTCATTTCTTTATATGAAAACTACTTGTTTATACACTTTGAACACTTAGCAATTGAAGAATGATTTGTATTCTTACAAATTTAACTCCGTTCTCTATATAGTTGAAAAGTGAAGCCTTTTTCAGAATTACCATGGCAAGACACACACACACACACACACAAACACTTCCCCCAGCTGTCTGTTTCACTTTTAATTTTGTTTTGCTTTTGTTTCACAAAAACTTTTAAATTTTATATAATTAAAATTATCTATTTTATATTTCATCATGCTTTCAATATCTTGTGTGGTCTTTTTTTTTTTTTTTCTTATTTTTTTTAACATGGATCTAAAGGTATCTTAATTTGCTTATATCACCTTTTATAAGCAAATCACATATGCATCTTGACCTTATCAGTGTAAGTCATACTTTTTTCCTTTCCCAACAGTTTTTGTCACATACTGAATTTTGGATCTTCAGTTTTATTATATACCAGATTAATATGGTCAGTTACTATAATACATTATGTACCTAATTTATTTCACTGATTACCACTTTATTTTTTAGCCAGTACCATATTGTTTTGTTGTGTGAAAAGCTGTGATGACCACGCTAGCACTCTGGATACCTTAGAATCAGCCAGAGTTAGGATAAGCAAAAGTCCCTAGTCTTTATTCTTGGTCTTTAGATGCAGGATTGAATTGGATGGAAGTAGAATCTCCGCAACCTCCTTCTTCCTCGTCTACCACCAAAGTGACTCTGGCTAGTCTTACTCCACTCCCTAATCCCTCAGTATATACCAATCACTGAGCCAGCACAGGAGAGTGGGAAGGGCCATTTTCCGAGCATATGCCCATAGAGTATTGTCCAATCAGTAGTTAGCCTCAAGTGCTCAGCTGTCCTGACCTCAGTGCATCGACTCAAGAGTTTCAGCCTTCTACAAAAAGTGTTTTCTAATTGTGTTTATATAGTTCTGTGATTTGTCTTATTAGATATGCTCCCAAGTAGTTTTTATTATTTACTGTAATTTTAAATGGACTTTGTCATTTTATTTCTTTTTTTCCTGAACTTTGTTGGTAAACCTCCATTCCCAATTGAAACAGACCTTTTCTGGAGATCTTCCAAATTTTCTTCTGCTGGAAATTTGTTATACTCCAAATATTTGTGGGCTCTATCACTCCAAAAACAGACTGAATTTGCTGTTAATTTGAGGGACATGGGGAGAGCTCAGAAAAAAGACATGGTTCCTTTCTGTCATCTTGGCTGCTTCCCCTTCCCCTCCAAGGACATTTATTATTAATAATATTATTTAATATTGAACTAAAATTGTTAGCATTAACAATAATAGAAGGAAAATAAATTGAAGGAATTTGATTAGATAATGAGGAAACAAAACTATTACCTTTCCCAGATGATATGATGGTATACTTACAGAGACCTACTCAATTACCTAAAAAAAAAAAAAAAAAAAAAAAAAAAAAAAAACTATTTGAAATAATTAACAACTTTAGCAAAGTTGCAGTATACAAAGGAAACACACATAAATCATCAGTATTTTGATATATTACCAACAAAGTTCAGGAAAAAAAAAAGAAATGAAATGACAAATTCCATTTAAAATTACTGTAAATAATAAAAACTACTTTGGAGCGTATCTAATAAGACAAATCACAGAACTATATAAACACAATTAGAAAACACTTTTTATAGAGGACTGAAACTCGATGAGTTGATGCACTGAGGTCAGGACAGCTGAGCACTTGAGGCTAACTATCTAATGGGGACAAATTAGAACCATACACAATTAGATCAGGGAAAAACAAAGTTGTCCACTATTATCATTTTCATTCAATATTTTGTTAGAAATGTTAGCTTTGGCAATAAGAAGAAAAAGTGATAAAAGGCATTATAGTAGGTAATAAAGAAACTAAATTATCACCCTTTGTAGATGATATGATGGTGTATTTAGAGAACCCTAGAGAATCAACTTAAAAATTATTAGAAACAATTAACAACTTTAGCAAAGTTTCAGGATACAAAATAAATCCACAAAAATCGTCAGCATTTTTATATATTACATATATTTATATATTACCAACAAAGTCCAGCAGCAAAAGATACAAATAAGATTTCCATTTGAAATGACTTTCAATAGTATAAAATATTTGGAAATCTATCTGCAAGTGGAAGTCAGACTTTATATAAATACAACTCCAAAAAACTTTCCACAAAAATAAAGTCAGATATAATCAATTGGAAAAATATCAAGTGCTCATGGGTAGGCTAAACAAATATAGTAAAAATGACAATACGAATTAAATTACTTTATTTATTTAGTGCATACCAATCAAACTCCCAAGAAATTATTTTGTATATCTCAAAAAAAAAATAACAAAGTTCATCTGGAAGAACAAAAGGCCAAGAATTTCAAGGGTTCATGGTTTAGATATAAAGAGTGATATTATAAGCATATTAGAAGAACATAGAATAGTTTACTTCTCAGATCTATGGAGAATGAAGAAATTTGTGACCAAAGAGGAACTGGAGCTCATTATTGAACACCAAATAGATCGTTTTGATTATATTAAGTTAAAAAGTTTTAGTTCAAACTAAACTAATGCAGACAAGATTAGAAGGGAAGCAATAAACTGGGAAAACAGTTTTACATTCAAGGGTTCTGGTAAAGGCCTCATTTCTAAAATATATAAAGAATTGACTCCAATTTATAAGTATCATTTTCCAATTGATAGTCATAGGATATGAACAATTTTTAGATGAAAAAAATTAACCATTTCTAGTCATATGAAAAGGTGCTTTAAATCACTATTGTTCTAATAAATGCAAATTAAGACAACTTTGAGATACCAGGACATACCTCTCAGATTGGCTAAGATGACAGGAAAAGAAAATGATGCATGTTCGAGGGGACATGGGAAAACTGGGACACATACATTGCTGATGGAATTGTGAATAAATCCAATCTGGAGAGCAAGTTGGAAATATGTTCAAAAGGTTATCAAACTTATCCCAAAGAGATCCTAAAGGAGAAAAAGGGACCCACATGTGCAAAAAATGTTTGTGGCAGCAGCCCTTTTCATATGGGAAAAACCTGGGAACTTAGTGGATGCCCATCAGTTGGAGAATGGCTGAATAAGTTATGTTATATGAATGATATGGCATATTATTGTTGTATAAAAACAATCAGCAGGATAATTTTAGAAGGGTCTGGAGAGACTTACATGAATTGATGTTAAATGAAGTGAGCAGAACCAGGAGATTATTGTACACAGCACAGCAACAGCAAGAGAGCAAGATTATGCAATGATTAATTCTAATGGATAAGGCTCTTTTTGACAATAAGATGATTCAGAATAGTTCCAGCGATCTTATGATGATGAGGGCATTCTACAAACAGAGAGAAGTCTGTGAGAACTGGGTGTGGATAATAACACAGAATTTTCACTTCTTTTGTTGTTTGCTTGAAATTTATTTTCTTTCTCATTTTTTTTCCCTTTATGAACCGATTTTTCTTGTGCAGTAAGATAATTAAATAAATATGTATACCTATTTTTAAAAAATGGTTATCCTGGTTTCATACCTGATTTTATTTGAAAGGTTTCTAGCTTATCCCCATTACTTATAATGTTTGTTGCTAGTTTAGATAGTACTTTTCATTTTAAGGAAAGCTTCATTTATTCCTATGTTGTTTGTTTTTTATACAGGAATGGATGCTGTATTTTGTAAAAAGCTTTTTCAGCTACTAAAAAAGGGAAAGGGACCTGTATGTGCCAAAATGTTTGTGGCAGCCCTGTTTGTAGTGGCTAGAAACTGGAAAATGAATGGATGCCCATCAATTGGAGAATGGATGGGTAAATTGTGGTATATGAATGTTATGGAATATTATTGCTCTGTAAGGAATGACCAGCAGGATGAATACAGAGAGGCTTGGAGAGACCTACATAGACTGATGCTAAGTGAGATGAGCAGAACCAGGAGATCATTATACACTTCGATAACGATATTGTATGAGGATGTATTCTGATGGAAGTGGATTTCTATGACAAAGAGACCTAACTGAGTTTCAATGGATAAATGATGGACAGAAATAGCTACACCCAAAGAAGGAACATTGGGAAACGAATGTGAACTATTTGCATTTTTGTTTTTCTTCCCGAGTTATTTTTACCTTCTGAATCCAATTCTCCCTGTGCAACAGGAGAACTGTTCGGTTCTGCAAATATGTATTGTATCTAGGATATACTGCAACATATTTAACATATATAGGACTGCTTGCCATCTGGGGGGGGGGGTGGAGGGAGGGAAGGGAAAAAAACGAAACATAAGCAAGTGCAAGGGATAATGTTGTAAAAAATTACCCTGGCATGGATTCTGTCAATACAAAGTTATTATTAAATAAAATAAAATTAAAATTAAAAAAAAAAAACTTAAAAAATTAAATAAATAAATGAATGAATAAATAAATAAATAAATAAATGAAATTTAAAAAAGCTTTTTCAGCTTTTATTGAGATAATCAATTGGGTTCTTTTGATTTTGTTGATGATGTGGTCAGTTATTTGTTCAAAATTTTCCTAATATCAAACCACCCCTGCATTCTTGGTATAAATTCCAACTGATCACAATATGTGATCTTTGTAACATATGGCTGTAATCTCCTGGGTAGTGTTTTATTTAAAATTTTTTCCAATATTCATTAGGAAAATTGTCTATATTTTTTTCTCTGTTTTGGCTCCTCCAAGTTAGGTAGCAACACTATATATGTTTCATTTTGTTTATATACTTATGTATTCCTTATCTATTTTAAAAATGTTCCTTTGTTTATCTTAAGTTTATTTGTTATCTTTCTAAGTTTTAAATTTAATTTTCTCTTTATTGATCCCATTATATTTTATTAATACATAGTTTTAAAGATACCTTTTTTACCTACTTTAGCTTCATCCTAGAAATATTAATCTCTTGTTTCATCATTATCAAATTTTTTTTCAAAAAATGTTAATTGGCTTTATGATTTATCCTTTGACCATTTAGTTATTTTGAATTTAATTATTTAGTCTCCATGTGTTTGTGTGTATATGTGCATAATTGATTAAAATTTTTTATTATCTATTGACATACAAATGAAGCATATCATTTCAGCCTTTTACAATTGCTTGAACATTACTGTGCCCTAATACAATGTCTGTTTCTTTCAATGTATCATATTATCTTGGTAATCTTGTTAAAAGAGACTTTCAGTCTTTTACCTTCAGTTTCTCCAGCAATTCTATATCTTTCATTTTGTTTACCAATATTTTAGATGTATCCAGAGTCATACAAGGGACATTAAAATTCCCTGCCACTATAAAACAGGAGTTACCCAAACCATTTGATATTGGCTAAGAAATAGACTCATTGATCAGTGGAAAAGGTTAGGTTCAAAGGACAAAACGGTCAATACCTTTAATACTCTAGTGTTTGACAAACCCAAAGACCCCAGCATTGTGGATACAAACTCATTGTTTGACAAAAATTGCTGGGAAAATTGGAAACTAGTATGGCAGAAACTAGGCATTGGCCCACACTTAACACTGTACACCAAGATAAAATCAAAATGGGTTCATGACCTAAGCATAAAGAATGAGATTATAAATAAATTAGAGGAACACAGGATAATTTCCCTCTCAGACCTGTGAAAGAGGAAGAAATTTATGACCAAAGAAGATACTAGAGATCATTACTGATCACAAAATAGAAAATTTTGATTATATCAAATTGAAAAGGTTTTGAACAAACAAAACTAATGCAGATAAGATTAGAAGGGAAGAAATAAACCGGGAAAACATTTTTGCAGTCAAAGGTTCTGATAAAGTCCTCATTTCTAAAATATATAGAAAATTGACTCTAATTTATAAGAAATCAAGCCATTCTCCAATTGATAAATGGTCAAAGGATATGAACAGACAATTCTCAGATGAAGAAAATGAAACTATTTCTAGCCATATGAAAAGATGCTCCAGGTCATGAGAAATGCAAATTAAGACAACTCTGAGATACCACTACACACTTATCAGATTGGCTAAAATGACAGAGAAAGATAATGTGGAATGTTGGAAGGGATGTGGGAAAACAGGGACACTAATACATTGTTGGTGGAATTGTGAATACATTCAGCCATTCTAGAGAGCAATTTGGAGCTATGCTCAAAAAGTTATCAAACTGTGTATATTCTTTGATCCAGCAGTGTTACTACTGGGCTTATATCCCAAAGAGATCTTAAAGAAGGGAAAGGGACCTGTATTTGCAAAAATGTTTGTGGCAGCCCTCTTTGTATTGGCCAGAAACTGGAAACGGAGTAAATGCCCATCAATTGGAGAATGGATAAATAAATTGTGTATATTAATATTGTGGAATATTATTGTTTGGTAGGAAATGACCAACAGGATGATTTCAGAAAGACCTGGAGAGACTTACATGAACTGATGCTGAGTGAAATGAGTAGGACCAGGAGATCATTATATACTTCAACAACAATACTAAATGATGATCAATTCTGATGGACCTGGCCATCTCCAGCAATGAGATGAACCAAATCGATTCCAATGGAGCAGTAATAAATTGAACCAGCTACACCCAGTGAAAGAACTCTGGGGGATGACTAAAAACCATTACATAAAATTCCCAATTCCTATATTTTTGTCTGCTTGTATTTTTTATTTCCTTCACAGACTAATTGTACACTATTTCAGAGGCCAATTCTTTTTTGTACAGCAAAATAACTGTTTGGACATGTATACTTATTTTGTATTTAATTTAGTTTAACATATTTAACATGTATTGGTCAACTTGCCAATAGGGGAGGGGATGGGGGGAAGGAGGGGAAAAATTGGAACAAAAGGTTTGGCAATTGTCAATGCTGTAAAATTATCCATACATATAACTAGTATATAAAAAGCTATTAAAAAAAATTCCTTGCCGCTACCATTTATGTCTCCTTATATTTAATAGTTTTCCATTTTTGAATTTAGTTGCTAATGGATTAAGAACATAAATATTTAATATAATTATTCATTTATGGTTTGTTTATCTCTGTCATGTTTATCTCTTTTATTATGAATCTTCTTTTTGCTCTAATGGCTTTATTGAAACTTCTGTTTTGAAGGGGGTTCATCTGATGCACAATAAATTTATACTAATCTCTCAGTTATATTCTTGCTTATTCTAATTTTTTTCTTTAAATCAAAACAAAGCAGAATGTATGGTTTGTTTTCCTATACAATTTGTCCCTCATTTTCATTTTGTTAGATTACTTAATTAGTTCTCATTTATACTTATATTTTTTTCATTTCTCTTATTCGTGTATTATTTATATCTTCCGATGTAAAAAGAATATTTTATCACTTCAAGTCTTCAGTTTAATCTAGTTAACACAACTATATTCCAGCTGTGTCATATCCCTTCATACTTGTCTTCCAACTTACTCCTCCAAAATTTTATTACTTCTTTCTTAATTTTGAAGTTTTGTTTAACTTGTTAGTTCTACTTTCTTTCTTCCTAAAATTAAAATTTCTCTTTCTCACCTCAAGTAATCAAGTAATATCTTCTTTTCATTCCCCTTTTCAGATTGTTTTGTCTTTTCTGCTCCTTTTTAAAAAGAGAAATTAATCTCTATTCTCTTCTTTATTTAATTTTCCTTTCTAGTCTAGAATTGTTATTCTGTTTTATTACCTTTTTACTCATTTATTCCTTTTTTGATCTGTATTTCTCATAAAATTAAAGCTTTTCAAGTACCTATTTTTGAGTTCCCTCTATTAAACGTTATTGCCTTGTAGACTTAGGTTTATCCTTTTTTCTACCGTGTCTTGCTTTTAGAAATATCAGTTCCTGTAGATGACAGAAGATTGTCTATCACAGGATTTTTCTTATCTTTATTATGCAATTTGCAATTCATTATCAAGTTTTGTCCTCCCTCGAGATTATTTCTACAATTTTTCATGAAATCTCCTCTCTGAGTTCATGTCCTTCAATTCCAAGTACCAATGGGTCCCAGGGGCTTTGATTCTTCTACTGGGGCAGGATGATTAATATCTCTAAACACCAAATCCCCATAGTTTACATTAATTGTAAAATTTTCATCTACATTGAAGATCTTTTCTCTCATGGAAGCATTTTCAGTAGTAATCCCTGAAGCAGGATTTCTTGTTTTTCTTCTATTTCATTCCCTCCATTTTCCTCATTATTAATTTTCCTACAGATTATTTTCCTGAGAGAATACATTTTTTCTTCATTGTTAACTCTTGAATTGATTATAGTATATTACATATTCACTTTATCATCTTCCTCCTTTTTTCTCTTTTATGTGCTTTCCCATTCTGAAATTTAGTGTCACAATACAACATGAATATATGCACTCACACACAGATCAAGAATGATTCATCTGCAAAAGCAGGGATGTTAATGGGGTTTAGTCCATAATGTTTAAGCCCCATTTCTTTGTCATCTCTTCTATTGGCTGTCACTTTTGACTCCTTGTATACCTTTGGAAGAAATATCTTAATTATATCTGCATTATTGTATTGTTGTCTATATGATTGCTCTCTATATTAGATTAAAAGAAATCTTTCTCTTTTATATTTTCACCTGGGTATATTTTTATTTTTTTTATATTTTATCTGGGTAATTTATTTTATTATCTATGCAAAAAAAACAACAGCTTAGTATCTATATATTTTTTTCATTAATGCTTACATTCAGGTTTTTTTTTTTTTTTAAGATGTATCACTAGAGGTTGTAACTTAAGCTCCTCCCCTCTTTGGAATAGATAATCTCATGTCTTCCTAGGGTTTTTGGTGGGTGAAAAATAGTTTTATGTTGCTGGAATTTCCTTTCCCTTAAATTTAATATTATTCCTCCTCTTCACTTGAAGAACTTTTTTGTTTGTTAATGGAATTTTTCAATATTAACCACTGTTTCTCTTAAATTTTACAGCATAGATTTGTTTTTTTTTTTTTGTTTTTTTTGAAAGTGATCTGTAGATTCTTTCAATAGGTATTTTGTTATTTGTGTTCAAAAATTCTGGAAAATTTTCTTTTATTATTGATTGCATTATAATGTTGAAGTTATTTAACCTGCTTTCTTCTGAGAGACTCATAATCTTTAAGTTGTCTTTACACATACTCTATTCAATAACAATATGATTTCTTTACAGAGATTATGGATTGTTTTTGTTTCTTTTCTTTCATATTGAACTTCACCTATGTATCTTTGTGTTCTTTGTTAATTGTAGTCTGTATTGTTTCTTTTGTGAAGTTTTGCCACTATACATTCAAGTTCTATCTCTTTAGAAGATTAGTTCTCATGTGTAACTCATGAGTTCTGCTTTGTTATTTCTTCTTTCTCACTTAAATCATTCACAAATACTTCTCTGTGTTTCTGTATTCTGTTGGGAATGTATAATGTCCTTTGGTGCAATAAGTACTGATTCATTTTCCTATGTTTTATAATATTTGTTAACATATTTCTAGATTATTTAGTTCATCTGGAGGCTACATTCCTTTTCGTAATTAATATCTTTCTGATTTTCTTATTTACTTATGTTGAATGTCTTGAACTGAGTTTTCTTCCTCTTGAGACCTGTGTTAATCACAGTCTTCCTTTCCATGATCACCCTGGTATTTCTTTACCACTCACTTTCTGATTATTTCCCTTTTGATGATAGTTACTCTGGGGTTTAGATGTGATGTTTTGTTAATCTTCTGTAATTATGAATAATTATTTTTTTACCAACCTTAGTTTCTATTCTAAGTGACTCCTTAATGAGATGCAATTGGCTCTAACAAGGTGCCAGTCACCTTTGCTGTGGGCCTGATGAACCAATAACAACCTAATTCTTTCTATTCCTTTGAGCCCTACATTAGTTCTGTTATTGAACACAATATTGCTGTTTATAAATTCCCAGTGAAACAGGGCAGGAAGAATAAGATGCAGAATTTAGTTCTATTGCAAACACATAGGTCAGCTTGTACAATCCTGTCAGAATGTTATTTTCTTATGGGAAAGAGAGTGCTAAGTGATAGACTTCTCAGTGGTAATTCCATTAGATTTTTACTTAGTTAGTGTTCTTTGTGTTTTAGATCAGGACAACAACTAAAATTGCTTTACTTCTTGAACATTATTCCTATTTTTGAGAGGTCAGAGGTAGTAATGATTAGAAAAGGGCTTTAGTTCACTATTTTGTGGATTGCTTGGTCCAGAGGTTTACATATCAAGTAGTCTTAAAGCCATAGTCAATTATAGCAATTCAGCCAGTGTAAGGAGGCTTCTTCTAATCAACAAACTAGATCAAATTCATATGCTAGTCTTGTCTCTAAGGCAAGTTTTTCAGCAGCTTCCATGTGGTTGATGTAATTTTAGGTGGTCTGGGCAACTTTCCATTTTATTAGCCTTATTCAGTCAGACTTATTGCACAGATTACTGGTAAAGCAGTCAGATGACATCTTGGAGAGTACACTTGACATGGAGTCAGGCAATAGATTTAGAATCTTAACTCAGATTTCCCAAGTTATGTATCTTAGATAAGTCACCAAAACAACAAAACTTTATGTGCCTCATTTTCTTCATCTATAAAATTAGGATAATTAATAATAGTATTAAACTCACAGTGTTTTGAGAATGAAATGAGAATATTGGTAAAGTGCCTAGCAAAACTTAGAGTGCTATATAAATTTTAGGTTTTGGTGATGATGGTGATGGTAGTAAGTAATAGTAGCAATAGTTACAGGAGTAGAAAGAGGAAGGGTAATAATGGTGGTGTTGCATACTCCTGAGGACCTATATCAAAGTCCTTTGTTTGGTAATTTATTCTTCCCCTCAGTATCTTATAGCTTATTTTTAATATTGTTTAATTATTTTTTAGGTTTTATGCAGTTGTAAATAATTATACATATCTTTTAGATTTACAAATCTATTGACAGTTATAGTCATTATTTCTTTTATTCCTCCCACTCACCCCATTTCTGATTTTGGTGATTTGGGTCTGATATAGTTTTCTTTTCTGTGTGTTTTTTTTTTTTTTTTTTTAAGATTTATTTTTATTTATTTATTTTTGCTGAGGGATTTGAGATTAAGTGACTTGCCTAAGGTCTTACAGCTAGGAAGTGTTAACAGTCTGAGGACAGATTGGAACTCAGGTCTTCCAGACTTCAGAGGTGGTGCTCAATCCATTGTGTCACCTAGCTGCCCCTCCTTTCTGTTGTTCTATATATATATAATTTATTGTTTCCAATTTCATTAGCCTTAAAAACAGAACTTGTGATTTGGTTTTTCAATTGTTTTCTTATTTTGAATTGTATTAATCTCTGCTCTGATCTCTACTATTTCTCTCCTGCTGTTTTCTGCTATTCTCTTTGTTCCTTTTTTAGCCTTTTTTTAAAAATAAAAAAGAAAAAGATTTTTAAAAACATAAATAGGTCCTCATGGACCTATTATATATGCATGCATCATGAAATTTAAGTTTGTTACCTAATATTCTATTGTGTTGATACCATTTCAATAATTTTTGAGAGAAAAAATAATCTAAAGCTAACTTTTTATACATGTATAAAATCCTTCTAGGATATTTTTGTATCATCAAATAAATACATTTTATCCTAAATGATAATTTGAGTAGTAAAACATTTTTAAATGAGCTAATTCTTTGAATAATGAAAATCTTTGGGAAATATTAGCACAAATATTTAATTAAGCAGTTAACCAATCCCTTAATGACAAGCAATACAAAATTTAATCAATTAAATTTGTACTATATGGTTGCTGCAATTTCCTAATGATACTACAAAAATATTATATTGTAATTTTTGTTTTTCTTTCTTTTTTAAAAGAAACCTTTTTGATATTTACCTAAAGTATAATTACTAAATTAAGTTGATAAGCAAAATAAATTTAAATTTTAGCTTCAGACCTCTTGTTACCATGTGAATATTTTTCTTCTATTCTAATTGCTTCAGGCCTGCATTGAAGAGAACTTAAAAAAAAAAGATCCTAAAGGAATTATAAACAACTTGTACCTTTTTCAAAGACGTATTCAAGTGTTTAATCTGCCATGCCTTTGATCATGTAAACATGGATAGGGATTTTTATATGTATTTATGCAAATACTGCCCTTGATGAAAATACCAAAGTTTGAATCACCTTTACAAATTTGACCTTCTTTGAATTCACATATAACTGTGTAGTAGACATACACAGAAATACTCAGAGTAAAAGTACATGACAAAGAAAAGAATATTTCTCAAATGATAAGCAATGATAAAATCTAATTTGATCATGGCCTACTGATTTTGAAATTTAATTCTCCAGAAATAAATCCTTGAAATCAAAGAATCTCAAAGTATGATCAGACTTCAAGGGTCATCTATATAAGATATTCCATATAAATGTGTATCCATTATGTTTAAAACAGTCATCTAAAGATATGTTAGATTACCTTATCAATTTTTTTGAATTATATTTAATGAGTGCTATATAGAATGCTCAGAGATGATTAACACCCATGGTATGAGAGTTTGCTAAGTCCTTTTCAGAGTTGCTCATCCATTTTTGGTGTTTAACTGTGACCCAACTTATACCCATGGCTCTAGGAAGATGTAGCATGGGTACTGAACACATCCCACTTAAAAAATATAAATTTGGGCAGATCAGCTAAATGAGGTTGAAGGCAACTGAGAGACCTCACACAGCTTGTTGTATTAGGGGATATCTACTTCAAGCATGTGATGCCATTCTTTCCTAGAATGGACCAATGAAAACAATTTGTTCAAAAGGCAATGAAGGTTGCTAAATCATGTGCTATAGATCACATAGAACTTGGTCACATGTCAGGATACCAAGATCTTCCACTACATCCTGGATCACTACAAATCATCTTGGTTTTTGTCTTGAATTATACTTCAACATCTCTAGAAGTGAGTGTGAAACTGAAAACTTTGCACAACTCGGTCTCACATCCAGTTCAAGTCAAGTCAAGTCATCACCTATAATGTCATTGGTCTTCTTTGAAAATGAAGAAACAACATTTTGATTGTGTTTTCTTTATTGTACTATGCAATTGTTCCTAATGGAGAGAAAATTGAAATTAGTCAAATGAAGCAAATAAAAGAACTTGGTAATCTAGATTTTTCTCCTTGGTAATTTCTAAGCAATAGTCAAATCTTAACCACTTTTTAATGTGGTAGGATCTTGAATAGAATGAATAATAGAATATATTTTGAATGTTCTCTTAGCTTATCTTGATATTTTCAGAAATATTAAAAATCTGTAATGGAAACTAATTTATATAGTCTTTTAGGCATAATATTTCATTTAATTATCAAGTAGATTTTGAATCAGGCTTTTGGCTCAGTGCCATTAAGTCTACCAAATTTAATGAATGACACATTTCTGAATTTGTAAAGCTTATATGTATCTGTAATATAGCTCATATTTCTATTGGATTTAATTGTAAAATTGAGCATTTATCCCAATTATATTAAAGTCTTATAATAACACAAAACATATTTAAGAGATCAAAGTCACCATCAAAGAAGAGAATTGCTTTGCTAAGTATGAGATACGGAAGTTTAGAAAATATAGGTTAGATTGAGTAAAATGAGTTTTTTAAGAAGGTAGGAGTAGAAGCTAGATAAAAAAGGAAACCTGCAGATATAGCAAAGGTCAGGAAAATCAAAGAAAACCCAATCAAGTCAGAAGCAGAACAATCAAATGAAAGAGATTTTATTTGATTGTCTTTATTGATTGTTCATTATTGATGTTCATTATATACATGTGCTAACCTTAGCCATTCTGCTTATTGAAATATCAAACTGTTTTCTACCCCTACACCAAGCCACCCTCCAAACCCTTACAAATTCACTCACTCCTATCTCTAATCCTGTTGGGGTCCCTAGCTAGTGCAGACCTGCTGACACCAGCTGGAGTCTGGGCACTTACCCAATTATTGTCGCCTCTATGACCTTCGGAGACAGACATCTCTGTCTCCAGTTATGACAAAGCAGTTCTGACACCCTTTTGCAGTTAAAGGAGCTTTATTGCTTGGTTACATCATCTTGTCTCTCCTCCTGCTTTCTCTCTCTCCTGCTTCCCTGCATCCCTGCTCCCCTGCTTCCCTGCTTCCTTCATCCTTACTTCCTTGCTTACCTCTTCTTTACATCCTTGCTTCCCTCTCTGTCTCTCTCCCTCTACTGTCCTGTTCTTACACCCCTCTCATCTCCCTTGCCAATATGCCCCAACAACAAGTATGTGTATAGCTTGTGTATCCAGGAGCCCAACTCTTGAGACAGTGGGGGCGATCTCGATTTGGTGCTTGTTCGATGCCTGTCCTGGCGTGTCTACAGGATGTGCCCCGGACCTGTAGCCAGTGAGGCAGAACTCACACCGAAGCCTCAACATCCATTCCCAAGTGTGAGCAGACTGAAATCCAACCAGCCAAAGACCACAAGGGTCAAGTTTACACAAGACTTGTCTTTGCACAGACTTGTTGCCTATGCAAATGGCACATTGTGTGCAAGGTACATGATGAAGGGTTGCAAGATTAATGCAGACTCTTGTTATTCTGTTCCCTAGCACTCTTGTTGCTAGGTACTCTAACATAATCCATTGCTATCCATATCTGTAGTAATCTTTAAAATAATCTAAGTTCCTAGACTACTAAAAGTTTAAAATTCTCTTCAATATTGTTGCAATAATTTTGAGTTCCTGCTTCCTACTGTCCATGTAAGCCAACAAAGAATATAGGTAAACTTCAGTTTATTCAGTTATCACTATATAACACTTTTATATATACCATTAATAAGTGATGGATATGTGTGTCTCAAAATTCTGCAAATAATGTTTGTATACATGATACACACATGTATATAATCACACATATACATATATCTATATATAACATATGTACATAGTTCCTATATAGAGCAGAATGCATGTACATATACACATAAATATGTACATTTGCATCATTGTACATATAGAAATCAATGAAGCAAAAAAGAAATTTCTGATCATGAAATAAAATTGAAGTTTTGAAGTACCAATTACTCATGCCAATATCCACTATTTTATTTATTCTTTTCACTTTACCTCCAAAAAAATTACAATTACTTGATAGTTTTGATCAAGTCAAAAATCTTGCGCACACACATACATTTATATATATATACATATATATATATGTATATATATATATGTATATGTACGTATATATATTATATAGGTATATGTGTATACATACATATATCTGTATGGATATATGCTTATATTCTCTCTTCTTTCCAACATATTCTATCCTAGAAAGCGATAAAAGAGAAAGGGCATGCTTTTTACAAAGACATTTTAATAAGAAGGGATAAAACAAGCAGATTTAATTGGTTGTACTTAGCCAGAGAAATCTAAGTCAGAGGAAGTGATGATACCAGAAATTTGCCATATTTAAATAGCAAAAAGTACCAGTGTTTTGAGCACACGAGGGACTAACATAGAAACTGGAACAGTTCTATATAATTGTTGATCCTTAGTTCATGGAGTTAGGGCCTTATACAACTTAGTCCTACTGCATCTAGAGTAGAAAATACATCCTTGCTTGATAATAAGGGATATAAATCCTAATATACTAATTAGACAATTCTAGTCTACCAGAAGAAAATCCAGATAGTTAAGGAACTGAGCTGTTTCAACTATCAAAAAACTAGAATTCAAAATTTAGAAAACCAACAAGTGTGCCAATTTGGCTAGAATACAGAGGGCCTGGGAAAGGATAAAGTGCAATAAATCTGTAAATGTATATAGATTGGAACTATACTATAGGAATTTTAAATGGCAACCTAAAAATGTCCAAATTATAATAGAGGCCACTAGTAATATTCTTGATCCTTTGGAATGCATGGTTAGACTTTTGCTTTTAAGGTGATTATTTATTTATTTATGTGGAGAATAGGTGGGAGAAATCAAAAGAAATCACCAATAATCAGAAAAATGCAAAATTTAAAAAAAAAAGAGCTTCTAACATCTATCCAGACTGGTAAAGAAAACAAGGAAAATAACAACTATTAGAGTGTTTGTATAGAAAACAAAACAAAATGATACTGCCGATTAAGCTGTCAATTCGACCAATAATTCTGGAAAGCAAATTAGTTTTAAGATCAGAAAGGTACCAAACTCTGCATGGCTATATCAGAGCTAAACCCCTATCATGAAGGAAGTAAAAAAAAAAAATGAAAAAATAATTCTACATATATTTACATAATAGTTCTTTTTGTGATTAGCAGAAAAACAATAAATTAAAAGGGATGTATTATTAACCAAATAATATTGTTTTGGAAGATTTTATAATTTTTACCAAGATAATGATAAACTACAAATTAGAATAAAGATGAAACATGATGGACAGCTTCTGACAGAATAGCAATAAAATTAAAATTCATAGAGACAAACTTTTTGGAGGGAATGATTAATTTGGCAATTTGTTTTGCTAAATTGTGCACTTAAGTATGGAGGGCCTTATTTTCTGAGATTCTCCTCCCCCATCCCAGTTTACTCCTTAATGTGAAAATGTCCATGGATTAGTTTGAAAGTACAGTTTTCTTTAGTCTTAAGACTATATCAGAGAAACTAGAAAGATTTGGGTTTTATCTGTAAGACACAAATTAGTCTCCATCTAGAAAACAAACAAATGTCAAATAAAAGTAATCAGTTGTATCACAATAAAATAAAATAGAAAAGTACTAAGTACACATGCTTTCTCTCCTTTTCACATTTTCCTTGATCATAGCTGTCTTCTTTCTATAGAGACTGTTTTTCCCCCTTCTCTTCCCCTGCAATTTTCATATTCAATCTTCCTTCTATCTGTCTACTCAATTTCTTTAACTGCCTTCTTGGATTTATCTCAGTTCAATTTTCTTTCATCCTTGCTTATGGACCTTGGCTTTTAATAAGAAGTCAGTACTCCACTACAGTTACTTTAAAGGAACATGCGCAGGAGGTATTGAATTCTTCCCATTAAAAAAAAATGGAGTTTTCAATGAGAAATTTCAAATCTTCACAAATTCGAAGTGCACCACAATTATAACGTTTTATCGCTGCTTGCCATGTTTTTTTGCCTGCATAGCTCAGTCTGAATGCTGAGTAAATCTCTGGTCTTCCTTATTAGAATTCCAGTGGTAGGATCAATAGATGTTCATTTTTGTCACTTAAAATATTCAGCATTTTTTACATGAGGAAAACAAAGACTATACTCAAGAGATCAGTTCTCAACTTTTATTTCATCCATACTTCTCAGCTTATTTATTCTATTTAATTTTAACTTCTGATGTCAGAAGCAAAGGAAAAATCAGAATTAGGGCACATAAAAACAACTCAACTATTCTAAAAAGTAGTAAAAAATAAAGCAAGGTTCATATCATTTTTATAAGTGAAAAAGTACAGTTTAGATTGTGGGAGTTATACCATTACTTTATGAAGCATTATAGCATTTGTCAGCATCCTAGACTGACAGACTTTCAATACAAAAGAAAGAGTTGGATCCTTTAAGTTTTAAAGGCAAAAGGGCACCACATTGAGTGACATCAAATGCAGAATATAGGAAACTGGATCTGGCATGTCAGGGGCTTCCTAGGAACATAAGAATGTTACAAAGGCTTGTAATTCAAGTGATACATTTTGAAAAGTCCCAGAATTTTCAAATACCCTGCAGGACAATTGCAGCAGGAAGTTCTGTTAAAATTATGTTTCAGATCCAGCCCAGAGCTGGTCTCTGAACTGAGCCCACTAAGCATATTCCCTAGGGAAAGAGCATTGTGCATTAGAACTTAGACAAATGATATATACATTAGCAGATTCATGACTAGAAGGCTGCCCCTTCTTCTGACATATTGGATGTTTTCATAGGGGTAATGCATACCCTGGAGGAGCTATTCTAGCAGCTATGGACCCTCCCTCAGAAAATAAATGCTCAGCAAGAAGTCCTTATACTAGTTTCTTTGACATTTCCTCCTGAAATAATCACTATCTCCACAATTTTTATGTATTTTTCTTCTCTTCCTTCTTTCCTACTTTCATTCCTTTCTTCCTTTCCTCTTTTCTTCCTTCTTTTGTTCCTTCCTTTCTTCCTTCTTTTGTTCCTTCCTTTCTTTTCTTTCTTCTTTCCTTCCTTCCTTTCTTTAAAAAAAAAAATGGGACAAAGCCAATCAGTTCAATTTTTCAAGGCTAACAGATAAACCTTGCAGGAAATGCTGAAATAATATTTTATGAGTATATTGAAAAAGAGTTTTTCTTTAATTAACAGTGATCTTGGGAAAGCCTAACCTTTTGTATTTACCTTTAAGGAGAAAAGAGACTACACTTTTGCCCATATGAGCTTCATTACTCAAGTCAGAGAAGAGACTTTAGGTTTGTTACATGGAATACAAATGGCAGTTACAGAGTAAAATTATATACAAAATATAGGATCAAGAATTAATCTTTATACTATATCAATTATACATTTATCCACATTTAAAAACACTTGAAAGTACAAAGATTACAAAGTTCACAGAGATAACTAAACAAAGTGGCCCTTGGGGCAACTTGGTCCTTTGAGAGAAGAGCAGAAGAAAACCCAAGACTTGGTGGGCTCTTATTAGTAAAAAAGAAGCATCTTCTTTTTGTTAAACTGGCTCTTTAATGATGAGATAGAGGGAGAGAGGTTCTTTCTTTAGGAGAGGAAGGGCATCTAAGTGATTTAGTGAATAGGGTCCTGCATATAATAATGACCTGAGTTTAAATTCTACCTCAGAAACAGGTGCAGTTCTGGAAAATCTCTTTTAACTTCAGCTAACGCTGAGTTGGGCTCCCAGATTGGGCAGTCCTTAAGTTTATTCTTTAATGCTTGAGGCATCAGTACTATACCTATTTCAGATCTGAACTCTGGAAAACCAGAATGTAGAGAGAGCTTTCACCCCCATCATATTTTGATGACATCAGTCCTGCATGGGTTATAGATACAAACTTTGTAATAAGGATATGTTGGACATTTTAAGCTTAAAAAGGGGTAGAGCTAATCTTTCCTTGTCATTGAGTGTCCTCCTATTATTCCCCCTAAGACTATTGAGGTAAAGAAGAAATCCTGAAGCTGACAAATCTTTCTGAGTAACTCCGAAACCCCCAAAACTCTTTTTAGCCAAATGGTGAGATGAATAAAAAGAGTTATAAAATATCAGGACAGTCAGGTAGTATAGTAAATAAAGTATATGGACCTGGAGTCAGGAAGGCCTGATTTCAAATTTTACCTCAGACATTTACCAACTCTGTGATCCTGAGCAAGTTACTTAGCTGCTTTGTCTGATTTTCCTCATCTGAAAATGAAAATAAGGGTAGGATTTCCTTTTCAGGCTAGTTGTAAAAAGCAAATGAGATAATTCCTGTTAAACTAGCACCTAAATATTTCAAGTTATTTTACTGGCTTACCTTTTTAAATCAAGTCTGTCTATTGTGTTGGGATTTCAAAAAAAACTCTAATTTTTATTTTCTCAAAAAGCAATACCTAGAAATCATGATGTTGTTCAATTATGTTCAACTTTTTGAGACCCCATTTGGGGCTTTTCTTGGCAGAGAAAATAGAGTGGTTTTTCATTTCCTACTCCAGTTTATTTTACAAATGAGAAATTGAGGGAAACAGGGTTAAGGGCCTTGACCAGGATCATACAGCTAGTAAATGTCTAAGGCTGATTTGAACTCATGAAGATGTACTCCAGGCCCAGCACTCTATATACTATGCCATCTACCAGACCTAGAAATTCCCCTAAGGTTTCCCTGAAATGATATGTGTTTTCCTGTTGAATTATACACAGCTATACAAAAAGTTATCCCGAAGTACAAAATATTTTTATTTGTTTAAAAAAAAAAAAAAACATTTTACATACATACATATATATTCAGGGAATTTTATTTTATAATATGTTACAAATGTCAGTGTGGATTTCTGCAGCCTGCCATTTTTACTGAGGATGATTCTTCAGTGGAGGCATGGAAAAAGAATTAGCATTAGAATAGTGTCTGTTATGTGCCCAATACCATGCTAAATGCTTTACAAATATCTCATTTTGAAGAGGGCTGAAATTCCAAAAAGGTGTGCTTGAATCAGACAACTGAGCACTTAAGGCTAATTACCTATTAAATGTGAGATAATGACTCTATTAGTTGGTGCTTGCTGAATGTTTGGTGTTAAGATAATCATAGGCAAGGATTGGAGACAGAGGGAGAGAGACCAGAGTCACTTGGCTGCAAGACAAGGAGGAGAGAAGTTGATGACTTTGGACTCAAGAATCCAGGATACATCTTTGGTGAGTCTTGCAGCAGTTTGTCTGCTTCTTTCACTTCTTCCTCTAAAGATGGAGGACTTTTACTTATCCTGACTCTGGCTGATCCTGAAGTCTCCAGAGAGCTAGCCCATACTTTATATTTGGCGCCCAACATGTGGATCAAGAACTCTAATTTCATTGAAGAAGTTCCTATGATCAGAAAATAAGGTAAGTATTGAAATAGACAAACAGGGAACTTACTTTGTTAAGGACTAAGCTAGTAATTTTCCTTTTCTAGCTGAAAGGGGGCAGATATTAGGAAAAGATTCTCCCCCACCCCAGGGAGCTCTATAGAAAGCATACTTCGACTTATAAAGAGGCAAGGTTTGCTTGTAACATGGGAGCAGATTGGTGGACTCTTGGATACATTAGAATGCACATCTCTTTGGTTCTTCATGGAAGAAGAAATAGAGGCAAATAATTGGAAACTAGTAGGTGATCAGCTATGTGAATATTATAATGATAAAGGTCCTGATTCAATTTCTAAGGAAACATTTTATACATATATATATACATATATACATATATATGTATATATATGTATATATATATATATATATATATATATATATATATATACACACACACACATATAAAACATATAACATACAATTGGCCTTAAAGAATCCCGCAAGTTCTAGTAAAAAGAAAAGTTTTAAGAACAGTCAGATGAGGAAGTATGAGGAGAAAGAGGAAGAGGAGGAGGAGGGTAACAAAAATATCGATGAAAGGCATGGGGAACTTGAAGGACATGGTGATTCTCACTCTCAGAGCTCAGCTTCAACTCTGCCTACACCCAAGCAGACTTTTGACCCTCTCCCATCAATTCCATTGTCTTCCAATTTGGATATCACTGTCTTAGAGAATATGGATGGATTCATTTTTGTCTTTTATATTTCTTATACTATAGAGTAACATACTATCCCATATCACCATTAATAAAGTGCCACACAGTTCCATTTCAGAGATATTTGTAGAACTTAAATGAATTGACAATTCTGACTGTTATGTACTACTCAAATGCTAAAAAGTGACAGGTATCAGATGTCAGAAAGATGAGATAATGCCCACTGGGGCCTGCATTTGATTTGTTGCAAAAGTTTAAAATGGAAAGCCCATCTGTTATGATATGAAAATGCTTGAAGACAGGAAAATCACTTCATGGATATGTGAAGTGCTAGGAAGCTGGACATCAAGTTGCTATATCTAGCCCAAGAGAAAATAAAAAAAAAGTTTTCAATTTTATACCAAAGTTAGAAAAGGTAACTTAGAACACAGTGTTTAAAGACATGGTGACTTTATGGTACACAAAGTACATAGTGCTCTCAAATCCTTTCAGGGATCACAGATGATAAACTGTTATTGTGGTAACTGTGGCTCTTTGAAAAGCAGGATTGGCCTCTAAGTTAGTCATGCCTGATAAAATTGCTCAGAAAAAAAAGAAACATATGCCAAATGAAACAGTTATTTTAAGAGAAAAAAGTTAAGTGAACAAGTTTTGATAGTATAGAAATCCAAAATTTGGAGGTTTTTTGGAGATCACTGTTCAATTGCTCATTTCTGCCAGACCCAAAGAGTTTCATTTCAGAAGGTACAAGAAATCTATGTAGGCTACTTAACAGAAAGTTCTGGATAGTATTTTATTATTTTATTTATTTGTTGATTATTTATTTTATTATTTCAGATTCACCATTAATACATAAAAAATATGCTACTCATGGGGGGTGGGAAGAAAAGGATGGGTGGAAAGTGGATAGTGAAGTTAGAATTTGATTAGATATTCTTTGAATTCTTTTATGACTTCAAAATTCTATATCTCTACACAAAAATTTCAAGATCTTCATAGAATCACTGATATAGAGCCAGAAGGGATTTTAGAGGTAGTCTAATCAAATCTCTTAATTTAATAGGTGTAGAAAATGAGACCAAGAGAGAAATGCAGTGATTTGTTCAAGTCTATGTAGCTAGTAAGTTGCAGAACTTGATCTTGAAGTCAAATCTTGAGATTCCACATTTTTCTATTTTCTTTTTTCTATACTAGATCACATCACTAAAAGAGGAAATTACTTTGAAATGCACAAGGCATTTTTGTGGGAGAATGGGGATACTCCTTCTGAAGTAATCTATTCACCCTAAAAATGCAGTATGATATAATTCAAAATTGTATACTTCTAGCATATAATGGCTATCCTGAGCAAATCCATTATGCTTTGCAGATCCCTTTTGCAAATGATATGCAGAATAGGTGCTGACTCCTTGAAGGCATGTTGCTTTGAGTTCCTTATACTAGTGGAATCACAGTTCAGGACAAAGGAGAACAATAATCTGAATCCAACAATTTGAAGTGTTATTCTTGTTTTAATTGATCATAGAAATTTTACTGAAATAATAATTCTCAAGGAGAAAATTTCTTCCACCAGTGCAAGTGTATGCTTCTGTGATTCACATTTCTTCTAGCTCTAAATCTGTGATGCTTGAAACTTATTTTTTTTCTAAAATATAAAATAAACAAGCACTAGATTCTTTGTCAGTTTTGTCTCACAATATATAAAAAGATATCTCAAAATGCTTCAAGATAGGATAGGCCTGATATGATAATAGAATGTTGTTATGAAGTACATACTCTAGAAAAATCAAAGGTTTGAAGTTGAAGTTGTAACATCACATCTAAAGCAGGATGGTGTAAATTATGATTAAAGTTCTACTTTCTGAAAGTTTGGGAGCTGTGGGTTGTTGAGTAGCATAATAAGTGATCATCCAGATGGCACATCATAGGAGGTATGGGAATTGTGGACAACTGAGATTTTTTGGAGGTACAACAGTAACTTAGAAGGAGTAATGGATTCCAGCTGACTACAAAAGAAGAGAACAGCCTGACTATTAACACTAAATATATGTAAATGTTGTTTCAACTTTTCCATACAAAATGTAGTCTTGACACTCTTAATGTTTATTTGAATTCTCAACATTTATTTTCCATCACTTTCCTAAATATTGAGAAACAAAACAAAAAGTCAAGCTTTGTTTTATGGGATTTATCAGTTTCCTGGTTGTAAATGCTCACATTGCAAACTTAACTATGAGCTCTTTAAAGCTAGTTTGAGCTGACTCCAGCATACTCCAGATAACAGACACTTTAGCTACACTTCTTCATTTTACCCAAAGAGTTTAGATAGCTTCTCTAAAACCACTCAAGTAATTCATGGAAAAGCTAGTATTTGAACCTGACTAGTGATTCTAAAGTCACGTCTCATTCCTTTGCATTATACTCTCTGAGCTATAACTTATACCTCCTTGAGAAGTGACATGGAGTATTCTGCTTTCAGAACCAGAAAGACTTTATTCAAGTCCCAATTCATATATATATACACACACACACACACACACACACACACACACACACACTGTTTGATGATAAACTGAAACCTACTACTCACCCTGATATTCTCTTTCACTGTAATAGCTTTTTCACACTTCTTTTATGTGAGATAATTTGTTCTATTCTAGCTCCCCTTTCCCTTTTTTCTAGTTCTTTTTAACCCCTTATTTTTTTAGATCACACTGTCAAAGCATATGTCTTTTAAATGTCTTTATGGTAATAAAGTTTTTTAAGAGTTACAAATATCATCTTTCCATGTAGAAATATGAAAAACTGTTTGAATCTCTTATATTTTTTATTCTTCATTCTTCCCTACTTCCCTCTCTCCCTCCTTCTCTTCCTTTTTCTTTCTTCTCTTTCTACTTTCCTTTTTCCCTTCCTCCTTCTCCTTGCCTACTCCTTCCCTCCCTCCCTCCTTCTCTACTTCTTTCCTTCTCTCTACCCTCCCTTCCTTCCTTCCTTTCTTCCTTCTTTCCTTTTTTCTTCCTTCCTTCCTTCCTTCCTTCCTCTTACATTATTCTAATTTCTTTTCCCATTTTTTTCTTCTACTTCTCTAATGTACTTTTTAAAACCCCTTTAAAACTTTTAGGTGTTCTTTCCGGGCCTGAGACAAATTTTCATTTTTCTTTGTGCATTTGTATATAAACATTTTGGCACTATTGTCCTTTTCTAAGTTTATTCTTTCATCTTCTCATAATAACTATCTATAGTCAAAAATTTATTACTCATTTCTCATTGTTGCTTATTTGTTTTTTTTTTTTTCCATTTTTTTTCCTGCAAATTTTGTGACTATGCTTTCATGTGACAATTGAGCTTTGCTCATTGTCCCAAGCTTCCTGAACAAAGCCTTAGAACCTAACCAGTGCTTTACACTAAAGGGGGAACTAACTGTTGCTCATAGTTGGGCCTTCCTGTTGATCTGTCCTGAGTGTGGGGTCTTATTGTCAGATTGATCTGGATTAGGGTCTTGCTGTTGGTCAGCAATCGGAGTGGAGCTTCTCTTCTGGTCTTCATTAAGGGGTTGAGCCTTGTTATACTGCTGGTCTGAAACTACTGGGTCACTGATGGTGGATTTCTCTGAAGCTCAAAACTTTCTTGCAGGCCCCCTGCTTTTGGTGTTTTGTTTTGTTTTGTTTTAAATCAGGCTCCCCTCTTTCTCCAGTGAGATAGAACTTTTCTACTCTACCACTAACTTGCTTTACTACTCTTAAGCTTCTGAGGCATTTTAAAAGGTTTTTCAGTAAAAAATTTTGGAGGGATACTGAGAATTCCTTTCTTCACTACATCAGCTTGGCACAAAAAGGTCAATAAATTCTTCAAGAGAATAATTATTTCCCAATCCTCTAAGAAGATAAAAAAATTAATTTGGCCTTCTCTTAGAAATAAAGTATGGCCATTGCTTTGGAAGGTTATTATTTTTATCAGTGCTCCATTTTATCTCACTTTTTGTATTATTGTTTATAATTTCAATTGATCAAAATTAAATTTAAAACATTATGTTATTAATAAATACTAATGTATTCTGGAAGTGAAATAAAATAATAAATTCAAATCAAGATATAGTTTACTTATTAAAAATAATTTTGTATCCTTGGACAAGCAATTTTAAAGACAACTTCACAAAAAACAGTAATTAAATAGCTAAATAAATAACAATTGTTTCTATCAGTGACGTGCATATCTGAAAACTTTGAAGGTAGAGAAAAATTTATGCTATGTATCTGAATTTTATGAACAATCAGAAGTCATTTGTTATCAGTATATAGAGTAAATCCTTTTCCTATTTTGAATATTTTAAATTATTTACATGAAATAATTGTTTTGTGCATAATACATTTTGAGAAATGGGAAATAAAAGAAGGTGATGGCAGTGAAATGGAATACTTTGACTAGAGTGAAAATGATAAATATTTATTAACCTTACATTTATGTAAGTTTACATTTTTTATTTTGTATATTATAATTTTATATTTTGTATAACTACATTTTAATGCAACAAAAGATAAACTCTAAAAATCTCAGGCTGCTTTTTAAAATGTCACTGTTGAATTTATGTCATTGTTCTCTGTGTGATTCTCTGTTTCTATCTTTCTCTCATTGTGTGTGCTTGTGCTTCTGTGTGTATGCTTATATGTTTATACATGTGAGTATATATGTTTAAGCATTACTTTATTTTAGGTGTTATCTCTATTAGAATGTAAACTTTTTCAGTGTAGAAATAGTCTTTAAAATTATATCTTCAGTACATAGTTAATGCTTAGAATATAATAAGCATTTAATAAATGGGCCTCAAATCACATGGCTATTCTGCAAATATTCAACAATCTTAATTATTAATATTTTCTTCATCACTTTCTTAAGTCTGATATTATATGGGGAAGGTTTCATATATGACATCTAATTCAAAAATATCTATAAACATCATCAAACAGTTTTGAGATATCATCTAAATTAACTGAATTCAGTTAAATTCAATAGCTATTAAGTACCTCCTCTGGCTCAAACAGTGGGACTACAAAGACTCTACAATAAAGTCCTTGGTCTCAAATAGCTTATATCCAAAAAGCAAAAGAGATATATGTGCCCTTGCAAACATAGTCCCCCACTGATTCTTTGGCCGTTGTCACTTGTATTGACTTTGTCTAGGAGCAAGACAAAAGTGAGGCTGATGGTTTTGTACAGTTTTCCCTAACTTGAATCTAATTCACATGCAGGTCAAGGCATCACTCCTATGATATCATTAGTCCTCTTTGAGAATAAAGGACAAACAGCATCAACAACACATACCTCATTTGATCTTCATAACCACCCTGGGTGGTAGGTGCTATTCTCACCCTCATTTTATAGTTGAGGAAACTGAAACAAATAGAGGTTAAATGAATTGCCCACTTAGTAAATATGTCAAGCTCATTTTGAATTCAGATCTTCCTAACTCAAGAATCATATGCTTTACCATGATGTCACCTTGTTGTTTTAGAAAAATACAGCTTACAGTAATAGGGAGATGATAGTCTGCTTTAATCAGACCACATCTATAGTAGTGTATTCAGCACTTGGTGAAGGACAGTTCTAAATAGGAGGGCATTCAGAAGAGTTGAACCAGGATGGATAAGAACCTTGAGATCATATCATGTGAGATTCAAATAAATTTGGTGCTATTTAGTCAGAGAAGAGAGGACTTAATGATACAAATTCACTGCATTAAATTATCTGAATCATTGTAATGTGGAAGAGGATTTAGACTTTACTACTGATGCTGGAGAAGAAGTTTAAAAGGATTGGGTAGGTATTTAAAGGTTGGAAATTCAATCTCAATGTAAAGAAAACTTTCTAAAAATAAGCAGTATCCCAAAATAGAATGGGCTGCCCAAGAAGTAGAAATGATTATTCTCTATTTGGAAATTAACTATTTGTCCAATGTATTACACTGGAATTGATTTTAAGAGTATAGGTTAGTCCCTGAGATTACTTTAAATTCTGAAAATGTGTAAATAATTTTGCATCTGCTTTGGCTGTGCCTTGATCTAAATTGAGGAGATTTTCAGTTTGACTCAGCTACTCATCTCCACAGGCCCAACTACTTAGATACTGTTTTGCATTTCTCTGACAAAGATAGAGAGACTCCCTGCTTGTCTCTGCTTTCAATTTGCTTTTTGTCGTTTTCCTTTTAAGTCTCTTTGGATTTTATTTCCTTCCTATCTCTGGCACCAGTGGAGTGCAAGCTCTGACAAGCCCTACTAAACAGAAAAGACTTTGATTATAATTCTAGTAGTAGATTGTCTGTCATTCTAGGAAACAGCCTAGCTAACAGCACTATAAGTAAAGGTTGGCCATTCATTTATCTATTTGCCTACATTCTTTCCTCTCTCTTTCCTCCTTCCTTCTCTTCCTTCTTATTTCCTTCTTTTTTCTTTTGATATTATATATGTTTTCATTCTGAACATTCCATTTTTAAATTTTTATTTCCAAATTCTCTCCTTTCCACTAGGTTTTTCCCCACCTATTGAGAAAGGAGTATAATATCCATTATGTCAAACAATATAATTTTCATATCAGCCAAGTTTATTTTGTAAAGCAAGAAATATAAAGAAAATGGAAAATGTCTTCAATCTGAAGTAAGACTTTATTAGTTCTCTTTCTGGTAGCATTTTTTTATCAGCAACCTTTTGGAAGCTTCATGAACTATTGTATTGATGAGAGTAGCTAAGTCTTCAATTGATTAGATTTACAATATTGCTATTGCTGTATGCAACATTCTGGTTCCACTGACTTCACTTTGCATCAGTTCACATGTCTTTCCAGATTTTTCTGAAACTATTCCCTTCATCATTTTTTAAGCACAATACTATTCCATCAGAATCATATACTACAACTTGTTGAGCCATTCCCTAATCTTTCCTTTAAAAAAAATCATTAAAAAGAATGGCTTTCTAAGAAGAGAAAAGGGGAAATTATCCTGCTACCACTCCTTTTGAAAATATCTCAATAATTAATTTCCCTCAGGATCAAGTGCCAATATCTTGTTGTTATAATTGTTCAGTCATTTTGAGTCATTTCCAACTTTTAATGACATATTTGAGATTTTCTTGGCAAATATATTGGAGTGGTTTGCTATTTTCTTCTTCAGGTCATTTTACAGATGAGGTAATAGAAACAAACAGGATTAAGTGACTTGCTCAGGTTCACACAGATAAGTATCTGAGACCAAATTTGAACTCATGAAGATTAATATTTTTGACTTCAGGCCTAGCCCTCTATTTACTGTGTCATCTAGATATGTTATATGTCACTAAATGAATTTGATGATTCATCCTCATAATACCTAACTATAATCTACTATGAAATCCTCCATCTATAATACATTTATTCATTCTTTAATGCCTATTGATAGTCCATGTCATGCTGTTTTCATCATAACAATCGCCTTCTTATTTCCTCTTTAACTGTTCCATGTAGATTTTTTGGTTTGTATTTTATTTTCCTCCAATTTAATTTAAAAACAATTTTTAACAATAATTTTCAAAACTTTGACTTTTAGTTCTCTCCCTTCTTCCCTCCCACTCCCCTCATTGAGAAGGTGAGTATTTTGGTATAAATTGTTCATGTATAATCATTCAAAACATTATCACATTATTGTGAGAGAAAACACAGACACACAAAAAAAGATGCTTCAATATGTATTCAGACACCATTAGCTTCCTGTCTAAGAATGGATATCTTTTTTCTATCACAAGTCCTTCTGAATTGTCTTGGAATGTTTTACTGCTGAGAATAGCTAAATCATTCACAGATGATCATCTTACATTATTATTATTATTTTTAGATGACATATTTTACTTTTGCATCTGCTCATGCAAGTTTTTACAGTTTTTCAAAGAGCATACTGTTCATTGTTTTTATACAAAGATAATATTTCATCACAATCCCATAGCACAATTTGTTCAGCCATTCCTCAATTGATAGATATTCTATCAATGTCCACTTCTTTGCCAACAATAAAAAATATATAAATAGTTTTGTATACATAAATCTCTCTTTTTTTTTTTTAATACAGACCTAGTAATAGTATTTCAAGTAATCCAATAATCTTTAAATTATCTCCTCAGGATCTATTTTCCAGATTAATTGCTTTTCCAGGGAGATATTTCATACTCTTTTCCCTCACTATTCTTTTTGCTTGTTTTATTGTTTCTTGATTTCTCAAAAAGTCATTAGCTTTTGTTTGTTCAAAACTAATTTTTTAAAAAGTACTATTTTTTTTTCAGTGAGCTATTGTGCCTCCTTTTCCATTTGGCTAATTCTGTTTTTTAAGGCACACTTATCCTCTTTGGCTTTTTGTACCTTCTTTATCATTTAGGTTACTTTGTTAAAGTATCATCTTCTTAAGTATTTTTTATGTGTTTCCTTTAATAAGCTGTTGACTCTTTTTTCATGATTTTTTTCAAATCACTCATATTTCTCTTCCCAATTTTTCTTCTACTTCACTTTGATTTCAAAATTCTTTTTAAAATTCTTCCATAATCTTAGAACAATTTGTATTTTTCTTGAAGACTTTGGATGTAAGAGTTTTGAATTTGTTAGCCTCTTTTGAATTTGTGCTTTGATTTGAATTTGTGCTTTTTCTTATTCCACAGTAATGTTTTATGTTAATTTTTTTCTGTTCCTTCCTTTTGCCCCAATCTATTGCTTAATTTTTAAATTTTTATTAAAGTAGGGTTCTGATTTTAAGATAGTGAGGCTAATGTCCCAAGCTTTATGGATTTTATGCAGCTGTTTTCAGAGGTATTTCTGGGAATATATAAGTTTTCAGTTCTTCCAAGATGGTATGCTCTAAGGAGAGTTTTATTTACTATTGTCCTGTTCTATGCTCTGGTCAGTAAGTGACCACAAGCACTTTTTTTCTGCCTTGGAAACTACCACTGGATCTTTAAGCTCAGTTTGTGCTAGAGATTCTCCTCACCCTGGGACTGCCAACCAGGATTGCAGCCCAGATCTGAGAATGGTAAAAGCAAGAGAACCATGTTTTAGTGCCAGCAAAGAGACCCTTATAACTTCCTTACATTCAGAACTTTATAATCAAGTTGTTTAACTTCCTTATTATTCATGGACAGAAAGATCTGAAAGGCACTGCTACTGCAATTGATTCAGAAGCTCCCAGGATCTGCTCTTGGTTTTCTGGGTCATGGGCTACACTAGCTTAGTCTGTGCTAAACTCTGCTCCATTCTTACCCAGGTATGACACACTTTTGCTACTCACCTTCTAAGTTGTCTTTGGGTGGAAAATTATTTTATCCTGTCCTTTTGTAGGCTCTGCTGCAAAAGTTTTGGGGGCTCTATGACAATAGCTTTATTTTGTCCTGTTTTTTTTTTTTTAAATACAATACTGCAATACTAGAAAAGACCTATGATTTTGCTTGTATGTATTCTCTCTACATGGATGAAGAGTCATACTTTGCTAATTTACACATTTCAAAAGTAGATTGGGACTCTGAATTTCAACTTAAACCAAACAAAATCACCCAGTGCATTGGCAAAATTTTTGAGGATAAGCCTTTCTGAATTTTTTTAGGCTGGTTCACAAACAATAAATATAAATTTTATTCCTGTGTCTTTTTATAGCTTGATAAAATCCTTCAGAGCATGTTCTGATTTGACATGCCCTTAAGAACTCAGGATTATAGTCAATACATAGTGAGTCATAGGAGAAGGACTTCAGTGAGGATTTCTAGTTTAACGGTTTTAAAGAGGGAAAAAAAAAAAGTTTATTAAATCTATATGCAATCATAGCTTGAGGGCTGTACACAATAGTCTTAGGAAGCTAACCTACCATTTTCATTAATTCTTCCAAACAGCACGTAATCTCAGTATTTTGGCAAGTTTGGCATTTTTTCAAAACATGTCTATTTCTACAGATGTATTTGTAATCTATTGTCCTACTTTGAATGTCTTAATAGTTTCGAAGTTTTAATTGATGTTCCTTGTCTTGTAATGCTGGAGAAACAGAGGCAAGATAGAGACTAGAGAGTTTTTAATAATTTATTGGAAAAGGAGAGATTTATTGGGACCAAATGGATCCATGATTTGGTCCCAGGATTGAATGAGACTATTTATTGTCTCCAATAAGCCAGCATCCAGCAGCACAGTAGCTAAACAAAGTTGGGGGAGAGGGGAAAGAGGGAGGGGGCAAATTCTGTTGACAGAAATCTCCAGGCAGGAACCATTAATCTGGTTTTGACAGGTTGGGGGGTAGGACCATAAATTCTAACTAACTGGGAGGTAAGAAAGTGTCTTGCTAGAGACAGAAAGTTTGGACTCCCCCTTTTTGAATTTACACATTGACAATTTATAAGCTCTGAGTTATACAGTCTTAATGAACTGGAGTGGGGAGTGGGTTTGCAACTAAGGGAATTGAGGCAGAATAATTTAGGGAAAGTGAAACAGAACAATGAGGGAAACTGAATTAGATCAATAAAAGGGAACTGTGGCACAACAGTCTAATTTGCCTGAAATTTAGACCTAGGATTATTGGCAGAAATTTGCCCTTTATCTTTATCTTTTTTAAAAAAAGATACTAATTAAATGGAGTTCTTAAGAGAAATCATGATTATGATATGGAATTACACAAAAGCAAGGCATAGTGAAAGCTTTTGACTTTCCATAATATGTGTTTCAAGTAACTTTTGACTAAATCTGTTATAAGAAAAAAATAAATATAAGAAATCAACAAAATTTAAAGAAAGACTGAATGTACATTTAAATTGCCAAATTAAATGAGATCTATTGGGCATTATATCATAATTACCAGTCATCTCTGTTATCCTTAAAGTTTAACGTGAAATTTCAAATTAATAAGTAGAATCATTTTATGTCAATGCAATGTAATATTTCACATAATATAATTTAACATAACATCTCAGCCAGAACTTCCATAGGCAGGAATAGGTATTTTCCAGTAATTCAAAAGAATTTAGACTAAATAGCTATGAAGTAATTGTTTTTGTTTGTTTATTTGTTTTTTAAGTTATCTGGTATTCAGTGATTAAATGGAATATGGGTATTATTCATAACTTCCCAAAAAGGAACAATGTAGCTGGTGAAGTCTTGAGCCAATAGTAGAGAAAAGACACTTCCAAAACTTCTCAGGATAAAGAAGAGATCTGAAAGAACTGAAGGGATCATATATGGCCTGCCTGTCTCTGAGAGTGAGACCAATGTCCTTCTTACATTGTAATCCTAAATTCCATTAGAATATTCAAGTCAAGGGGGATAATCATTACATGTTAATTTGCATCTCTCTGATTATCTGTAATTTTGAATACTTTTCAGGTGATTTTGGGTAGTTTGCATTTTCTTTTTTCTTTAGATATTCAGCCACTGAGTTACTCAAACACAGACTATAAGATTTGGATGGATATTGTATGATAGACTTAGAAAAGATGTTTGTCCTCCAAGTTAGATTCTCAGCAGGAACAGCAAAAAAAAAAAAAAAAAAAAAAAAAAAAAAAAAAAGTCCCTCATCTCAAAGACCTCATGTTCTAATAAGAAATATAACAGGAAACAACTAAGTACATAAATAAATATATGGTAAATTAAGGGAAATTTTAGAATGATAATCATTTATACATCATTTATTTATTTATTTTAAAAAATTAATAATAAAGCTAAACATTTGCCAATAAATCCCATTACCTAATTCCACAGTAATTAATGGCAAGAATGATTTCCAGAGATTATTTTTTTATAATAGAAAAGGATAATATAAAAATAGGAAACTTGTTTTGAACTTAATTCAATAAGAAAAGACAGGTTGTTTGACTAATTTATTTTTCCCAGTCTTTCTTAACTGTTGGTAACATCCAGCTTTCAATGTAAGATTATTCCAGAAGTCCCACAGGGGATACCTTTTGTAACCAGAAAGATGACTTTAGAGGGGAACTTGAGATTTTTAGTTAGCATTTCATCCCTATTTTCTAGGTGCCAATATTCCATTATTCAATTTAGACTTAACCTCTAGCTCAAGGGGGAGGGGAAAAGAGCTTGTCCATTAAGATTGGAACTTAACTTTTTGTCACCCTTTTCTCCAATATCTAACTAGAAGGAGGAACTTAGTCTTTATTCAACTTTCTCTTTTCATCTTCTAAAAAGAAAAATTTAGTCTTTCAGAAGTCTTACAATCATATTATTATTGTATTTCTACAAAAGTATTTATCTTATTTTAAATTATCTACTCCCAAGTAATCATCTTATCAACATATCTATACACTAAATTTATAAATGACCCAAACTTAAGAGGGTATCTGTGTTAGTTTGGCTTAGTGGCAGAGCTAACTTTTCTTAATAAGAGAGCTTAATCTTATCATCAAACAAAACATAAATCAAAGTAATTAATACTAATTGATTCCTTTTTTTATTACAAAGTCAAAATGAAAAAAACAAGCTCCATTTTCAAGGACTTTACAAACTATAATGCAGATAATGACATTTAAACATGTTAATATGTAAGGATATTTTATTATTCTCCATTTTATTGAAAAGAACATATTTTTATTATTATTGCTGCTGCAATAATAATGGTAATTATAACAATATAATTATTATAATGGTAATAATAATAATAATAATATTAGATCTTTAAAGTCAGGTGGAAAAGTGGATAAAGAGCACAAGACTTCAAATCAGGCAGACCTGAGTTCAAATTTGACTTCAGACTTTTGTTAACTATAAAGAGCAGATTGCTTATTTGCTGATTTGCCTACATTTTAAAAAATCTATAATATTAATAACACTTGCTTCCCCAGGTAAAATTTTAGTTTGCTTTAAAAGTTACTTATTTATTTGTTGGTTAGATAATTAATTAATTTGTTTTTAACTGTTCAGTAAAATTTCTACTATCTTCTGATCTCATGGAGTTCACAATCTAATGAAGGAAAAAACTTGCAAATAGTTTTGTACAAATAAGATATATACAGGACAAATAAGTAATTATTAACAGAGGCAAGGCATAAGAATTAAAAGACAAAGAAATGTTTCCTGAGCAGATGGATTTTTTCTTTGTTTGCCTGTTTTTTTTTTTTTTTTTTTTTTTTTCCCCAGTGATTTTAAGAAAGTCAGAAGGTAGACAGAGGGAAGAGATTTACAGTAAAAATACCTGGGGTGGAAAGATGTGTTATGCCTCAGTTCTCTTTTATTGTCCTGACTCAATTTCTCCAATTATCCTGACTCAGTTTCTCTGCTTCTCAGTCCTGCAAAATGTCCCCTCCTTCTTTATCGGAATATTTGATAAGGATAAAAGATCTTATGTTTTAGAAGATCAGAAGGCCTCTTCCCATTCCAAGCAATCGGAATGTCAGATATCACCTTATCAAGATGCCTCTCCCCATGTCTGGGCTGCCTCCCCCTATTATGTCATCTCATCTCCAGAGGCCCACTCCACCCTGTGAGACTCCCATTCTTACTCTCAGCACCCTGACTCTGTCCCTGCCTCAGTCTATCCCCTGAGTCTGAGCCATGTGTATATAGGTCATTGAGAACTCTCATTGTTGGCTGGATTCTTAGAGACCACCGTCTCATTCAGCCTTGGGACCAAACCATGGATCCATTTGGTCCCAGTAAATATCTCCCTTTAAATAAATTATTAAATACTCTCTAATCTCTATCTTGCCTCAATTTCTCTGGCATTACAGATGGAGTGTTATTATTTTTTTTTTTTTTGTAACAGCAGCAAGGCAAGGATCACTAAATTGAAAAATATATTAGGAAAAGAAGTTATGATGTATAAAAAGACTGAAAATGTGGGAGGAGAGCTTTAGGAAGGGCTTTGAAAACTAGAGGATTTTATATTTAATTCTGGAGATGATATGAAGCTACTAGAATTTAGGGAGTAGATGATGTAACAAAGTTAGTTCTCTGTTTTAGGAAAATCATTATGCCAACTGAATAAACTTAAAGAATGTAATGAAATGGGGAGAAACTTGTGGATATCAGACCAACCAATAGACTATTGTGATAATATAGGAGTGAAGTGATAAGTGTCTGGACCAGGGTAGTATCAGTATCATGGAGAAGTGGGTTAATTCAAGAAATGTTGCAATGATGAAACCAACAAGCCTTGGCAAAAGATTGAATAGGGTGGTGAGATAGAGTGAGAGATGGTGAGATGTCTGATATCACCTAAGTGACAAGCCTGAGGGGGACTGCAAGAGAGAGGCCTTTGGTAATAATAGGGGAATTAGAGCAGAGAGGAGAAATAAGCTCTGGTTTTGGAAAGGCTGAGTTTGAGATTCCTGCAAGACATATAATTGAAAGTGTCTAATTCCTGGTTAAAAAGTGAGACTGGAAATTGTGAAACAGGTTAGGATTGAATAAGTAGATTTGAAAATATTTAACAGAGATGGTCATTAAATATATGGAAAGTATTAAAAAAGGGAAGCAATATAGAGAGAGATGAGAACCTCTTCCCAGAATAGAATTCTATGGTACATAATAATTGAATCACTCACTTTTACTTCAGAAATTCAAAAGACCCATTTTTCTAAACTGGATTTAATCAAGATTTATGATCTTAGGAGAATCTACCAACCAATAGACTATTGTGATATTCTAGGAGTGAAGTGATAAGTATCTGGACCAGGATAGTATCAGTATCATGGAGAAGTGGGTTAATTCAAGAAATGTTGCAATGATGAAACCAACAAGCCTTGGCAAAAGATTGAATAGGGTGGTGAGATAGAGTGAGAGATGGTGAGATGTCTGATATCACCTAAGTGACAAGCCTGAGGGGGACTGCAAGAGAGAGGCCCTTGGTAATAATAGGGGAATTAGAGCAGAGAGGAGAAATAAGATCTGGTTTTGGAAAGGCTGAGTTTGAGATTCCTGCAAGACATATAATTGAAAGTGTCTAATTCCTGGTTAAAAAGTGAGACTGGAAATTGTGAAACAGGTTAGGATTGAATAAGTAGATTTGAAAATATTTAACAGAGATGGTCATTAAATATATGGAAAGTATTAAAAAAGGGAAGCAATATAGAGAGAGATGAGAAACTCTTCCCAGAATAGAATTCTATGGTACATAATAATTGAATCACTCACTTTTACTTCAGAAATTCAAAAGACCCATTTTTTTAAACTGGATTTAATCAAGATTTATGATCTTAGGAGAATTAGGGCCACAGAAAAATGGAAGATTATCTTCCACAGTAGATTTTCATAATATTCTTAAAAAGATTATGCCAGTAACAATCCAGATAAACTAATATTATCACTGAGATTGTGGATTAATTACCCATTATGTACTATTATGAAACTTTGATACTGTTATTCCATTAGCAGGTATATTCCTCCCATATTAGGAAAATGTTAACCTACTTAAAGCACTATGATTTGCAAATTAGTCTTTTATCAGACAGCACACTTGGTAGGGCATTGGAACTGGAGTCTTGGAAAATACCAGTTCAAATCCAACTTCAGACAATTTACTAAGTGTGTGACTTTGGGAAAGTACTTAATTTTTCTCTGACTCAGTTTCCTCAATTGTAAAATGGAAATGATAACAATAGTACCTACCTTGCAGGATTGCTTTGAGGATCGAATGACACAATAATGGTCAAGTGCCTAAGATACCTGACACATGAAAGATCTATTACAAGTACTTATTTCCTTCCTTCCCATTCCAAATATCCCTTGGGTAACAACCATGGAAAAAGATAACCTACAAATAAATACATGTTATGGGAAGATTATATGAGAATGAATTACAAAACCTAGAATGAAAGCCTTTCAATTGTTTTCCTCAGAATTATAAGTTTCTATAAGCAGTTCATTCTGGGTTATGGTTGTCAAAGTCCTAACTTAGATATTTATTTTATTTAAGGAACTTCTTTTTATCAAGGATTAAAACAAGAATGCGTATTTTAGTCTTCAAAACAGGAGGCTATGGTAGCCAAATTATTACAGTATGAAACTCTTGGAACCATTTATGTGTTTTGTTTTATTTTTGTAGACACTTAAAAAAAACTTTTTAGGTAAATTGCAGACCTACAACTAGAAACAAAAGGACTGCCCAATGCCAATTGTTTTGGCCCATTAACAACCATTAGTAGCTGTAATCTGTCTTTGACTCAGGCATACAATCACTGCTTCCAAAGAATGCATAAGCAAGAAAGAAATTCCAAAATCCTAGGGATATAACCTATCAGCCAAGTAAATGTCCAGGAAACAGAAAAAGGGATGAGAACAGATTTTTCTGAGCTGCAGACAAGGAGAGGCATTTTGAATGTTCTTGCTAAGAGTATCTTGTGATAAGTACTCAGCTTTCCAGCAAGCATCAGCTTTCACTGCTACCATATGTGTATGTGTATGTGTTTGTGTATATATGTAAGCATGTGTGTAATTCTTCTCCCCCCACCATACCAGACAATTATACATTCATGCACAATAAACAGAGAACCTTATTTTCCTTTTTTCTTTCTTTCCTTTTTTTGGGAGTATTCTTAGCACTTAGAACATTGCTTTGCAAATAGCTAAGCACTTCATAAATATTTGTCGAATGTTGATTGGCTGACAGACTCAATTAACTAGGTTAAGTGTGTAAATTTAGTTTTAAAAAAGAGTCCCCAGAACAACATTTATTAGAGCAAATTGAAAGGGTATGTTGTCAGTTGTTAGTAAATATTTGAGTTTCCATACAAATAAAGGTTTCTTGGTCAATATGCTAGTATTCTCTTTGTAGATGCCTTTTTAAAAAATTAGAATAATCTGGTGCTATTGTCTCCTTGTGGTTAATTTAGGCACAGTGTCAACATTATTGTTTTTATAGGCAGGAAGACTTGGATTAAAATTCTCCTTCCGGTAGTGTTATGCCACAGTTCCCTTTTAAAGTCCTGATCCAGTTTCTCTAATTGTCCTATTTAGTTACTCTGCCTCAGATTATAATCTTTCCCTCTTAATATTTAATGAGATAAAGGTTTTATATCTTTAGGCTATAATCATTCCTTATTAATGTTTGACAGGATAAAAGTCTATGCATTTTAGACATCATTAGAATACCAGTAACTTCTCCAGTACATTCCTACATTATGTCATCCTAGGTTCCTCCCCCCATTAGGTTATCCCCATCTAGGTACTCCCCCCACTTTTTCTCCCCCCCTCCCCGATTATGTCATTGTTCTTGTTATCCTATAAAAGAGTCTTGATGTCCAACATTCAGGGCTAGATTCTTTGAGACAATAGTCTGGTTCAGCCCTGGGACCAAACATGAATCATTTGGTCCCAGTAAATCTCTCCATTTAATAAACTATTAAATTGTCCTCTAATCTCTGTCTTGCTCAGTTTCTCCAGCATTACAGTAGTTACCATCATCTTGGGAAAATGTTGCATGTTTTGTGAGATTCATGATATATACAATGTAAGGATAGTGGATGACTGAGAGAGAAGACTCTGGGTAGCTTATAGCAATATGATTAATTTCAATTTGATTGAATGAATATTAATTAATACTTACTAATTGCAATTAATACTCCCAAGTATCACAAGGGAACTAATCACATTCCATGTGTGTTGCTGAATATCAGCAAAGTATTTTTTATAAATATCCAAATAATTTTTTAAATGAACATTTATAAAAGCAATGTAGAAATACATGGTAGGTGTGAGTAGGAAGCAATATATAAACAATGAAGAATATAAGCATAAGATATCATCAAAGAAATTTTAGAAGTAAAAGATGGGCAGGTTATTTGGGAAAGTGTATGAGAGTGTTTCACTAGTGCACTAGTAGCCTTCAAATGTCAGGAAAAAATCAAGGATTGCTTTCAACTTGTTACATCGACCTCTAATGGCTAGACATTTGGAAGCACACAGAAAAGTTATACAATGGTTTGCAATATGTATCATGAAAGGGATTTTCAAGATTTATGAGATCACAGATCTATTTGAATACATTGTAATATTCAATTACAACTGAGCAACTGAGAAACTGAGCAAGATAGAGATTAGAGAGTATTTAATAATTTATTAAATGGGAGAGATTTACTGGGAACAAATGGATCCATGGTTTGGTCCCAGGGCTGAATGAGACTATCATTTCAAAGAATCCAGCAGCAAATGTCGGATACAAGATTCTTTTATAGGGTAACAAGAACGATGACATAATAGAGGAAGTACCTAGATGGGGATGACCTAATTGGGGGAGGCTCCGAGGAGGACGTAGGGAGGCACCTAAGATGACATAATGGGAGGTACTAGAGAGGTTCCTGATATTCTATTGATATCTAAAATGGATAAAGAACTTTATCCCATCAAACATTAAGAGGGAATGGTTATTATCTGAGGCAGAGTAACTGAATAGGACAATTAGGGAAACTGGGTTAGGACATTAAAAGGGAACTGTGGCACAACAATATCAGTATAAGACACTGCTAAATACTGGAAACAAAAAGATATGAATAAAATAAAAGCAATCCTTGTCCTTGGTTATTTTTAACTGAGAGGACATAATATACACACAAATATAGTATAAGGAGAAGCATTATGCTTCTCTTGTGCAGGAAGAAGAGACTAACAATTTGAAGGATCAGGAGCAGCTTTTTGGAAGAACTGCCTGCTGAGTTAATTTTGAAAGATGATGAGACACATAAAGGGCAGAGATTAAAAAAAAAAAAAGGCAATGAATTCCAGCTTTAGATAATGACTTCTATAAGTACAGAGAGGCAGGAAATGTAGTATCTAATTCTGGCTAGTTTAATTGGAATGAAGAATTGACACAGGAGAATAGTTTGAAATAAAATTTGAAAGATAGGTGATTGTGGTGTTCTGGTCTTCCTGTTTCTTCACTGTTTATTGAATGTGGCCTGCACCACTTCTGTTTGAAGAAGAACAATCAGGAACTTATAAGTCAGGCCAGTATTCTTTAGTATCTGTGAATGGATCTGGGGTAGGGTCACATTTGTTTTGTAATCTATGCATCGGTATACCAATCAATATCAGTCAAGTCCACTACTATATGAAATGTGTTATATCCATAGTTGAATTTCCTCTGAAAAGTAGGGAGGGAATTGTATTCTCATAGTCATTCTTCAGTGTGAAAATTGGTCATTAAATGTTACATAGCATTCCCTTTCAATTTTATTCTTTTCATTTACATTGTGGTGGTAATTGTATATATCATTTTCTAAATTCTATTAACTTAATTTTATATCAGTTCATATAAATTTCACTATGTGTTATTTCTCCTCATAATTTCTCATATCACCATAACATTGCATTGCATTTATATACCAAAATTTGTTTAGACATTCCCTAAACAATGGATATCTACTTTCTTTTTTCCTGGCCTTTAAAATTACCAAAATAAATAAAGAAAAAAAAAGAAAACTTTATTGTATATGATTTGATTTACCTAAGGATTGGTTATCAGTGGAATCTTTGGATAAAAAGTTCTGATGAGGTCCTGGGTAGCCAGATAACATTAGGAAAGAAAACCTGAATTACTGTAAACAATCTGAAAGTTTAGTTACTCCCTAAAACAAATAGGGAGGAGCACTGATAAGATCATCTTAACCTTAAGTGGGTCTTTTGTTCAAATGGATTTTTGATTACTTTTCCACTTCAGGTGGAGGTCTCTGTTAACCCAATGTTAGTGGATTCACTCAGAAAGACAAATTATGATGTCAAATCCCCAAGGTTTTTACCCTATTAAAAAACCATACTCATTCTTGCTAAACCATTTTTGGGATTAGTCTGCTTGCTAAGTGTCATAATAATTAACTTCTCTGTGATAAAAAATTAAAGACAAGCTAATTTTAGAAAAATCTCGAAAGATTTACATGAATTAATGCTGAGCAAACACGGAGAACCAGTAATACATTGTACACAATAACAACAAGAGAATGTATGATGATCATCTATGAAACACTTGGTTCTTCTTCGTGGTTTAGTGATCCAAAGCAATCCCAATAGACTTTGGACAGAAAATGCCATCTGCATCCAGAAAAAGAACTAAGGAAACTGATAGTAAATCAACACGTGCTATGTTTACTTTTTTTTCCTGTTTTTTATCTCTCCCATGGTTTTTCCCTTTGTTCTGATTTTTCTCTCCCAACATGATTCATAAAGCAATGTTTATTAAAGATTGATAAATTCATTAGAAAACAAAACAAAAATACCTTTTCTAAGAATTTAGCCTACTATGATATATTCCTTCTTATAATTAGCTTCTTTTTGGGTTAGCCTGCCATAATCCCATTTTATAGCATCTTTCTCTTTGTTATGATTAATTATTTTCAGATGCTAAATCCCTTTCAGAGTTACTTATCAGGTAATGGCATAACCCCACCTTATGGTGCCTTCCTCTTAAAGGTATCTTACTCCTGGTTAATGCTAGGGAAGTTGTCTTCCCCCTTGTTAATTACTAAAAACCCCTTTCCTTACTAAAAATCCTTATGGATTTAGCCTGATATTAGCAATATAATAAAATTTTTGGACCTCATTTGAAGGAACTCTAAGGCTACAAATTCTTTTTAGATAACCCATAACAGATCAGTGCTGGGAAACAGAGCCAAGATGGCAGAATAAAGGCAAGAATTCACCCAGAATCTCTTCCAAACTACTCCAAATTCTTTTAAATAATGACTAAACAAATTATAGAGCATCAGAACATCCAAAAAAGATGGAATAGAACATAGAGCAACTTACAAGGTCAGCAGAAAAGATTTGTGACACAAGGGTGAGTGTCAAGCAAGCAGTCCAGATGCAGGTCATGCCAGAACAGCCCCAGCCCTAGTCTCAGCTCCAACCATGTATCTGAATTTGGCCCCAGGCAGATTTCTGAAGCAGTGGGAGGATTAGTGGCTTTCAGATCTCTCAGACTAGAGACACCAAAGAGGACTTGGAAAATCAGCAGAAAATGTCTGTGGAATCAAAGTGGGAACCCAATGTAAAATCGCAGTGCAAGTTCCATCTGTACTGCCCTGTACCTCCCCAAACCCAGACCCAACCTGGGCCCCAGTGTCAGCAAGGTGAGAAGCTCTAAATAGGCAGCAGTGCTGGAGGTTTCTGGACCTCTCAGCCTGAAGACAATAGGGGGGAATTGAAAGACCAGAGGAAAGGGTCTGTGACACCAGAATGGGAATCCAGTGTGTAGTCCTGTAGAAGCCATGCCAGTGCAGTCCTGACCCTAGTGCCAGCTAAGCAGGACTCTTTAGCAATTAGATCTTACAGTTACAGTGGGGCAGAGGCACTCTTAACAGCTCCAGGGCAGAAAAGAGAGCTTGTGGTCAAATCCCTTGTAGGATCTCTGAAAACAGCTGCACAAACCCCTGAAACTTGAGACCCTCCTACTCTAGAACAGAGCCCTACTTTAACAAAGAGTCAAAAGCAGAGTAATAAGCTAAGAAAATGAGCAGAAAACAAAAAAAAAGTTTCTTGTGGTGTTTTTCTTCTTTAAAATAATAATGGTTCTCTCTGGGAGCAGGTTTCTTGGGGAGGTTTTCTGGAGGCAGCCTTAGTTTCAGTTAAAAGTAATAATCACCCAAATGCAGCCAGGTGTTAAAAGTTCTGATCTTTTATTGTCTCCAATATAGCCCTGTTAGTTTTCTTGGTGGCCTATCTCTCTGCTTGGTTCCAAGAACTCCCTCTGAATGTCTCCAAATCCAAAGGTTTGTCCTTTAGCCTCCAGCCAGCCAGGTGGAAAATGGAATGAATCTCTCTTGCCTCCTTCACTTGGGGCTCGGCTAGAGCCTTTCAGACCAGCTTGGTCTCACTGGGGGAAGGCAAGAGCCCAGCCACACCACAGTGGTGTGAGATGAAGTGAATCTGGTTGCGCCTCCAAAAGAAGGCTTCTCCTGAAATGACTTGACACTCCCCTCTCAAGTCTTTTCAGCTGAACTCCCCGAGAGAGCCTCTGTCTGTTTCTTATATATGATCTCCTCTGAGAGAGAGTGGGATTTTGGGTTTCTCCCAGAGTGCTCTCTGGCCCTGAGAGCTTCAAAGGAGGTGTGAATTCGGATATCTCATACTAAACCCTGAAATCTCCCAAACGTGTGAACTCCAATGTGTAAAGGTGTGAACACAAGCATTGTTTCTCAGTTCCACTTAGTACCTTGTTTCTTCTGGCCCATAATATCTCCTTGTAAGATCAGATCAATCATTTGATTTTCTTCCTGAGTTATTTTTACCTTCTGAATCCAATTCTCCCTGTGCAGCGGGAGAACTGTTCGGTTCTGCAAATATGTATTGTATCTAGGATATACTGCAACATATTTAACATATATAGGACTGCTTGTCATCTTTGGGGGGGGGAGGAGGGAGGGAGGGGAAAAAACAAAACATAAGTGATTGCAAGGGATAATGCTGTGTAAAAATTATCCTGGAATGGATTCTGTCAATACAAAGTTATTATTAAATAAAATTAAATTAAAAAAAAAAAAGATCAGATCAATCATACTAAATTAGATAATTATTGTCTCTATCAACTCTAATGACTTAACAATTTGTAAAGATTCCAACAGTTTCTGACCATTGAAAGTTATTATGGTGACAAGGAATATCAAAACACACATTCAGAAGATCATCACAAAGTCAAAGCTCCTACATCTAAAGCTTCCAAGAAAAATAAGAATTTGGCTCAGGTCATGGAAGAACTCAAAGAAGATTTTGAAAATCAAGTAAGAGAGATAAAGGACAAACTAGGAAAAGAATTGTAAGTGGTACAAAAAGAAATACAAAAAGATAATAAGGAGAATAATACTTTAAAAAAGCAAAAATGGCCAATAGGGAAAGAAGGTACAAAAACTCACTGAGGAAAATAATTCCTTAAAAATTTGAATTGAGCAAATAGAAATTAATGACTTTATAAGAAATCAAGATACAATAAAACAAAACAAAAAAATGAAAAAAAAATAGAAAAAATAGAAATATCTCATTAAAAAAAATTGACCTAGAAAATAGAACCAGGACAGGTAATTTAAAAATTATTGGTATACCTGAAAGAGCCTGGACATCAATTTTCTTTTATTTTTCTTTTTTTATTGTTATTATAGCTTTTTATTAACAAAACATATGCATGGGCAATTTTTCAACATTGACCCTTGCAAAAACTTCTGTTCCAACTTTTCCCTTTCTTCCCTACCTCCTTACCTAGATGACAGGTAGTTCCATACATGTTAAATATATTAAAGTATATGTTAAATACAATAAATGTATATATATTTATACAGTTATCTTGTTACATAAGAAAAATCAGATTTAGAAAGAAGGTAAAAATAGCCTGGGAAGAAAAATAAAAATGCAAGCAAACAATAACAGAAAGAATATAAATACTATGTTGTGGTCCACATTCATTTCCCAGTGTTCTTTCACTGGGTGTAGCTGGTTCTATTCATTACAGATCAATTGGAACAGATTTGGATCTTCTCATTGTTGAAGATAGCCACTTCCATAAGAATTGATCCTCATATAGTATTGTTATTGAAGATGGACATCAACTTTCTTTTTTTTTTTTAAACTTTTTATTGACAGAACCCATGCCAGGGTGATTTTTTTACAGCATTATCACTTGCACTCACTTCTGTTCTGATTTTTCCCCTCCCTCCTTCCACCCTTTCCCCCAGATGTCAAGCAGTCCTTTACATGTTAAATAGGTTACAGTATATCCTAGATACAATATATGTGTGCAGAACCAAACAGTTCTCTTGTTGCATAGGGAGAATTGGATTCAGAAGGTATAAATAACTGGGGAAGAAAAACAAAAATGCAAGCAGTTTATATTCATTTCCCCGTGTTCTTTCTTTGGGTGTAGCTGCTTCTGTCCATCCTTGATCAATTGAAACTGAATTAGCTCTCTTTATTGAAGAGATCCACTTCCATCAGAATACATCCTCAAACAATATCATTGTTGAGGTATATAATGATCTCTTGGTTCTGCTCATTTCACTTAGCATCAGTTCATGTAAGTCTTACCAGTCCTCTCTGTATTCATCCTGCTGGTCATTCCTTATAGAACAATAATATTCCATAACGTTCATATACCACAATTTACTCAATCATTCTCTAATTGATGGGCATCCTTTCATTTTTCAGCTTCTAACCACTACAAACAGGGCTGCTACAAACATTTTGGCACATACAGGTCCCTTTCCCTTCTTTAGTATCTCTTTGGGGTATAAGCCCAGTAGAAACACTGCTGGATCAAAGGGTATGCACAGTTTGATAACTTTTTGAGCATGGTTCCAAATTGCTCTCCAGAATGGCTGGATGTGTTCACAATTCCACCAACAATGTATCAGTTGGACATCAACTTTCAAAGAATTATCAAAGACCAGAAAGTAAAACAGAAATTCAAAGAATCCATTGATCACCTCCCAAAATGAAAATTCCCAGATATATTATAGCCAAATTCTGGAACTCCCAGGTCAAGAAGAAAATACTGCAAGCATCCAGAAAGAGATAACCCATGCCATTGGCCCCAGTATAACCCCATTATATTTTGGAGGTCCAAAATGCCCAAACCACATATATAATGAGAGAATGTGACTGCATCCTATAACTTCAACAGTTCCAGACATTTCAGTTTCTATTTCCAAATTGCTTCTTAGAATATTTGCATCAATATGCAGTTTCTCCCACAGTGTATTAGTGTGCCAATCTTTCTGCAACAGTGACCATTTTCATTCTCTGTAATCTCAGCTAATTTTCTGGATGTGAGGTAAAACCTCAGAGAGGTTTTAATTTGCATTTCCCATATTGTTTAGTGATTTAGAGCAATTGTGGCATCTTCCTATTAAACGTAATTTAATATTAATCACACTTCCCTATAACAGTGAAGAGAGTATCTATCAAGTAATTGTTGGCATTTTCAGCATGGGATTTGGTAACAATGTTGAGATTTTTGTTTTGTTTTGTTTTGTTTTGTTTTGTTTTTTGATACTGCAACTAGTTGTTTTAGACACAATTATTGCTTTCTTTCAGATGGGAATCAGAAAGCATTGTAGACAGAGGATGTCATTGCATTCTCTTTGGCATGAAAACCAGATGATCACTAGAGTTCAAGATAAAATTATATATATATTTTTTTCCTTTTCATTTCTTCCCAGCTAAACTCCCACCTTCTCCAAATTTATTTTTTAATTATTTACAGGATTTTTCTTAGTATCTTTAAAAAATAATACACAGCCTTTTTGAGGATGTAATTATCAATCTAGATTTATATATGTCTATACATTTCATTACAAATAAGCTTTCTTCACTTGCCCTTAAGAATTTTTATTTAATTTGTAGTTATTTTGAATCATGAGTCTTTTATATCTGAAATAATTCTTTTGTTATCTTAAGCAAGGATACTCCATTCCCTCATTGCACTTGATATTGCCCCTGTTATAGGAGCAAAGTGCTTCTCCTCCTAGTAGTGTAACCATTGAAACCAATATAGACCACATGGAACAGAACGTTCAGTATATGATAAAACTTCAGTGAAAACAGTATGCTTTGTGAAAGGTGCAATATAACCAGTATTTAACTTTCCATTTTTGTAGAGGCTCTGATTGTAAGAGGGACAAAATCTTAGACTTAAAAATCAGAAAAGACTTGAATTCTAACTCGGATCCTTATATAACTATGTAACCTTGGGCATGTCCCTTAGCTTTCCTTCAATTTTTTGACCCATAAAATAAGAATCAAACTATTTTTGATATTAATCCTTCAGAGATTTAAAAAAATATAAACATTCAAATACTTTGTAAATGTCAAAAATCCTTATAATCATCCAAAACCAAAGAACTCAAATAAGTTTTGGGTCTCTACAGAAAAAAAAAATGCTTCGTTGAAATAGCATTTAAGGTTTTCCATTTAGTTTCTATAGTGATTGTGCATTTTAATAGCATTTCTTGTTTTTGTCAAACTATGAGAACTCATTGGGGAAGACTCTGATGCTGGGAAAAATTAAAGGGAAGAGAAAAAGGGAATGTCAGAGGATGAGATAGATAGATAGTATCATGTAAGCAAAAAATATGAGCTGGGACAGATTTAGGGAGATGATAGAGGATAAAAGAGCTTGGTGTACTATAGTTCATGGGTTCATGAAGAGTTAGATATAATTGAATGACTAAGCAACAAGTTATCTAATTTCTATCTAATGTCCTTTATACACACACACACACACACACCCACATACACATGCACACACACACTCATAAAGACACACATATGTATGTATTACCTTCTTCCTTAAATATAGTTTTCTCTTCAAATGAACACATTTATTCAATTTTGTCTGAAATAAATAGTATGCAATTCCCAAATATTCTCCTTTTTGCTTTATTTTCTCCCTTAGCTATCATTTAATTGAGCCAAAAGAGAAAGAATGCTAGATAGGACTTTTGAGTAAAATGGAACTTTTTAATATTACCTAATAATAATGATAACTAACAATTAGATAACATTTAAGTGCTTCTAAAGTACTTTACAAAAATTGTCTCATTTTATCATGACAATAACACTAGGAGTAGGTACTTTTATTATCCTTATTTTGCAGATGAGGAAAATGAGACAGAGAAGGTAAATGATTTGCTAATAGTCACCTAGCTAGTATCTATATGAAGCTACAATTGAACAGTCTTCCTTTAGGTCCAACATTTTTTTAACTGTGCAATGTAATTGTCACTTCGTTTTACAGATGGAAAAAGTAAAGCATTGAGTGTCAAGTTACAGAGACTTATTTGTGAGAGAAATATCTTCCAGAATGGACACATATTAGTTCTGACCAAGAAAAAGTCCAAAAGACATAGTTTCTGTGAAATTTATTTTAAAAAAAATAATTAGAGTAGCTAATAATCAATAAACTGATAGTCAATGGTCTCTCACAGTGACCAAAAATAAATTATGGAGATCATCCAATACTTAAATACTTTTGGAAAAGTGGATGCCCTCAACAGATGGATATCAACCATATTCCCATGATAAGGAATAATCAATGAAGGAATAAACTTTTAAATGAGGAGTTAGGCTGAAAGTCTCTGGTCTTCCTGCTTGTTGATAGTGAAACTCAGCTACCTCCAGATATCTGGACAAAATTAGCCATCTTTGCCTAGACCATTTAAATTGAATAATGAGGGATATCAAGGCACGAATAAGAACTTTTAGATTAAATTCAACTGGATTAATTCTCTTTTAATCTAATCAGAAATAAGTTCTCCAAGTTTGATGAGGTCTCCCCCAACAGGGAGAAGGATATTTCAGACAGACCAATCTCCTCATCAGCCCTGTTTGTCAGAGACTGATTGATCTATAAAGATTGATTTACAAGAGCTGATCCCTAATCAAGAAAGGAAAAAAAGGAAAAAAAATCCTGGATCACAATTAATAATAAATGGTTATTAATAAGAGAGTAAAATGATCACTTCTCATATATACTTCTCTCAAGTATAACATCCAGAAGATTATAAACTTGAAAAATCACCAAGGTTAATCTCATCATGGATGCTTTTTTAAAATCAAATGCCATGGCCAAAGTTAGCTTTCTCCACTTTCATGGGCACCAGGTAATTTATATCTTGACTTCCTTTAAATGATCTTCTCCTTCATTTTCTTAATTATTCTTTGACATATATTCAGTCTACTAAGTCAACTCAAAATCTTTGGAAAGTAGGCAGATGACTGTCAGGAAAAATACAAGGGATCAGTTAAGAGACTATTTGGTGTAAACACAACTTCTGCTTAATAAACTGGGGCAAGAGAGTTGCTGAGATAGAGAGTGAATAGACTTGTCCATAGTCATAAAGCTAATAAGTGTGAGAGTCAGGATTTGAAGACAATTCTCCTTGATTCCAGCCCCGTAATTTATCCATTATCCATACTGTTTCTAGACATGGTACTGATTCTAAATATCATTTTGTTTCACATAGTCATAAGGAACAGTTTTAGCCCAATGAACTTTGATGCAAAACTGTGACAGATATTAATACCATAGCTTTTTTTTTTTTTATCCTTGGGTAAACGTCATATTATTTGTCATTCTTTTACAGATACAAAGAATTCACTTGGAGCCATTTTGTTGATACCATGCTGACTTTAAAAACTTCAATTAAGTTGCCACCAGTCTATTTCCTCTGAGAATGAGCTAAATTTCCTTCATTTTTCTTCATAATTCACATCTCTGAGATGTAGGAACATATTGGTAGGATTCATTTTGTATCCCAGCAGGAGCAATTATATCTTTTCTCATGTGACCAATACTGCATGCAAGAGCCTTAGTGAGCAGTAAGCAGTGTCTTGAAATTCCTTTAATTTGTTTATATTCATCTGGGATATAACCCAGAAGCCTATTGGCTTCAATATAGTAGTTGATATCTAGAAGGTGAAGAAGAGTTTTTAATGTTTCCAGATTTTTGTCTATAGCAACACCTTTTCCTTGGAATGATATTTCTACTTACTCTATTATTCTCAAGAAATTCAATATTCTGCAGTCATCACCACTGATATCACATATTTCCCCAGAAACCTGCCCTTTTAATGAAATTGGGTTATAAGTTCAAGCAATTTGTTTTCCTTTTTGAATAAACAGATTTGAATGGGAACTTTAATTAGAATCTTCTAAAAGAGCAAAATTTGCTAAAAGGCCATATTTTGGAAACACAGTTTTCAGTTTCTACAAAACACAATTTCTTATGTTATTGATGTCATTCTTATCAGAATATCTGCTATAATTAAAGTTTAGAGATGATATATTAAAATTTCCACCATGTATTTCCATCCAGAAGCCTGATTAACAGGTCAATATTATTTCCATGTCATATAGTGGCATACTATGAAGCTTTTTTATGCCTACTGGGTGTTGAATTATGTTCGTAGTAGGTGAGAGCTGAAAATAATTTGAATTCCAATAAATAGGAGGCCATGAGCTCCAAAAATAAAGACATTCTTTTGTGTACAAGAAAAATGAATTATAAAATGGGATTGGGGAAGGAGAAGAACTGAGATCTATATGCATTTCTCTTCATCTTCCTCTAAGAAAGCATGCTGAAAAACAATCTGAATGAACCAGTGTTTGTTGTTCAACAGTTTTTCAGTTGTGCCTAACTTTTCCTGACCCTTTTGAGCTTTTTTTTTGGGCAAAGATAGAAGAATGCTTACCTTTCCTTCTCCAGATTATTTTATGTATGAGGAATCTGAGGCAAACAGTATTAAGTACTTGCCAAGGGTTGTACACATAATAAATGTCTGTGGCTAGATTTGAATTTAGGAAGTTGAGTCTTTTTGATTCCAGGCCTGGTACTCTACCAATGTACCATGTAGCTATCTTGGTGCATATAATTATGGTTTAATCTTAGACCTATCACTTACTTTCTTTGTGATTTTTGACAAGTCATTTAATTTTTCTATATTGCAGTTTTATGAACTGATTAGAGAAAAAATGAAGATCATTATAATTACCTTTACAACTCTGTGAAATCATAGGATATTCAGCTTTAAAACTGGAAAATCCCTCAGAAGCCATGCAATCAAGTATCTCATTTTATAGATGTGTAAACAATGGCTAGAGAAATTAAATACGTTAATGTAAAATTCTGTAAATATTGGATAGAATATTACACATGGAGTCAAGACAATATGAGTTCATATTCAGCTTTTGTCACTAGCTGTGTGAACCTGGACAACAGTTAAAGTTTGCGAACTTCAGTTTCCTTATTTTCAAAGCAAAAAATATAAAATCATGATCATGATCATGATCATCATCATCATCATCTTTTATTCTTCCTTCTTGGTCTTCTCCTTTTCTTTCTTTTCCTTTTCTTCCTTGTTTTCTTCCTCTCAGGAATTTTTTTCTGCTAAATGGAATTTAAAATTTTAAATGCTGTATAAAATGCAGCTTATCATAGTAGTATCAAACGCTCAGTGGATAAACCATTAGTCCTGTAGTTATCTACTTAAGGGCAAATCACTTAACCTCTCTTTGCCTTGAAGGCTGAAACATTAAGTGGCTAGAGTTCTGGGTCCACAATAAAAAAAAAAAATTCAGTTCAAATCTGGCCTCAGACATTTATTAGTTGAGTAACACTAGTCAAGTCACTTTGTCTCTGTTTTCCTTAACCCACTGAAGAAGGAAATTACAAACTACTCTAGTGCTTTTGCCAAGAAAATCTCATGGATAGTAAGAGATCTATGATCTATGCTAGTAACTGAACAACAATGAGTGCAGTCTCAAAGCCAAGATTTAAATCTAGGTTTGTTGTTTCCAAATTCAGTTTTGAGCTTTTTCAGAGAAGCAAATCAAATATTGCATGTAAAATTACTTTGTAAACCGAAAGCTCTATTCAAATAAACAATAAAAGTTAACATTTACATAGTACCTTATATGTATCAGGGACCCTACAAAAAATTTTACAATTGTTAACTTATTTGATCCTCCCTATCACCTTTGGAACTGTCATTAAAAAGGCCTCTTTGCTATCTAGAAGGATTGAGGGATAAACCCAGGACAAGCTGCCATTGCCAACTGCTTCCACATTTGAAAGCCAATTCAGGTGCAGTGTTACAACCAAAGTTGTTTTAGAGGGAGAGAACAATCCTTTTATTCAGCAATTCTCATGAAAAGTAGGTGTGCTCACAGGTGAGAAACACACCAACTACAGAAGCTCGAGCAATCTTTATACTGTCAGTTCAGTTCTTCCAACATTTAGATTGATTGGATTTATTTATATTGAACCAGCTCTGCATTCCTGCTATAAATCCAACTTGGTCATGGTGCATTATCCTGGGCATGATTTTCTGAAATCTCTTTGTTAATATTTTATTTAAGATTTTTACATCAATATTCATATTAGGAAGACTGGTATGTAATTTTCTCTATTTTTGTCCTATTTGGTTTAAATATCAGCACCATGTCTGTGTCATAAAGGAATTTGATAGGAGTCTTTCATTCCCTATTTTTTGAAATAGTGTATATAGTATTGGAGTTAATTATTCTTTACATGTTTACGTTCACATGTAAATCTATTTGGTCCTGGGGAGTTTTTCTTAGGGAGTTGATTAATAGCTTGTTTTATTTCTTTTTCTAAGATGGGACTATTTAAGTAGTTCATTTCCTCTTCTGTTAATCTGGGCAATCTATATTTTTAGATATTCCTCCATTTAATTTAGCTTATCAAATTTATTGGCAAAAAGTTGGGCCAAGTAACTGCTAATTATTGCTCTAATCTCCTCTTCATTGGTGGAAAGTTCTCCCTTTTTCATTTTTGAGACAAACAATTTGATTTTCCTCTTTCCTTTTTCTTAATCAAATTAACTAAAGGTTTATTTATTTTGTTGGCTTTTTCATAAAACCAACTCTTATTTATTAATTCAAGAGGTTTTTTTTTTTAAACTTTCAATTTTATTGATTTCTCCTTTTGTTTTTAGAATTTCAAATTTCATATTTGATTGGGGGGGTTTAATTTGTTCTTTTTCTAACTTTTTTAGTTGCAAGCCTGATTCATTGATTTTCTCTTTCTCTATTCTATGCAAATAAGCATCTAGAGATATCAAATTTCCCATTATTACCGCTTTAGCTGCATTCCACAAATTTTGGCATGTTGTCTCATCATTGTCATTCTCTTGGATGAAATTATTAATTGTGTCTATGATTTGCTGTTTCATCCATTCGTTCTTTAGGCTGAGATTATTTAGTTTCCAATTACTTTTTGGTCTATTTTTTTTTCCTGGCCTTATATTACATGTGATTTTTATTTCATCATGATCTGAAAATAATGACTTTACTATTTCTGACTTTCTTCATTTGATTTTGAGATTTCTGTGCCCTGACACATGTTCAATTTTTGTATAAATTTCATGAACCACTGAGAAAAAAGTAAACTCCTTTCTGTCTTCACTTAATTTTCTCCAAAGATCTATCATACCTGACTTTTTTTTTTTAACATTTTGTTTACCTCCTTAATTTCTTTTTTATTTATTTTGTAGTTCGATTTATCTAGTTCTGAGACAAGATTGAGATCTCCCACTAGTACAGTTTTGCTGATTATTTCTTCTTGCATCTCTCTTAACTTCTTCTCTAGGAATCCCCATCCTAAACCACTTGGTGCATATATGTTTAGTATTGATATTTGTGGTATTTTTCTTCTTTATAATAATAATGATTCTCTCTGGGAGCAGGTTTTTTTGGGGAGGTTTTCTAGAGGCAGCCTTAGTTTCAGTTACAAGTAATAATCACCCAAATGCAGCCAGGTGCTAAAAGTTCAGATCTTTTATTGCTTCCTCCAAAATAGCCCGGTTACTTTTTCTTAGAGGCCTATCTCTCTACTTGGTTCCAACAACTCTTGTTGCTAACCCTTTGCTTCTACCTCAGCCTCAACTCAGACTCATGGCAATCTTCCAACTGACGCTCCTCCACTCTGAATCTTTTCAACTGAACTCCCTTGACTGGGTCACTGAAGCTCTATTTATGCTCCTTTTCTGAGAAAGGGATTGTGGGATATAAGAGAGTGGGATTATGGGTTTCCTCCCAAAGTGCTCTCTGGCCCTAAGAGCTTCAAGGGAGGTGTGAACTCACAAAGTTACACAGTCAACTTTGTGAATTTCCCATACTTGTGAATTCCAATGAGTACTTAAATACTTCTTGCTTATATGAGCTCTCTAAAGGTATGAACACAAGCATTATTGTCTATTAGTTCTACTTAGTACCTTGTTTCTTCTGGCCCATAACATCTCCTTGTAGGATCAGATCAATCATACTGAACCATGCTAAATTAGATAATTATTGTCTCTATCAACTCTAATGACTTTACACTTTGTAAAGATTCCAACAGATATTGCTTCATTATCTATGGTACCCTTAAATAAGATATACTTTCCTTCCTTATCTCTTTTAATTAGATCTATCTTTGCTTTTACTTGATCTGAAAGCAGGATTGCTTCCCCTGCTTTTTATTTCTTCACCTGAAGCATCATATATTATGCTCCATTCCTTGACTCTCACTCTGTATGTATCACTATGCTTTAAATGTATTTTGTGCAAACGACATATCAAAGGATTCTGGCTTTTAATCCAGTCTGCTATCTGCTTCTGTTTTATGGGGGAGTTCATCCCATTCACATTCACAGTTAAAATAACTAATTCTGTATTTCCTGCCATCTTTTTTACCTTGGGTTATACTTTTTTCTTTCCTATCCCCCTTTCCTATTCCCCAGTATTTTGCTTTTGATGACCACCTCCCTCAAACAGTCCTCCCCCTTTAGAGCCCCTCCCCCTTTTTATAGCTTTCCCCTAATTCTTCTGCTTTCCCTTCTATTAGTCTTCCCCTTTTCTCTCCCCTTTCCATCCTACTTCCCTATAAGGTGAGATAAGTTTATTTGTGATACCAAATATGTCTGATATTCTCTCAGAGCTAAATCTGATGAGAGTAAGATTCATATAATGCTCATCCCCTTCCCTTCTTCCCCTCAATTATAACAAATTTTCTTTGCCTCTTTGTGAGATGTAATTTCCCTTATTTTACCTCCTTTTTCCTCTTCTTTCAGTATGATCCCCTATCCACCTCTAGTCTTTTGTTTTTTATATTATCACAATAAAATCAAATTATATCTGCACTCTCTAAGTATACCCATAACAGAAATATAGTTCTCAAGAGTTCTTTCCTTTTTACCTTGTTATGCTTCTCTTGAGTTCTGTGTTTGGAGATCAATTTTTTTGTTCAATTCTGTTCTTTTTATTAGAAATAGGTGAAATTCATCTATATCATTGGATGTCCATCTTCTTGCCTGAAAGATAATGCTCCTTTTAGCTAGATAGCTTATTTTTGCCTGTAATCCCAGTTCCTTTGCCTTTCAGAATATCAGATTCCAGGCCCTTCAATCCTTTAAGGTGGAAGCTGCTAGGTTTGGGGTAATCCTAATTGTGCCTCCTGGGTATTTAAACTGTTTCTTTCTAGTTGCTTGCAACATATTTTCCTTGGTATGATAGTTCTGAAATTTAGCCATGATATTACTAGGGGATTAAATTTTGGGGTCTCTTTCAGAAAGTGATTGGTGGATTCGTTCAATAGCTATTTTACCTTCTGATTTTAAAATATCAGGGTGGTTTTCTTTTATTATTTCCTGTAAGATATGCCTAGGTTCTTTTTTTCATCATGGCTTTCAGGAAGCCCAATAATCCTTACATCATCTCTCCTAGATCTATTTTCCAAGTCAGTTGTTTTCCAGGAGATATTTCATATTTTCTTCTATTTTTTTTCATTTTTTTTTGGTTTTGTTTGATTGATTCTTTAAGTCATATTAAATCATTCTCTTCCATTTTCAATTCTAATTTTCAGTGTATTATTTTCTTCAGTTACCTTTTTTAGCTCCTTTTGCAATTGGCCATTTTTTTTTTTGTTCATTGCATTGTTTTTCCATTTTTTCCATTCCTTCTTGCAATAATCTCATTTCATTTCCCCATTTTCCTTCTAACTCTCTTTTGAGATCCTTTGTGCAATCTTTGAAGAAAGCCTTGTGAAATGGTGACCAGCTCATGTCTCTTTTGGGGGCTTATTCTGGAGTTGTTTTGCCTTTAGGAGCCTCAGGTTTTGAGGTCTGTTCTCTCTCTACATAAAAACTGTCTATGGTGAGAGTTCTTTTTTGTTTATTTGTCTTTTAGTCACGTTTTTTTTTTTTAAGACGAGGTCTGTTCAATGCAAAAGAACAACAACTGCTTTAATTTGCTCTGGGGCAGTTCTGCTGATTGATTTCCAGTGATGGGTAATGGCATCTAGGTCCTGCGTTCTTCTGGGGCTCAATGTTTTACAAAGTGTCTTTTACAAAAAATCTACTGGAACTATCCTCAAAGTTATCAAACTGTGCATACCCTTTGATTCAACAGTGTTTCTACTGGGCTTATACCCCAAAAAGATACTAAAGAAAGGAAAGGGACCTGTATGTGCCAAAAATGTTTGTGGCAGCCCTGTTTGTAGTGGCTAGAAGCTGGAAAATGAAAGGATGCCCATCAATTGGAGAATGGTTGAATAAATTGTGGTATATGAATGTTATGGAATATTATTGTTCTGTAAGGAATGACCAGCAGTATGAATACAGAGAGGACTGGTGAGACTTACATGAACTGATGCTAAGTGAAATGAGCAGAACCAGGAGATCATTATATATCTCAACAACGATACTGTTTGAGGATGTATTCTGATGGAAGTGGATCTCTTCGTTACAGAGAGCTTTAATTGATCAAAGATGGACAGAAGCAGCTGCACCCAAAGAAAGAACACTGGGAAATGAATATAAACTGCTTGCATTTTTGTTTTTCTTCCCCAGTTATTTATACCTTCTGACTTCAATTCTCCCTGTGCAACAAGAAAACTGTTCGGTTCTGCACATATATATTGTATCTAGGATATATTGTAACTTATTCAACATGTAAAGTACTACTTGCCATCTGGGGGAGGGGGTGGAGGGAGGGAGGGGAAAAATCGGAACAGAAGTGAATGCAAGGGAAAATGCTGTAAAAATTACCCTGGCATGGGTTCTATCAATAAAAAGTTATTTAAAAAAAAAAAAGGCAAATCTACCAAACCATCTGTTTGCAACCCAGACAGAGTGGCCTAAGAGGCTCACAGAGGATTCCCAGGTGCATGGAAGCTACAAAGCTCTGGCTCCCCATCCCAGCTCCTTGCCCTGTCTTCCTGTGCTGTTGTCCCGGCTCAGTGGATTATCCCGCTGTTCTGAAGTTCTTCCAAGGTATCTTCTTCTAGAAATGTGTTGTGCTCCAAATATTTGTGGATTTTTTTACTTCAAAACCAATTTAGAGACTTAATCTGCTCTTGGTTTGAGAGAAGGTCAGAGGAAGCCATAGAGAGTCATATTCTGCTCTCTGCCATCTTGGCTCCACCCCCATTGATTAGATTTACAATCAGAGTTAGTTATAATTGATCAAATTTACAATCCAATTTATAATTGGTTGGATTTATAATCAGAGTTATTGGTCAGATTTATAATCCTAGTAACAATGCTCCTTAGCACTCTGTCATTGACCCCAGCTGATTTGGACCAGTTTAGACCTGGCCCCTTTATCAGGCTTTGTAGTTTAATCAGTTCCTTGAAGCATAAGATGATTGGTTGGAAATATTTTAAGAAGGTACTTTAACCCTCCCTTTATCCTGTTTTGGTTACTTCTATAGAAAGCTAACTTTTCATACTCCTCACAGATGTTAAGTGTTTATATTAATAATATTGTTTAATATAATTTAATCTGCTATTATCCCTATAAATTGTTATTCTTATTTAAAGATGAGGGAAATATGACAAACAGAGGTCACTTATTACTTTTTGTCTTAAGTTCACATTTGCATTCAAGTTTTTCCAACTCCAAGCCCAAGTGCACCACCTAGCTATGAGTCATAAGCATTATTATTATCTTAATCACTGGTTCAGTAATATCCAATATTCTTTCTGGTAAATCAAATAAATCTGGTATGTTGTTATTCCACCAGATGTGAAGCTATATGCAGAAGTAGTAGAAAGTGATTGAGTACCTTCAGAAATAGTAGAAAGTGATTGAGTACCTTTAGAAGTAGTAGAAAGTGATTGAGTACCTTTTGCTTGGCTGGGTATGAAAATTCTTCACCATCAAATTTGCTATTTTTTTATTTGTGATGGCCTTCATTTGAACTTCCTTACAACACAACAATCAAAATTGGCATGAGCTTTTGAATCTGATTATGTAGAGTCAGAGTGCAAGACTCCTGTCACTTTTTGTGATCTCACCATTGAATAGAAAAATATATATTCTTCAGGCTAGCTTTGCTTCTTATACTGCCTTTCTTTGCAGCTGAGCTTGAGCATTGAACTTTCATTGACTTCAAAGGGTGCCCCAGGCTTCTACTAGCCTAGTTGGAGTTTTAAGAAAGACAGGGAAATGGCCCATAAAATATAGACTGTAATAACCTAAAGGACTTAGGAAAGTTGTTTCTTTAGGGAATAGGGAGCTTTCATTCACAAACAAAAATATTTACTTTCTCAGTAAAGTTACTAGCTATTGTTGTTGATATAATTTAATACATCCAAACACTGAGTGTAGTTTTAGCAATTATATCAAATGAGTTCATATATAAAGTAGGAGTATTTCTATTTTTAATTGTAATGCATGCAATGGAAAACAATATTGGGTGTTTAAGTACAACCCTTGTGTTGGAATGGGGATAATAGACAAGTGTTTTAGATTTTTTATTATTATTGTTTTGAGTTTGTTTTTATTTTTTGTTTTTTCTTAACATTACAGAAGCATCCATTCAAAACAACAACAACAACAACAACAACAACAACAACAACAACAACAACTTGGGATCATTTGCATAATAGACATCCCAGAATACTAGTAGTATTATCCTTGTAATTCCAAAACATTTAGTTTGAGAATTGTCATTTAAAAAGGCAATGGAAATAATATATGGCACTTGGAAAGGAAGAGGATCTCGCTTTGCATCTAACGTCTAATATCTCAATAGCTATGTGACCTTGCATAAATCATTTAGTCTCCCTGAATTTCATTTTCCTCATCTAAAAAAATGGCAATAATAATGTCTATAATACTTGCTTACACATTTTTATGAAGATTAAAATATAGATTGTGTGTAAAATGTTTCCTAACTTATAAGTTAGTTATTTACTTTCAGTATACTGAATTTGAATACTGTGGGGAAATGACATCAAAGGACAAGCTCCTACCTCTTAAAATTTTGATGTGACATTTTAGGAAAACATCATATGGCAAAGTAGGATTTCTGCAAGTACTAATATCTATCTAAGAGTATATTTATTTGTACATCTTATTGATAAAATTTGATCATAAAAATGTATTTATCTCTCCCCTTTATTCCTTTCTTCCATCTCCCCCCCCCTTTCATTTCTCTCACAGTGTTAAACTTAATGAATTGACTCTATAGGGATATAGAGATTTTTAACATTTATTTTACTCTTCAGGTTATAATATATACTCTTCAAAAAGACTGCATTTAATTTTCTATGGATTCAAGATAATCAGGAACATCTTGAATGCAAGCTGTGGTGTGACTATTATTCTCAACAATCTTTCATTGAATTTAAAGAGGTCCTGGTACTACAAAACAAAATAGCTTTCAGAACAATCTAAGTATGAATATGGTTGTTTTGCATCTTAAAGAAAAAAAGGCAAATTACTTTATTACTGAATTAAGTGCTTTTTTATAAAACATATTTTGAGTATCTTTAAAATATAATAAATGATTTCATTGTTTATTAAATATATTCAATTAGTCATTGAGATAACCCCAAAATGCTACATAACACATTTTGCTATTCATTTTTTTAATCTAGTTGGTATAGATCTGATCTGGATAGAGCAAGGTATTTTAAATACTTTTCCCTAAATGATTTTAGCAAATAAATGTTAGGAAGGGTCACCGTATATTCAAAAGTTAACCAAGAGAAATGCACTTTGGAAGGACTGGAATCTTCATCAACTCATGGTGGAATTGAATATTGTGGTGTGAAGCTTGGGGAGTGGACAGTCAGTAAGTGCTAAAAACAATAAAGAATTCATCAACCACTCAAACTAGGGGTGGCAAGAAAAAGAGAGAGAACAATAGAGAGAATTAAAGACAGATAGAGACAGACAGATAGAGGAAGACAAAAAGATAGAAAAATAGAGACTGAAAATTTCAGAAACTATCTGGTCATGATAGATGAAATATGTCTGTGACAAGTTTGTGAGTTCCATTTGGAACTCGTTTTTCTTTTCATTCTTCTGCCTGGGTAGTCAGAAAAATTCTATTACCACAAGCTCACTTATATTTCTTTTTCACAGATACTCATTTAAATAACAATTCACTTTCTGCCAATCTTTCCTGTGTTTTGTATATTTCCTCTCATGAATTTATTTGTCACATGTTTCTTTATAACTCTTTTTATCTAATCTTGTTTTTTTAAAAACTATAACAAACATATGAATATTTGTATATATATGCATACATATATATTAATATACCCATGCATATATATGTATACATATGTATACACACATAGATTGAATTTCCATGTGACTGATTTTGTTTGTAGACCTATGCATTTAAAATTTTTTACTCTGAGTAGGAGTTAATATGCTTTATCACGTTGTCAAAGAGGTCCATGACACAAATAAGTTAAGAACTTCAGCCCTCCTGTGACCAGACTAAGCTTCAGAATTTATAGAGTCACCTATTCATATTATCTTGTCATATCATATGCCTTTGCTGCTGTTGTCTAGATTCTCCACGTGTGGACAAAATTTGCTCTCCAGACCTAAAAAATCCATGGGAAAGTTAGCCCTTCTCCTCTTTTAACTCCAACCATAGAGTTTAAGTGTATTAAATGAGTGTAAGAATGGCTAGATCACTCTATCAGGTCCTAGATGGAACAATTAGCAAATATTTAACAAGTCTTTATCCCATTCTAGTCACTGTGCCAAGATGTAGATATTTAAAGAAAAGCAAAAAACCATCTCTACAGTTATAAATGATTCTAATGAAGACTACAATAATGTGCATTTAATGTGTATTTTGGTACAATCCCAGACAATCTAAAATAGAAGTACCTATGTAGGCCATACCACAGACCTGTGGTATCTAAGAAAATACATTCTGCATTTACCTACTACATGGGTAGGAAAGGTTTCTTTTCCATTGGTTGCATAAACAGAATTATCTGGGTCTTTAAATCTATTGACCAAGATAGCTTCACTTTCTTTTCAACAGCATTCAGGAGTGCTTGAACAAGAAGTTCTTGTTTACCTATTGCATGACTGGATTGTACTAAACTGAATAAATGAAGGGATGCTTTTTTCTAATCCTTAAACCCTGTGCCCCTGGATAATGAGCTCAGAAATTTTGGTTTTTTAGTTTTATTTTCTTCAATTTCTAGGTGTAGAGAAGTGAATCTCAAACCTCAGAATGCAAGCCCAATAGAATTTGGAACCAGGATTCCATGTCAGCTGCTTCTGACTACTTATCAGGGAAACCCTGAAATTCTAGCACTGCAAGGAATGAAAGGCCAAAGACAAACTTTTAGATTTGAAATTTGGTGCAATTGATGTTATGTTGAAGCTAAGTGAAGTTATAAACCTGATCATCCTTACCCCAAGGACTGAGAGAGTTTGGAAGGAATTACTTCTTCCACTTACCCCACTATTTGTGGTGGGAGTTTTTATGTTTGTTCCTAATATGATTTTAAAATAACCACTCCTTACTAAAAGTAATCTGTGAAGTGGCACTGGGATATTAAGGACTTCTAAAATAAAGGTAACACAAATAGAGTTGTGTGGGACAGTAGCAATCACTAAAACAATCAGAAGTCTGAGTATTAGTGTAAGAAAAAGTTTATTTCTTTCTCATGAGAATCAGGGGGATCAGTGTACAAATTCTCACTCAGTTCCCAGGCAAAGTAAATTCGAGAGTGCTGCCTCCACAGTACCATCTAAGGTTGGGATATGCTCATCCCTGAGAAATTGCCAGAGCTTTCAGACTTGGTTCCATGCCATAATAATCCTTAGATTTTGGAGTCTTTCATCCTGCTATGACAGGCAAACTGATTGATCTCCAGAGCTAAGGGGTTGGTATTGCCTGGATTATTCCATAAGGGAAAGTTAGAACAAAGCATTGTAATTCTCCTCAGGAATATTATTTTGGGAAACCAAAGGATCCTATACTTGAATTCATTATCATGGTTTTTGTTTTTTTGTTTTTTAATATCCAAAAGTAATGGTATTATCTGGGCATGGGGCAACCAGTAGCACATACATAAAAATTGCTTTTCATTCTGTTGTGCCAGTTTCCTTTTATTGTTTTGCCCCAGTTCCTTGAATTGTTCTGCCTCAGTTCCCCTAGTGGCAACCTCCCTCCCCCATACTTCCTATTAGAATTGATATAATTTAGGATACTATACTCTACATTTATAAATTGTAAATGTTTAATCTCAGATAAGGGAAAGATCTTCTAGTTCAGACATCCTGGCTCCTAAATCCTCCTAAGTTATCAGAATATATGGTCCTTACCCCACATCCTGTCAGAATCAGATTGATGGTCTGTTCCTGGAAATTCCCATTTCATCAGTGCTCAGACTCCACCCCTTGTCTTTGTGTCCCCTGATCTTAGAACCATATGTAACTCATTTGAATCTCACATTTGATGCTGGATTCTTTGAGACAAAAGATTCTGCTCTGCCTCCAGACTATCTCTCCCTCTCAGAAATCCAAATAAAATTTTAAAAACTCTCTAATCTCTATCTTGCCTCAGTTTCTCTGGCATTACAATTCAGACTCTTTGCAGAGTACTTTACCAATTCTACCCAGACATTGAGATCTATCACTTTCTTTAAGTCCTTGACTTGATTCCAAATTTTCCTAAGAGATCTATACGTATTCTATCTATTCCCAACTTATCCTTTTGATCTGCATTTTCTAAATGTCCAGCCTTTGTACTAACCAAACATTATTCCAAATTGAACTGGCAGTTCCACAAAATCCTTTCTCTATCAGGACACAAATGCTTATTGTAACTACCTTTCTACAATTAGTCAAGTCTCTATAATTCTATAATCTGACAAGCATCAAACTGAATTATTGGTAGGATATCTTTCTCAATAATACTAAACCAAATCTTAATCCAATGTTCCCATTCTAAATTCCAAATAATATTAATGCTACTCCCCTTCTGCAATAGTATCTAATATCTCCCTTTCATGAGATTAATGAACTCCTTACTAGGGATTCACTTAGACACAGAATAGCTTGGGATTCATTACTAACCAGGTTCAGTTCATTCCCAAACTAGTGGGGCCCAAAGTCCTTTGAAGTATGGGGGAGGGGGTCCATCTCATCTTCTGAAATTACTTCTTGCTGAGAATGGGCATTGAGCTAGGTCATCCTACAGAGTCCCATTTGGAAGGGTTTGAACTGGTTGAAAATTTAGTGGGTTAAGTCAGATCACTGAAGCTGGTCAATACAACTGTCTACTTCTGGATGTTTAAAGGTGAATTGCTCAAAGAGGGAAATAAATTTAAGAAAACTAGAGAGAAAGAGAGTATGAGCACTAAGAGCAGAACCTTTATTCTGGGAGGTGTGTTTACATCCTCCCTAAAGATTCTGTAAAAAACAAGTTAAACATAATTTCTTTTAAAAGAGACTACATTATAGCTCAAAGGCAATTTTGAGAAAAGAGGGAATCCCATCAGAATAACAGAGGTATTCACAAAATCCTTGACAGTTCTCATTTATCTGTCTAAGGATATTGAGAAGGAGATTAGCCCAAACTTCTACTTATGCAACGCCTCTCTGCCAGTATTTTTGAGACAAATATCCCTCTTGTTAACAGGTTTCAGGAGGAAGGGGTTCATTGCCACTTTCAGAAGTCACTTGGGCTTCAATCCTATAACCAATGAAAATGGATTCCACAAGAGCCTTTGGAGCCTGTTGTAGGCCTAAGAGAAGTTCCAATATCTTGATTCTGGAATTAGAAGCTGGCCAGAAGGAGTTTAAAAACTATTCAGACCTCTACATTGCACAGCAGCTTTTAATATCAACTAAGTTATTTAAAAAAAAACATATTTGTGCTACAGGACAGACACAGAGCAAACATGCTAATCCCACATTAGTAACAACTTTAAAAAATGACTTTGCCATTGATGCAACAAAATATTCCATGTTATATCTTTCTTAAGAAAACTTGATTACACTAAAAGCCTCTTCTCCAAACCATATGAAGAATGTTTCCATTTTAGATTCGATAATCAATAAAATAAAAGGACCACAGACAGTTATATCAATTACTTTTACATTATTTTGAAAGCTTTTTAAGGACCTTATTTCATACAGATATACATTTAGTAACAGATAGATGACTAGGTCAAATGCTCATTTTCCTAATAAAGACTTAATTGAAAACAGCAAGATATTACATACTTGAATTGTGCTTATGGTTTCTATTGACCACTTAATCTGATTATATAAATTTGCTATAAGAGGAAAAAGCAGGGGCATGATTATATCATCAAAACTGATCCTTCAGCCTTCAGCCTGAGAGCAAATGATAGTCAGTTGACAACCAGTCATATAGTAACAATTCCACCTGATAGACAACTATTTCACTCAAATGATGTTACTAATTTAATTTAGATAGTCATCCCCAAATTCAAAACTCAAAACAATGACAGTTATAATACCAAAATATTTCATTTCCATAGCAAGGTTTTAGATCCTAACCTACCTATCCCATGTGCCCACAGTCAAAGCCTAGATATAGAACTGTCAGGTTAGAATCCTACTCTAGGTACTTCAAAAATATCATATTTGCTATCACATTCATTAAACAATGAAACCATGATGCACTTAAATATTAGATGATGTGTTGAATGGGTTTTGAAATAACTATTTTCAGAGAATTTGCAGTTACTCAAAAATTTAACAAACTTCTCTTAGAAGTTCCTTATATTCTAGCCATATGAAAAGATGCTCCAAGTCATTATTAATCAGAGAAATGCAATTAAGACAACTCTGAGATACCACTACACACCTGTCAGATTGGCTAGAATGACAGGGAAAGATAATGCAGAATGTTGGAGGGGATGTGGGAAAACAGGGACACTGATACATTGTTGGTGGAATTGTGAATACATACCACCGTTCTGGAGAGCAATTTGGAACTATGCTCAAAAAGTTATCAAACTGTGCATACCCTTTGATCCAGCAGTGTTTCTATTGGGCTTATACCCTAAAGAGATCTTAAAGAAGGAAAAAGGATCTGTATGTGCCAAAATGTTTGTGGCAGCCCTGTTTGTAATGGCTAGAAGCTGGAAAATGAATGGATGCCCATCAATTGGAGAATGGTTGGGTAAATTGTGGTATATGAATGTTATGTAATATTATTGTTCTGTAAAAAATGACCAGCAGGATGAATACAGAGAGGACTGGTGAGATTTACATGAACTGATGCTAAGTGAAATGAGCAGAACCAGGAGATCATTATATACCTCAACAACAATACTAAATAATGATCAATTCTGATGGACGTGACCCTCTTCAACAATTAGATGAACCAAATCAGTTCCAATAGAGCGGTAATGAACTGAACCAGTTACATGCAGCAAAAGAACTATGGGAGATGACTATGAACCATTATATAGAATTCCTAATCCCTATATTTTTGTCCGCCTGCATTTTTGATTTCCTTCACAGACTAATTGTACACTATTTCAAAGTCTAATTCTTTTTGTACAGCAAAATAACTGTTAGGACATGTGTGCTTATATTGTATTTAATTTATACTTTAACAATACTTAACATGTATTGGTCAACCTGCCATGGGGGGGAGGGGGAGAGGAGATAAGGGAAAGGAGAGGAAAAATTGGAACAAAAGGTTTGGCAATTGTCAATGCTATAAAATTATCCATGCATATAACTTGTAAATAAAAAGCTATAATAATAAATTTAAAAAAATACTGGTGGGAAGGGATCAAGCCTTGGATATAAGGCTTGAGGTCTTACTCCCCCCAATAATGAACAGCAACAACAAAAAAAAAGTTCCTTACATTGCTAAGCAGTAGAATTGATGCAATAGGACTCTGTGTTCCTCTGATTTTTATGGGGAGATGGGTCTGGGTTAAAAAAAAAAAACCTGAATCTCAACCCCTCCCAGCCTCAGGAAAAATTCCTAAAATGATCTCCACCCTCCCATGGGAAACTTCCATCTTCAATTGATCTGGATATTAATCTGACCTGAGAAACAATCACCACCCTTTATTGATTTAGAAAATTAGTGCCTCAAATAGCTTTCTAGTCCCAAGCTACAGAAACCTAAATAAAATCAAAACTCTATACCCCAATCTTTGCTGCCTTCTTAATCAGAAAGGGGCCCACTGAGAGAAAGAGCTTCTTAATGAAAATAAACTTATTTTTGCCAAACCTTGCTTGGAGATTGGGACTGCAAATTCACAAAAACCTGTGACACTGACCTGGGACCCCATCACTATTAGGGTATCTCATTCCTCAACAGAATCTTGATAAGGCATCTCATCTAAGCAATTTTTTCCAATGCAAAAATGATTTTGCTCTTAAAACAACCAGTACAGACTTTAAAAATAAAAAAAACATTTGGTTAATAACACCTTGTAAACATAGGCTGAAAGGGAGTTTTAAAAATATACCAAGTGCCCCCTTTTCTAGGCAGATAGTTTGGTGGAAAGCTAATACTATCTTCTACAAAATAGATTGAAAGTTAAAGAAATTTCATCTAATCATCAGTGGGGAGAGGTGAAGTGCCCAGAGAAGGGCTGAGTAAGATTTTTTTCCGCTTTCCCCAATAATCAGTAAAGAAGAGTAAGGGCTCAGGCCAGGCCACACCTAAGGAGAGAAGAATGAATTATATCCTCATGGAAACTACAATACAGTTTTCCATCCTAAATTTCAGATTACAGCCAAAAATATTTAAGAATTATTATTTTTTTAATGATAGCTAAATTATCACCTGTATTTTTTTTTCTTGTAGGGTAATTTCTTATTCTATAGCAAGATCATTTCCTAGAGCTGATGGCCTTGCTAGCAAGAATGATTCTATGAGTCATTTCCAAATTCACAAAAGTCAGGAAAAGTGTCAAGTTCCCATCTCAAGAATGTAGGCCTTTTTACCTTGAGGTTGTCACCACCCCACAAACTTGACCCAATACAAGCTTCTTATTGACCTTTTAATCTTAATTGCTTTTGCAATCAACCTATCTCATTCCTTATGTTTTTTTTTAACTCCCTCCTTTTTTTTAAACTTTCTATAACATTTTATAAGCTCTATCCATTAAGTATATTCTTTTATTAAAGGGAGAAAGACAAATCTTAAGATTCAGAATATAGGTAATATCTAAATTACTTTGGACCAAATTTCACAAAATTTATATCATATGTCCAGCAGAGCTGACAAAGTATTAAAACATAGGCCAGGCCATAAGATTTTTTAAAAAAGTGTTCAATGTACAATTTAGAAAGCAACATAGCATTTTAAATATATTTCATCTAATTAGAAGATTAAAAAAAGTGACCTTTTTAGGCAAGTTACCAAAGAGCTGTTTTAATACCCACTTTTTTAAACTTAAAATTAAATCAAATACAGATTTAAATTTCTAATATTAATACTTCAATATTAATGCACACATATTTCTAAAATTTCATTCCCAAATGCGTCAATTGAAAGTAATTCCATCATATACAATTTAAATTCTAATACACACAAAAATTTAGATCACATTTTGGGGAAAAAACTCTTTCCCCTTAAAAACTCCAGTCATCTACACTGTGAAATCTTTGAAATGGCACTGAATTATGAGATCTGAGATGGAAACACAGGCACCTAGGAGCAAAATAGCAATGACTCTTATTTACTATTAAATTCTGTATTTTTTCCTAAACTCATATGGACTTCTGTGTAGGGAAAGGGAAAAAGACTGGATTTCCCTAGATTTCTCCAAGCACATAGAGATAGACCACACCATTTTGCAGAGTTCCCTGAGAAGAGTTTTGGGACTCTGGGATATTGGGAGACCTAGGGACCCATCTAGAGAGAAGTTAGTGTAAATCAAGATGCTTGACAGGCAAACAGAGACTTAAAACAGAGACACAAAATAAGCCCTTTTTAATCTTAAAATGACCAATTATTTTCCTTTGTATTTCATCTGAGAGAAATATAGACTAAACACACACATACACACACACACACACACACACACACACACACACAAATTGCTTTTAAATTCCTTTTATTTCTGTCTAGTTTATGGAGAAGCTCTTCTCTTTGAACACACCTCAATGAAACAGTAGGGTCTAGAGAATCACTATTATACCCGTATAGATATTCATTGGAAACTGCTAGTTGTCTCAGAAAGTGAGTCAGGAGACTACTTTTCACATTCTATTCAGGCCATTTTGTCATCCCATAAGCTGATGCAGGAGTACTTTTCTTTATTTGCCTCACTTTCTACCTTGAAGTCGAGAGCAGTAATCAAATTTGTAGTGCTGATGTAAAGGGGACAGCAGTGACTTTGAAGCCCTTTGACCTAAGAGTGTTTTTGTTCTAATAATCCTGTCAATAATTGCAGAAGAATATAATAATATTTCTTCTCTTAGATTTTAGGCAAGATATATTAGTGATCCTGAGACTCTAACCTTAGAGTACTATTGTTCTGACAATCTACTTGTCAATAATTGTAAAAAAATCCTCTGGCGTAGCAATGTAATAATATTTCTTCTTTTAGATTTTAGGGAAGATATTTTAGTGATCCTGAAGCCCTCTGAACAATCTGTCAATGATTTCAAAGTCTTCTGGCCTTAGACTAGAGACTAGTCTTACAAACACTACTATGAGATAAATAATCTATTGGTCAGTGATAACCAAATTCCAGAGACAATAATGAATAGTGAATAGACCACCCCTCAAACCTACTTGTACATAATAAAATTACCAATAAGTAATATGTATTAATCTATCATCTTTCCCTCAATCACTTGCTAATCATTTCTGGCATCTAGCCAGCTGACAGGGTAATAAACTTTGCCCCTTGACTAGGAAATGGAATCAAGGCTGCAAATTCTTTTGAAACACCTCGCTACACCGAACTCTTGGGGTCCCCCTTCCAACCTCAACAGTTCTATTATTTTCAGAATGAGCCTGTCAATGGGCATGACTGAGACTCCCCAGATCAAAATTCTCTTCTTGTCACTACTACTCTTTGTATATTGCACTCTCTGTTATAATAAAACTGCTTAAGATAAGGAATTCTCTCTGTCTCTGTCTCTGTCTCTCACTCACAAACACAGAGATGCACACAGACACACACTCTTAAAGTTTATACATTTTAATTTCTATTTATAGCAAACTTTATCACATTTTCAAGTTAGGTAGACCACATCCTGCCTCTGACATTTATTATTAATGGTGGAAAACTAAAGTTGTTATGATAGAGGACAGCTAGGAACTCTGAGGAAGAGGATGAGTTTCCTTGTATAATAATAATAAAAATGATGATGATGATGATGATGATACTGATCTTGATGTTGATAACTAATATTTATAAAGCACTTATTGTGTGTCAAGAATCCTGCTAGCACTTAATAATTATTGCCTCGTTTATTTCTCAAAATAGCCTAAAAGATAGGTGCTATTATAATTTCCATTTTACAGAAGAGAAAACTGAGGCAAACGGGTTAAATGAATTGCCCAGGATCACACAGTTATTAGATAAGTAAGACCATATTTGAACTCAGGTTTTCCTAACTGAGTTTCTTAGAAGTCTGGCTAATTGCTCAGGTGATTTAGATTTGTGAATAGAATATTCTTATTTTAATGCCCAATACCTATTTGTTGATAGGAGGAATTCTTATTCAGTAATCCAGTTTTTACCTACTTCCATCCCCTTTTTTTCTTTCTTTTCTTTTATCTTTTCTTCTCTCATTGCCAATCAATTGTCAGATTTTGCCTATTTTCATCTTATCTTTCCACATTCCTATTAATTTTAATTTCCTTCTTCCCAATTTCTCTACCTAATAATTCTGCTCTCTTGCAAAAACATTATTTGGTATCCATTCCCATACTTTACCTATTCTCTAATCTATATGTTTTTTATCCTTTCACTGGAAAGAATATTGTGCTTTCTGTATCCAAATGAAAAATCATAATTTTCATTTTTTATTGGCCTTTTATCAACAAATCATCTAAGACATAGTCAGTCTCTATGCTATCCAAAAGGCATAAATAACTCAGTCTAATTTTTATGTAGCTATTGAGAAATACAAGATATCTGCCTTATAAATTAAATATAAAATAAATAAACAAAAAAATAAAAATATAAAGATTCATTATCTGATTTGGCTTTTTAGGTAATTTGACAATACTTGCTAATGAATTACTAATGTTTCTGTGAATCATGGGAACAGTGAAAGGCTATTCAGACAAATCTTATATCAGAGTGAGAGATCAATATTATACAATTGTATTAATAACTAATTATTATTTTGTAATCCATAATTTTCTTCCTCTTTCTGTTAAGGTCCAAATCTTGAAAAGTCAGAGTTATCCTCTGAAGGGCATGACTGCCTGTGATTACTTCTAGCCCTTAAGGCACATGCTCCTAAATTAAATCAGGACTATCCCTACTCCCCCAATTGTGAGATCTAATTTCTGTTTAGATTATAAGCAGAATCTATTCTAGATGAGCCTTTACCTGGAGAAGAAACCTCCAGTCCTTCATCCCTTCCATTAGAGTTTAAAATAACCTAGTTCATAAAGAATAAAACTAGCCAGGGATGTTCAGATGGAAATGGCTTCACTTGCCTAGATACTTTGAGAATGCTGAGTCTCATGAGGTAGACACATTCTTAGCAGGAGGAATTGAAGATTGTTAATGTGCTTTTTCAATAAATATTCACCAATCAGGATTGATTTTTACTAGTCAGGGAGGTTCCCTTTCATAAGAAATTTAAGGCATTTCAAAGTCTCCCTTGGCATCTTTGGGGATGAATAGGGAGAAATCATTAACCATCAATTTATTGATTCCTAGCTAGTCTAATTTATAAACTGATTATTAATTATCTAGTAGCTCTGTTCTTCTGGGTTTTCATTCATTACATGTGTGAGCCTAAAGAGATCAATGAACCTGAAATTAGATATACTTAGCTGAAAACAAAGAGACAGTTCAATGATCAACTTAATCTTCTCCTGAGAACATTAAAAAAGAAGAGAAATATATACTTGACCGATTCAGGGAGATATTTACAGAAACAATGTGAAGATACATTGCCAAGTCACAACTTCATGTAAAACTAAATCTTTTCTGGAGTGAAAAAGTGATTGAGTTTCAATCAAAACAACAAGTCAAAAATCAATCAATAAATATTTATCAAGTGCCTAGTGTGTGTGTGTATCAAACACTATGAATAGTAACAGAGGATCCTGAAGCAAAAGTGAAGTACATCCTGCTTTCAAGACTATATTCCCCTTGATAACACAATATCTTAAGCATATAGTTTCATTAAAAAATTCATTACAAATTATCTACAAACTGATATGGTGGTAGTGCTGCAGCTGGTAGCAAGATTAGGAATGACATTATATAGAAGAATTGTCTCATTTCAGCTGATTCTTGAAAGAAACTAGGTATTCTAAGAGGTGGGAACAGAATATATTCCAGAAATCAAGAATGGAGGATCTACAGTTCAAAGGCAGGAAACAGAGTATAGTCTAAAAGGGTAGATATTTCTGTCATAGAGTTTGTTTCTTTTAGGAGAGAGGGGAATAATGTATAGTAAATATGGAAACATAAGTTAAAGCCATGTTGTAGAAGGCTTTATAAGTCAAAAAAAGAGTAATATATATATTCTTAGATGTTTTGGCTGAAAATTTATTGATAAAACTGAAATGGTTGGATTTAAGTAATCATTTATTTTTCTTTGTGGTGGTAGAAACATCAAAATGTGTAAGTGATTATGTGTGTAGCATAAGTGAGATCAAAGAATTAAAGATGACACTTATCAAGGTTTTGAGCCTGGATGGCTAGATCGATGCTAGTTCTATTAATAGTAATATTGAAGTTTAAAAAATAGTTTGTGATGAGAGATATTTAGTTTAAAACATTTTTAGTTTAAACCTAAATATGTTTTTTTTTAATCCAATCTTTTTGACTCAGAAGGTTGTGAGATGCTAAAGAAATTCATACCTTAGCATCATTTTAAACTCTATCTCATAACATATGTCTAGTCTAATTCTGAACTTTTTCCCCCATGTTAATAACATCTATTCTGTAAGTACCTTTTGCTCCTTTACAACCTTAGTTCAGGCTCTTGTTACCTCTAACCTAGGCCACTGAAATAACCTTTTAATTAGTCTCCCTGTATCAAGTCTTTCTGCAATCCAATCAAATGTCCATTAGCTACCTAAATGTGTGTAAATATATGAATATACATATGTATAAATATATGTGCATATATATATATACATAGACACACATATATATATGTATACACACACACACACACACACAAACACACACACACATACTATATACTTTTTTTTCTTAAAGCATAAATATGATCATGTCTCCTCTTTCTTCTTTCCTCTTCCTCCATCGAGTGAGCATTTTGGCTTCCCATCACATGTATACAGTCATTTATTTAACTTTTAAAACACTTCAAACCCATTCTACATCTTCTATATCTTTCCAGTCTTTGCACATCTTATGCCCTCTATCTGCTTCTTGATCCAGTGAACAGGGCCCTCTTTGTCACTCTCTGAAAAATCCATTACATTTTCTCTAGCTGTCCTCCATGTTTTCCTTGCACAGCTTTGAGTACTGACTTGCTTGCCTTTCTTCAAGTCCTAACTAAGATCTTGCCTTCTGCAATTTCTTAATTCCTCTTAGTACTAAAGCCTTCCATGGTGTTCTCCAATTAATCTTTCTATATCTTATTTGAACATTTTTATCTCCCCCATTAGAGTGTGAGAAATTTAAAAGCAGTATCATTTTTTTTTTTGTATCCCTAGAACTTGGCATAGTGCCTGACACATAGTAGCTACTTGATATTTTTTTTTTGTCTTGAATTGAAATATAATTGGATGCTTTAAATATATCTTATATTACCAAGGTCACTAATGGAGTTAACACATAAGATATAGAAATAGGATCAAGTTTTGCAGAGAATCAATATGGAGAGATTATTAAAAGATACATTGAAGCAATAAGTGATACAGTGGATAGAGTGCCCTGGAAGTAGGAGGATCTGATTTCAAATTCAAGGTCAGACACTTGACACTTACTTTGTGACTCTATGCAAATCACTTAACCACAACTGCCTCACCAAGAAAAAAAAGACACTAATTATAATAACTAGCATTTATATGGAACTCTTGGCTTAAACAGTCTATTGAATGGACCTCTTTTCTCATTAGTTGAAAATTGATTACTCAAATGTAGGACAGACACAGTTATTGACTGTGATAGAATTCTTCTGACTTAAAATGTTGAGAGAGAAGATGTGCAATTTCAACATCTCTTCATGTCATGTAAGAAGGAGAAAGAACCTGTAAAGAAATCTATATGAGAGAAACTGGCAGTCTGCCATGTTCCCATCTGAAACATGGGTATTTTTCCTTCAGTGGGATCCTAGTTCTCTGACTTTCTCTCTTTCTCTCTCTCTCTCTTTCTCTCTCTCTCTCTTTCTCTCTCTCTCTCTCTCTCTCTTTCTCTCTCTCTCTTTCTCTCTCTCTCTCTCTCTCTCTCTCTCTCTCTTTCTCTCTCTCTCTCTTTCTCTCTCTTTCTTTCTCTCTCTCTCTTTCTCTGTCTTTGTCTCTCTTGTGCTCTGATCCTCTTTCCAGGGAGGAATCAAAATCTATTTTGGAGAAAGGAGAGGAGGAGGAGGAGATAAAAGAAATGCCAATTTTTGGCTCTCTTTGAGCTACTTCTAGACAGACCCATGTGGACCCAAATAACTAACATGGGCAACAATAGCTCACCACATACAATCTTACTTAGATAATAGTTTATGTGTATTCTATCATTTGCTTCTCAAAATTATCCTCTTAGGTAAGTATAATTAACCTCACTTTATGAAATATGAAACTGAGGTTTTGAGAGTTTAAGTGACTTTAAAAGTGACAATTAATAGGTGTTAAGAAGAAAATTATAACACAGTTGTCTCTCAGGAATGCCCATAATACTTTTCATTCTATCAAAGTGACTTTCAAGGTAAGATTGTGGTTGGGATTAGGAAAGAAGATCTATAGAAACATGTGATATTTTTAAAAATGTGTAATAAAGCAGAGAAAAATGCAAAAACTGTCTCGTTATATAATAATGATGAATTCTCCAAGATTACTTGGGAAATATAAAAAGTACATAAATATTCTACTAAGAAAAATTGAGTTTAAAATTGTTGTTTGTCTCATCTCCGTTGATGACATAGAAGTTAGTGATGCCCAGGAATTAACTATCCCAGAAAAAAAATGCTTAATGACCACTAAATGGATTTGTATTTTTTAGGGAGCTGAGGGGCTTATGAAGTCATCATCAATAGGAGTCTAAAATCACTCAGAAATTATACCCAATAGTTTTATGATAAATTCTTTGATGTGCTTTGTATCTATCCCCTGATTCTCATGTTATTCTTAAAGAATTTTTCCATCTGTTCTACATAGTTGTGAAAAGAATATTTTCAGCCTATCTTTATTTTCCCCCATATATTCATCATTTCAAAAACCAGAGCATATGAAATCGCTCAGTACAAAAACCCTCATTACATGTCACCAACAGTGTGGAAAATATAAATTCTTTCAGTAAACACTGAATGGTAGGCCGTTCAGTCACTGAACCATAGATCAAGTACTATTGTAAATAGACACAGTATTCCTCCCTCTAACAATATGTACTGATTATAAAAATCTTCAAAGAGTTTAAGTAACTTTTTTCTAGTGATTACAGTAGCATGTCTTGAAGTTTCGAATGCAAATTTCATTTTCTTGCAACAAAAAGACAGGTACAAAATAAGTAGCTGTAAGAATTCACCTTATATCAACTTTAGCCTTCCCCATGGTTAATTCCAATTAGTTCAGGGAAGAATATAAATTATCAAAAAAAATGTAGTTGGCTAAATGGGAAAGTAAAAATGTCATTTATTCTATCAATATCACCTTTTAATATACACTATGAAATAATAAAGGAAGAGTGGGGGAGTCAAAATGACTGAGAGAAACCAAGAAGTTGCCTGAGCTCTCCCCAATCAGAAACAACATTAAAGAAAGCTTCAAATAGAATGCTGGAGTAACAGAATCCAGAAAAAGATGCAACAAAACAATCTTCCAGTCCAAGACAATTTAGAAAAAACATCAGGAAGGGTCTATCTCACTTAGGTAAAGTGGAAGTGCAGTCCAGCAAGGAAGGGTATGTAAGGAAGATAGTAAGAGACTTTCAGCACTGATTGCTAATCAAAGCTCTCAAGTTCTGGCTCAGCAGCCTAATGTTACAGTAGGCCAGATGTGAGACCTTCAACTTCAAAGCAAAAGGCAAACTTTAGTCCCATAACCCAAGGCAGAACAGGTGCAACTAGAATGGATCATCCTAGGCGAGTGAGCAAGCCACTAATACCAAAGGCCCAAGAAGAAAGACAGTGATCAGGTCCCTGACCTCCAGTGCAAGAAGTTTGGGACAATTTTTTTTTTTTGGTTGTTGTTGTTGTTCTCTGGATATAGAGTTCTGTTTTGGTGGGGGAAAAAAGAGCAACAAACAAAAAGCCTGGACTATTGAAAAAACAAAACAAAACAAAAACAAACAGAATAATGACAACAAAATTAGTACACCAATAAAAATGAAAACATACACTCAGAAGAAAACAAGTAATGCCTACATGTAAAGCTCAAAGGGGAATACATATTGGTCCAAATGTCCTCTTGGAAGAGTTCAAAAATGATTTTAAATTTAAAGTAAGAGAGATAGAAGAAAAATTGGGAAATAAGAGTTATGCAGGAGAATTATGGGGGAAAAATCAACAATTTGACAAAAGAGCAAAAAAAAAAAGATTGAAGTTTAAACATCTTAAAAATAGAATGTCAAATAGAGGAAAAAAAATTGCACTGAATAAAACAACCCCATTAAAAATAGATTTGACCATACTAAAAGGAGGTACAAAAGCTAACTGAAGAAAATAATTCCTTAAAAATTAGAATTGGGTAAGTGGAAACTAAAGAGTCCATGAAAAATCAAGAATTGCTAAGCTATGGGACTCTACCAAGAAGGAGTACCAAGACTATATTGGCCTTTGGTACACAATAAGTTTTTTGCTACATTGTAGAAATGTCCTTGTTGAGCAAGAAGGGATGATTTGTGATTAAGGGAAGGAGTGTGAGCCTGAGGGTCACAGTCAGTGGCTCATTATCAGGAATGGTTTGACAGGATCTCTCACCTATGAGTGAGTTGCTGAATTGCTGAATTGCTGGCTTTCCTCCCATTGGCAGACACCTTTTATACACAAAGCCCACAATCTGTTTCTCTGAATGGTGATTGGGGATTGCTTACTGTTCACATGCTGATCACACTTGTCAAAAATGTATATCAGCAAGGCTGTAAAGCATAATAAACTGGAACTCTTTTCACCCTTTATGAGTCTCCAGCCTCATTCATCTCACCTCTGAGATCAAAGGGCTCATAGACTTTGAGTTCTTAAGACAGCCACCTCAAAGAATCTACCAAGAAAAATAAAAAGAATGAAAAGAAATGGGAGAAAATATAAAATACTTTGTTGGAAAAATGACTGGCTAGGAAAGTAGATACAATAGAAAGAATTGGAGAATTATAGGACTTCTTGAAGGCCATAATGAAAACAAACAAAAACCAGAACAAAACCAAAAACAACAAACAACAAACAAAAGCACCACCACCAAACAAACAGAAAAAATCCTAAAACCAGAATATAAAATAGCAATAGAAAGAATCCATTGATCACCACCTGAAAGAGATCACAAAATGAAAACTCTAAGGAATATTGTAGCCAAATTTCAGAACTATTTGGTCAAGAAGAAAATAATACATGCAAGCAGTCAGAAAGAAATAATTCAAATATCAAGGAACCACAGTCAGGATTACCCAGAACTCATCAGTTTACACATTAAAGGATTAGAACATTTGAAATTTGATATTCTGGAAGCTAGAGAAGCTTGCATTACAATCAAGAATCAACTATCCAGGAGAACTAAGCATAGTAGTCTTTAGGGGAAAAAATTAATATTGAATAAAATAAGAGGCTTTCAAACTTCCTTGATGAAAAGAAAAGAATAGAAGAGAAAATATAAGACTCAAGAGTAAATATAAAAGGTAAATAGGAGTAAAAATATTGGTATTCAATAAGCTATTTACATCCCTAGATAGGAAGATGATACTTGTAACTCTTAGAAACTGTATCTCTATTAAGGTAGTTACAGGAGTATATTTAGAGAATGTGAACATAAGTTGAATTTGATATGATAGTTTTTTTTTTTAAAATAATGAAGGGTTTAAAAAAAAGATTATATTGGGAGAGAAAGAAGAGAGAGTGAAGCATTGTTTGAATGTTAGTCTCATCAAATTTGGCTCAAGGAGGGCATAACATATACATTCATCTGGGTAGAGAAGTATGTCTTACCTGATAAGGAAGTAGGAGGGAGAAGGAGGGAGAAAAGGGAAGGAAAAGTTAGAAGGGAGGACAGAAGCAGGAGGGAAAGAGGAAAGCAAAGGGAGGAAAGACTGATACAAGTGAGGGAAGATTGAGCAATGTGATGGTCAAAAGCAAAACTGAAAGGAAAAGGGTGAAAGGAGAAAGAAAAACCATCTAAAAGGGGTGCAGCTAGATAGGATAGAAGGAAATCAAAGTGAGTAATCATAACTCTGAATGTGAATGGGATAAATTCTCTCAAAATTAAAGTCAAGTATTAAAAACCAGAAGCCTACAAAATGTCATTTACAACACATTTTAAGCAGAGACACGCAGAATAAAGATAAAAGGTTAGAGCAGAATACATGTTTCAGGTGAAATTGAAAAGGCACAGAAGGAAATCCTTCTAATAGGTCTAAGGAAAGAAAAAAAGGAGAAAAAATTATTTTGCTAAATAGTACCATAGACAATGAAATAGTATCAAAACTAAACATAAATCATTAAGTGGCATAAGCTTCAAAATTCTTAGAGGATAGGTCAAGATACAGGAAGATACAGAGAACAAACCTATTCTAATGAGGAACCTCAACCTACCACTCTTGGAATCAGATAAATCTTATGACAAAACAAACAAGAAAGAAGTGAAAGAGGCAAATAGAAATTTATAACTTTTGATATAATAGGCCTCTGGAGAAAATTGAATGGGGATAGAAAGGAACATATCTTTTTCTCAGCAGTACATATCACCACAATAGAAATTGACCATGCATTAGAGCATTAAAAAAAAAAATCACAATCAAATGTAGAAATGCTTACATATTAAGTGCATTCTTTTCAAATCATGATGCAATAGAAATTATATATAATAAAAGATTATGAAACATGGAAAAATGCACTGAATCACTACTGATTAGAGAAATACAAATTAAAACAGCTCTGATATACCACCTCACACTTCTCAGATTGGCAAAAATGACAGAAAAAGATAATGACAAATGTTGCAGAAGATGTAGGAAAAGTGGGATAGTAATGTACTGTTGGTGAAGTTATGAAATGACACAACCATTCTGGAGAACAATTTGAAATTGTGCCCAAAGCATTGACCCACACTTAACACCGTACACCAAGATAAGGTTCAAATGGGTTCATGATATAGGCATAAAGAATGGGATTATAAATAAATTAGATTAACAGAGGATAGTTTATTTCTCAGACCTGTGGAAGAGGAAGGAATTTATGACCAAAGAAGAACTAGAGATCATTACTGATCACAAAATAGAAAATTTTGATTATATCAAATTGAAAAGTGTTTGAACAAACAAAACCAATGCAGGCAAGATTAGAAGGGAAACAATAAACTGGGAAAACATTTTTAAAGTCAAAGGTTCTGATAAGGGCCTCATTTCCAAAATATATAGAGAATTGACTCTAATTTATAAGAAATCAAGCCATTCTCCAATTGATAAATGGTCAAAGGATATGCACAGACAATTCTCAGATGAAGAAATTGAAACTATGTTTAGCCATATGAAAAGATGCTCCAAGTCATTATTAATCAGAGAAATGCAAATTAAGACAACTCTGATACACCAGTACACACTTGTCAGACTGGCTAGAATGACAGGGAAAGATAATGTGGAATGTTGGAGGGGATGTGGGAAAACAGGGACACTAATACATTGTTGGTGGAATTGTGAATACATCCAACCATTCTGGAAAGCAATTTGGAACTATGCTCAAAAAGTTTTCAAACTGTGTACACCCTTTGATCCAGCAGTGTTACTACTGGGCTTATATCCTAAAGAGATCTTAAAGAAAGGAAAGGGACCTGTATATGCAAGAATGTTTGTGGCAGCCCTCTCTGTAGTGATCAGAAACTGGAAACTGAGTAGATGACCATCAATTGGAGAATGCCTGAATAAATTGTGATATATGAATATTATGGGATATTATTGTTTGGTAAGAAATGACCAACAGGATGATTTCAGAAAGGCTTGGAGAGACTTAGACGAACTGATGCTGAGTGAAATGAGCAGGACCAGGAGATCATTATATACTTCAACAACAATACTATATGATGATCAATTCTGATGGACCTGGCCATCTTCAGCAATGAGATGAATCAAATCAGTTCTAATGAAGCAGTAATGAACTGAACCAGCTACACCCAGCGAAAGAACTCTGGGAGATGATTAAGAACCATTACATTGAATCCCCAATGCCTATATTTTTGCCCACCTGCATTTTTTGATTTTCTTCACAGGCTAATTGTATACTATTTCAGAGTTTGATTCTTTTTGTACAGTAAAATAACAGTTTGGACATGTATACTTATTTTGTATTTAATTTATACTTTAATATATTTAACATGTATTGGTCATCCTGCCATCTAGGAGAGGGGGTGGGGAGAAAGAGGGGAAAAGTTGCAACAAAAGGTTTGGCAATTATCAATGCTGTAAAGTTACCCATGCATAAAACTTGTAAATAAAATGCTATTAAAAATTAACAAAAGAAGAAATTGTGCCCAAAGGATTATAAAATTTTATTTCAGAAAAGCCTGGAAATAATTACATGAATTGATGTCAAGTGAAGTGAGCAGAACCAAAAGAATTTTGTACACAGTAACAAAAATATTATGTGATGATCAAATGTGATGGACTTGGTTCTTTTGAACAATGAGGTGACCAAGACAATTCTAATAGACTTATGATGGAAAGTGCCCTCCAAGTCCAGTTACAGAATTATAGAGGCTGATTGTGGATAAAAGCACAGAATTTTCACCTTCTTTGGGCTGCTGTTTGTTTGCTTGCTTGTGCTTTTTTCTCATCTTTTTCTCATTTTTATTTGATTTTTTTTGGTACAGCATGATGAATATGGAAATATATTTAGAAGAATTGCACATAATGTATAGATTGATATTATGGGGAGGGACAAAGGAGGGAAAAGGAAGAAAAGTGGTTCAACACAAGGTTTTGCTAAGGTGAATGTTGAAAACTATTTTTATATGTATTTTGAAAAATAAAATACTATAAAAATAATAAAATGTCAAGAAAATCAAGGGAATTCATGAAAAAAAAGAGGAAGGCAATCTAAGTAAGCCATATCAAAATCATATTATAAAGCAGCAGTCACCAAAACTATTTGGTACTAGTTAAGAAATAGAATGGTAAAATAGTAAAATATATTAGGTACATAAGATTTCAGTAGTTAATTATTATAGGGATTTACCATTTGATAAATTCAGACTCCAGCTTCTGGGATAAGAACTCACTATTTGACAAAACTTCTGGGAAAACTTTAAAATAATATGGCAATGATTAGACACTGATCTGCATCTCAAACTATATTCCAAGATAGGGCCAACATAAGTACATGATTTAGACATAAAGCAAATTAGGAGAACAAGAATTAGTTTGCCTGTTATATCTATGGAGAAAGGAAGAATTTATGAACAAACAAGACAGAAAATTGTGAAGTGCAAAATGAGTATTTTTTGATTATATTAAATTTATTTTTTTCACAAACAGCCAATGTTACCAAGATTCTAAGGAAATCAAAAGGATGGGGGGTGGGGAGGAGGAATCAACAGTCTTTTGATAAAGGCCTTATTTCTCAAATAAACAGAGAACTAAGTCAAATTTATAAAAAAAAAAAAAACAAGTCATCTCACAATTGATAAATGGTCAGAGATGTTATGAACAGTTAGTTTTCAGCTGAAGAAATTAAATCTATAATCATATAGTCATATTTTTAAATGCTCCAAATCACTTTTGATTTAAAAAATTCAAATTAAAACAACTCTGAGCTACTACTTCATACCTGTTGTAAATACATGGGAGCCACCTGACAGTGTCTGCTGGAGATCCAAACCAGTCTGAGAGGCCATTGCCTTGTCTGACCTCCCTCCTCTTCCTTCTGCCTCGAATTTATCTCATTCCCAATCCACAACACCTGTATCAGCAAAGGCTTCCTTGCAACTCTTTCAGATATTATGTTTCACAGCTGTGGAGGCTCTTGGAAAATTGACCTGTCCCTTAACAATTGCCCATTTTTTTGTTGTTTTTGTTTTTTGCTGTCATTTCCCTCCCACAGCATGGTCTGCACTATCACTTCTGGAAGTTTGTAGCAGCTGTTAATCTTATCATGGAGGCAAACTTTCAAATGGAGAAGAGGACTGTAGTCAGAACAGGCATTTAAGTCTCTCATCAGTCTCTCATCTTTGATGTATTGACCCATTTGATTACCCCCAACTAAAAAAGTCTTACCGGGGCTGTTCTTCCTTTCCTTCTCCGCAAGTTACCAAAGGAACTCTGGAATGATCCTTCTCATGAACAACTCTGGAACGCTGCTGCTTCTGGAATGCTGTTGCTTCTGGAATGCTGCTGTTTCTTCTTGTAATTCTTGTACTTCTTATGGCCCACATTGGGCACCGTATGTTGTAATGCGCGAGCCACCTGATGATGGCTGCTGGAGATCCAACCCAGATCTTCAGAAGGGATCTCCTGGTGTGAGAGGGTGATCCAAGGAGACAGGTCAATTCTCCAACACCCTCTACAGCTGTGAATCTTAACATCTGAAGGAGTTGTAAGGCAGCCACCATGAGGCTGGTCAAAGATAGAATATCTAACTTCAAGTTCTTCTTAGTCCTTGTATACCTTATTATAATTACATCATTACAGCATACTGATTATGTGTAAACTTAGAGAACCATTATATCACCATAAGTACTAAGGATATACGTGAAGTAGAGAATTATTATCTCATCAATTCCACTGAGTTAACACCTTGTTTCAAGTATTCTTCTCCAGAGTTCCAGCCCTCTATACATACCTATCAAATTGATATTATAGAAAAGAAAAATGATAAATTTTGGAGATGTGGGAAAATTGGAACACCACAGCAATGTTGGTGAATTTCTGAACTGATCCAACTTTTCTGGAAAAAAATTGGGAACTATGTCCAAAGGGCAATCAAACTGTGCATACCCTTTGATTCAACACCACAGTTGCTAGATCTGTTTCCCAAAGACATCATAAAAAACAGAAAAGGACCTACATGTTTAAAAAAATATTTATAGTCACTCTTTTTGTGGTGGCAAATAATAGAATACTATTGTGCTATAAGAAATGACAACTAGTCAGATTTTAGAAAAACCTGCTAAGACTTACATGAACTGATGCTGAGTAAATTGAACAGAGCCAGAACATCATACTCAATGATAACAACAGTATGCAATGATCAACTATGGTAGACTTAACTCTTCTCAGCAGTAAAATGATCCAAAACAATTCTAAAAGACTCATAATAGAAAAATCTCTCCACATCTAGAGAAAGAACCAAGCAGTTTTAATGTAGAGTAAAGGATATTTTTCACTTTTTGGTGACTTTCCTCTTTTGTTCTGTTTCTTCTTTATTAACATCACTAATGTAGAAATATACTTCCATGATTTCACATGCATAACCTATATCAGATTTTTGCCATTTTAGAGAGGGGAATGGGAGAAAAGGAGGGAGAAAAAATTAAATTCAAAATCCCATAAAAATGAACATTGAAAACTATCTATGCATGTAATTGGAAAAAAAATAAATACTATTTGGAAAAAAAATAAGCATAAGCTCACATATGTTAGATAAATTTCCATCTTTATTGTTGCAATGTGTAATAAGAATCTCATTAAATTGATGTAGTTTAAGTACCCCTTTCATGTACAGCATCAATACTAATGCTACAGGTTAAAGGAAAGTTTCCTTTGGTCCAGGGAAATCTGTTCTCAGTCTTGCATAGAATCCTGGCTTAGTATACAGATTTGGAATGAAGTGTACATGGGTTCAAATGCCATCTAAGGCATATTGTATGATCCTAGGTATGTTTCTTAATTTCTGTAATTCTTAATGAATTCATATATAAAATAGGAATAATTATAATCTATTTCAAAAGGTTTTTTGAAGATAAAGTTAAGTATTATTTATAAAGTGTTGCTTAAACCTTAATTCAAGGAAATTCTTGAATGACTGAAATTAGAAATGGAATCCATAATAGAAGAAATTGTTATGCCACAGTTCTCTTTTATTGTCCTGACTCAGTTTCCCTAATTATCCTGACTCAGTCCTGCCTCAGTTTCCCTGCTTCTCAGTTCTGCATAACCTCCCCTCCCTCTTTATCAGATAAGGATAAAAGATTTTAGCTTTTAGAGTATCAGAATGCCTCTCCCCATCTGAAGCTATTGGAATGTCAGATACTGTTTTATCAAGATGCCTCTCCCCAGGTCCGGGATGCCTCCCCCCTGATTATGTCATCTCATCTCCAGAGGCTCACCCTATCCTGTCAGAGTCCTGTTCTTGCTCTCAGCACTCTGACGCTGCTCCTGACTCAGTCTACCCCCTGTGTCTGAGCCATGCATATATATGCCTTTGAGAACTCCCATTGTTTGCTGGATTCTTGGAGACAATGGTTTTATTCAGCCCTGGGACCAAACCATAGATCCATTTGATCCCAGTATGTCTCTCCATTTCATAAACTATTAAATACTCTCTAATCTCTATCTTGCTCAGTTTCTCCAGCATTACAAAATTAGGAATGGAAAAATATATTCTTAAACAGTGAATAACTCAGCAGCTTTCTGATAAAATCTTTTTTTGCCTCTCCTTAAAGAAGCAGCAATTGTTCTCATTAAGATCTGAGTTCAGAAATAAACTTTCCTCAAAGGAACTTAAGAATTAAAGAAACTTCCAAACTGTTGGCAACTTATCAAATCCAGTGAGATCTAAGTACCACAACTTCTAAGCTCTTTGTCTTTAAAACATCTGTATGTACTCCTTTCCCTTTTCACTAAATTCCTACATTCAAAGAGAATTCATATGGCCTGGAGACTTACCTCATCTTTCTGACAGGTTACTGTCTCTGTTGCATCTCTGGTAGTTTCATAGCATCCTGACAGAAGTAGCCTCTTCGCAGCTTCTATAATGCTTCCTCAAACTCTAGTTGTCAGCAGGGAGAAGAGAGATGCACTCCTATATCAGTGGAAGCACAGCTTCCCACTTAAATCTTCACATCATCCACTCATTGCCATGTCATTTCATTCTTCTCTGTCTCTTTGGCCAGACTTCTGGGCAAGATGCCATGGAGCTGTCCAATCTTTTTTTTTTTTAAACTTTGCAACAATTCTAACATAGTTTTCTCGGTTTTATGTACTTCCCCTCTAGATCCTATTTCTGGTTCCCAGTGCATGGTATTTAAATAGTAACTAGGAAAATTCAAAGAAATTAAATCTGTATTGATCAAGACTACAAATAAATTCTTAAAAATGGGGAGCCATTAAGATGGAAATTTGTCAAATTCTTAACTATGGCATCTACTATATGATTTCAGACAAATAATATCTCTGTTAAGAAATATAGTGTTCTGTTGAGTGTTGAGTTTCTCCCTCTACCAAAAGATCTTTCATCTGCTGAGTCATTTTCATGGGTTGTCCACCATTCCTAGAATTCTCTCTCATCTTTGAATCCTGATTTCCCTGACTTGCCTCAAGTGCCAACTAAAATCCCACCTAAGCATTTCAAATGTAGCTTAATTCTAACTCCTTCTCTCTGTTGACTATTTTTAATTTATCTTTTATACATTTCATAGGCATAGTTCCTATATATATATAGTTGTTTACATCTATGTACTACTTCTATGTACTACTCTGAGCCCCAAAGGAGAAATAACTCTCTGTTGTCTTTTCTGAAATCTGAGTATTTAGTAAAATGCTAGCACACCAAAAGACGTTAATAAACATTTATTGAGTTATTGACTGATCTCTTTCACTCAACTCCCTCATCTGAAATCTGGATATTGTAATATTATTATTATCTCCTTTCCAAGCTTGCTGTACAGAATTAAATAAAATCTTATGTGCTAAGTATTTTATTATCCTAGGAGAAAAATCATTACATTTTTGATTGGAAAAGGATGAAGGTCTGTCATATAGTAAAGCAAGAAATAACTGATGGACAGTTTTTATTGATTCACACAATATGAAAAGACCTAGATGAAAATCTGATATCAGATCAATCTTCTATATAATATCTGGGAAAAAATGAAAATATTTTCATGACTTAAAAGAATAACATAAATTAGATACATAGATATGAGGAATTTTGAATTAATAAAATGAATCCCATATTGATGGAAACAAATCTTTTAAAGTATTAAACCATTGGTAATATATAATAAATATAGTGATGATAATAATGATACTTAATATTAATAGAAGGGTTTTTTTGGAAATTTTTTATGGAAAGGTTTACCTAGTAGAACACAAGGCTGTACTTACAATGTACTGTTTGGTCCTGGATTTTCCAACAAATATTCTTGGTTATCTAAAAGTATAAAAAGTCCCAGTGAAATGGAGCCTAGACCTCTTGACACTGAGGTATATCTGAAGACCATACATGTTACCACATCTTTTTTAATGTCCTGCCCTGATGACAAGATATATTTCCATATGGAAACAAGGAATAGTTCTAACAGAAATGATAAATACTACTGTATTCTTTGTGAATATCTTTGCCTTTCTAAGACAAATTAAACCTCAATTTATTAATTATTCAATGATTTCTGAGCGCCTCATTTGATCTCAACATCAAACCTGAACTAAGAGAATGCTGGTGTTAGAATTGCTTTCAAAGCCTATCAAGGGTCATACAAACAGTGATTTTTAGAAATACAATCCAAATCTATGGCTTCCTGACTCCTAATCTGACACACCATGCTACTCAGTTACCTCTCTAATACAAATGTATATTATTATTATAGCTATTTTTAGAAGTACACTGACCCATAGAGATATATGGGATATTAGTAAGTTGGCAATGATAATAGGTGAATTGGGGAAGCAGGAATGGTAGATTCAAGATTAAAAAATTAACAATGTTGAAATCTTCTGAGTCAAGTAAAACTTTATATTTGTTTGTGGGTGGGTGTATACTGCTGATCATTTCAAAATAATATTAATAATTCAGGAAATGAAGTGAATAAATCAACAGATTATAGAGATATTAGATTAAAAAGTAGTCATTATTTCAGAAGGTTTAAGATAACTTAAAAAAAAAAAATACAAGGATAAATCTCCAGGACCAGATGGCATTCACCTGAGAGTACTGAAAGAACTCAAGGATGAAATTGGGGAAGTGTTTGACCAGAGTCTATAAGTTGTCATTACAAATGACCATAGTACTTTAGGGTTGACAGATTGCAAATGTGACCCTTGTATCTTAATAGAGTTCCCTAGGAATTGAAGCAAATTGTAGCCTAATGAGTCTTACTTACCTCAATACAATCTGAACTGACTGTCTATAATAAATGGATTGAAGACTACCAAACTGTTGGAATCCTTACTAACTGCTAAGTAATTAGAGTTGATCTAATCTTACAAGAAGTTGTTTTGGCCAGAACCTGAAACAAGGTACTAAGTAGAACTAATTAAGACAAGGCTTGTGTTCACACCTTTACTCACTGGAGTCCACAAGTATGCTAGCTTCACAAAGTACACTTTCTACACCTCCCTTAAAGCTCATTGGGCCAGAGAGCACTATGGGAGAAAACCCATAATCCCATTCTCTCAGAAGAGGCATATAAAAGGCCAGCGATGAGGGATCTATGGCAGAATACATTTTTTCCTCTTGGCTGGCTGATCGCGCTGGACTCGAGAGGAACGACTCTTGTGCAGAGAACACTTTGACGGATTTCAGTGGAGCTACACCAGAAGCCCTCTCTCCGCGGCAAGTTGGTGGCTGGGCTCCCCAGAAGGAGATAAGAGAGACCTTCCATCTCTGTCTTGGTTGGAGGCAGAAGAAAGCAGAGTCAGAGGCTGAAGGACAGAACCTTTGGATTTGGAGACATCCGAAGGGCTCCAAGCCTCTAAACCGGCTGTGCTTTGAGAAGAACAAACTCCAACATTTGAACTCTAACACCAAACAATTAAACAAATAGTTAAATTTTGAGTGAAAGAACAAAAGGGTTTTGTCAAGAGGAAATTTTTTCTGGTAAAATCCTTTAACATTTTTGAGAAGGTAATGGTTGGGAAATAAACAAGTAGATTCAGGAAATAATGCGAAATTATTATTTTAGAGTTTCAAAAAATCTTTGACAGTTCCTCAGCAATGGTTATTTTAAAAGAATGAGTGATGAAAAAATGAATGATGGGGGAAATCAACTATGTTGTGTTATCTAGTAAACTAATTTAAATTTGAGTAAAGATATGGAATGACTATGTGACTTTACCCATTTAAGACATTACTAGGTGAAGAAATTCCTTCAGCCAATGGAGGGAAGCACTTTCTATACAATTTAGTTTTACAGAGTGGTCTAGAAACAGAGAATTTAGAAGGCTTGTCCAGAGTCATATATGCAGCAAGCATCAAAGTTGGGACCAAAACCTAGCACTTCCTAGTTCTAAAGCTAGTTTTCTATCCATGAGACAAGAACCAGCATAAATATATATTCTTTTCAGGAACAGATATGTTTTGATACAGGCAAGTATGTTTAGATTTATAGATTACAATATAGAAATTAAGTGACAAACTCATATTATTATGTATTAATAAATTGTTCCTTAGGAATATCAATTTAATATGTTCCTGAGGCTTAAATGCCAGCAAACTATTGGTCTTCATAAAGAATAATGTTGTAAAATAAAAGGGAAGATAATATTGACCCTTTGGATAAAAGGCTCATCTTGTTCTGTTCTCTATGAAAGATTTAGAGGAGAAACATATACACACAGGATCACACACACACACACACACGCATATATGTGTGTATGTATGTATGTTTATGTGTGTGTATGAATGCTTTCTACAATGGAAAAAATAACAGCCTATTCAATTCATACACCCACACACAAAGACATTGTAGAATGTATTCACACTGACAAAACTGGGGATCCAGTGAAATGTTTCAATAGTTAGTTAATAAGTATTTATTAAGTGCCTATTTTGTTTCAACAGCTATGCTAGGTGCTGTTTCTTTGCTTTTCCATGACTACATATTATTCAGATTGTCATACCCCAGTGGGGGAAAACATACTGGGATTACAAATAACAACAGAGATTACCATAGGAATAGAAAGGTAGAATGCCATATATTTATATACACCAAAGGTCAGCATTATTCAATCTAAAGTAGTAAAGGACATAGAAATGAAAAAAAAAAAACATTCTATAAAGTGATGGACAGCATGACTAAAACGAACATTTACCCTGTTGAGGAAATGTTGAAATATGAGGGGGAAGAAAAGAACAGAATGCCAGTGCTGTAAAGAACCTCAGAGGACATCTTAGTCTAATATGAATTGCAAATTCATAATTTAATTTAAAAACCCTTACATTCCTATTCAGCAGCATTTTCTTTTAGAGTTTGGTCTTTCAATCAAACCTATTTTTTTAATATTAGAATTTTTTTAGAGTTATGGAAATATCTGCACATGTCCATCACTATCATTTTATTTTTATGAAATTTAAGATGAAATAATATGTTTCTCCAAAGGTTTTATGGCATCCATAATGCCAATTAATTCCAATTCTCTTGCTAAGAAATAAACAGGTACCATCAGTTTTCTTCTTTGCTTGTATATTCTCTGATTTGACATTATAAGAAAGGATGTCAAGAATTTAGCAGAATAAGACTTCTAATAGATGTTTGGATAGATTAATTCATTGTTAGTATATCTTCCCTCTATCAATTTTTAAATCTGTATTTATAAATTAAAAAAATAGTATGGAAGACAAAGAGAAAGCATGGGCAGGGGAGATGGGGTTACTATGTACCAGACACTGTACTGTGTTAGAAATGCTCTCTGGCTCTCGTCTCTGTCTCTCTCTGTTTCTCTTGTTCTCATTCTCAGTCTCTCTTTCTCTGTCTCTATGTCAATCTCTCTCTCTCTCTCTCTCTCTCTCTCTCTCTCTCTCTCTCTCTGTCTCTGTCTCTGTCTCTCTCTTTCTTTCTCTCTCTGTCTCTCTGTCTTTCTGTGTCTCTCCCTTTCTCTGTCTCTCTCCATCTTTCTCTCTTGCTCTGTCTCTCCCCACATTCATATATGTTTAAGCATAATACACATATGCATATTTAAATGCATACATAAATATATGTTGTCAACCTATAATCACACTTCAAAAGATTTGAGTAGCAACCTATTTTATTACAAGAGAAAACAGAAGATATGCATGTTGGATATTCTTTATACAAAGTACAAAGGAGTTCAACAGTGTAGGCAGAGGTTTGGATATTTATGTGTTACAGCACAAATGGCAGGCTACAACGCAGTGGGGGAGGAGCAGAGAAAGGCAATAAACAGTCTCCTCCTAGATGGGAAATTACAAAGTAGGAAAAGGGGCAGGAGGAAGAGGATGAGCATCCCTTTGTGGGAACTGCCAGACAAAGGAGGTAGGATGTCCTTGCTTATCTGACAAGTCCCTACTGCACAATCAGTTTTTCAATCAGTTTATCAATCTGATGCAGACTGACTAGAGCCTGTCTTGTAACTGACTAAGCTTTAAAGATACTGAGAGTTCAGTTATAGTTGAGAATTGCAAAGGATCACTATTATGTCAGTTCAGGTGAACTGAACTCATGTTAGTGAGCTTCCCATAATAGTTTAATTCTGGACCAATACAAAAGCAGTATTTCAGATATATCCTCAATAATTCTCCATATATCAAGGAAATCTTTGCTGTACTTTCATAATTAAGTAACTTTTGTTTCTCTCTTCATTAATTGTCATAAAAATTCTCTATCATGATTATATGAACATATTTTTTTATATCTTGTGTATATGTATATATTTGCTTCAGGGAAGATAGGTAGAATGGTGAAACCTTAAATCAGAATGAGCTGATTTCAAACACAATCTCAAACATTTGCTAGCTATATGAACCTGGGTGAGTCATTTAATCTCTGTTTCCTTATTTTCCTCATCTGTAAAATGACAATAATATCCCCTACCTGCAGAGTTATGAAAATTAAATGAGATAATATGTTTAAGTTGGTTACTATTGTATAGTATTAGAATTAGTATAAAAGCTATATCAATGTTTATTTCTTTCCCTCCTTTCAAAAAAATGGTATCCTCCTTCCCCCTTCTTTTGATTACAAGATGATTTTCTGTGATTATAGTAATGACTCTGCTCCCACAAAATATCAGTAAGATTGTATAATTCTTATGGGCTAAAATTGAAATATATTGGCATTAGTTATAGTATAGATATTTTAAATTTTAAAAATTATTGCAAATTTAACCCTTTTTAAAGATGAAGATAAAAGAATTAAAAGCAAAATTATAATTCAAAATAGACCATTGCACACTAACTCCTGGCCATGTAAATATTTCTGTATTATAGTATTGTCAGAGTCCTATGCTCTTCATTCCTAGTCTTCACATAGGCCATTTGCTAACTTTAGCTTGGAAAATAGTAACAACAATATTAGTCATTCTGGGAAAGAATATGCCAACCAGTTGCCCCTCTCAAGCCTCCTAATCTCCATTTCCATGTAAGTGTTAGTTTTTCCTATTAGAATTTAAGCTCCTTGGAGGTATATATAGTCTTTTTTGCTTGAATTGTTTTCCCCAACTCTTAGGACAAAATTTAACCCATGGTAAATGCTTATATAAATGCTTTCATTCATTCATTCACTCATTCATACATAGTTTTCTGACCAAAAAAATACAACTTCATGGAATATTGGGAATATTTTGTTTATGAAAGAACTTTGGGGGATTAATATAAATACTTTTGGAGCTGAGTTAACTTTCACACTAATTTAACTCTTCATTTGAAGAACAAATATCACATTTGTGAATTATCTAAGTCTCATGTTTCTCCTACTTTTCTTCCTTGCTTGTTATCTTTTGATCACTTCTTTGATCATAAGTACCATCCAGGGGAAGGACAAAGAAATAAGATTTTTAACTATGAAAGTTATCCCAATCAATAATTTCTTGAGGGAGAAAATTCAAACTAGTTCAAAATAATAATTGTATTCTAGTTAGCCATATTATTCCTCTTCCTTCTTACTACACATTGAATAAAAGTTTAGAAATACAAGAAAAATTAGCAATATTTAGTACTAGAAACTTGGACTTTTCTGAATATTCAAATAGTTCTTTGAAAAAAGGTTAATAGCAACCATCAGAATAATAACAGCAACAGTAACAGCAACAGGAATGAAGAGGATGTATCACTCTTACAAAGAATTTTACATAATTCAATTGATTTGTTATTTAAAACAACTCTTTCAGTCATGCAAGGCAGGGCATGCTGTTTCTATTTTTCAGATCAGGTTCAGATAAATTGATTCAATGGTCAAATTTTATATAGCCAGCTAGTGACAGCCTTGAAACTGAAGTTCAGTCTTCTGAACCTTCTTCTGATATGCTGTTTCTTTGGTATAATAAAAACATTTTCTTACTGGTTACCAAGATACATTCTTTGTCTTTGCTCCCTTTAAAACACTAAATGTATTCCATTTTACAGAGACTTTCTAATCCAATTCCCTTATCTTCTTGTCTTACTTTGCCTAACATTTGACAAGTGAAACAATGGCTGACAAGACATTTGTTGGTATTATGGAAGATTGGTAGCTGCTCCTTTATAATGAATCCTCACTCAGGCTCTGTTATAGTTTGAAGAGGGGATAAGACCTAGTATGTTACAGAGATCAAACCTGAAAAAAAAAATCGTGTCAGTTTATGTCTACTATCTTTCTAGCACATCAGCTGGAGAGTTAGCGAGTAGGCAGAGCACTAATCCTAGAATTACTAAGATTTGACTTATACTCCAGACTCAGACACTTAATAACTGTGTGACCTTGGAAAGTTATTTCAACTCTGTTTGCCTAAGTTTCTTCCATTGATAAATGGGAGGTGATAATAGTACCTCTCTCTCAGCATTGTGAGAATCAAATGAGATAATACTTATAAGTGCTTAGAACAATACTGAGCATGCAATAGGTTCCCTAGAAATGCTAGCTATTATTATTATAACATTGTGAGTTTTAAAATTTTCCTTACTTAGGTTTTTAAAATTTCATTGTAGTAACTTGGCTCACCAAGAAAGTCCAGACAAAGAAGGAATGCAGAGACATCTGGGAATGATGGAATAAATAAGGTACTAGTTATGGGGATGAATCCTGAAACTATGTCCCCTTTAATCTGTAAAAGAAGGAACATTGGGGTCTCAGACTCTCTCCTGGAAAAAGCCTACCTTCCCAATTATCTGGCCACAGATGTGGTTGCATCCTCTATTGAGTTGAAGATTAGCCTGGGACCACTGCCAGTAGCTTAAACTCACAATTAAGTGGTCTCATTCAGTTGGAGATCTTGGCCTGATATTCCTATTGAGTGGCTCGAAATTTCAAGATAAGTAATCTGTTTTAAACTGGAAATCTAAGCTCTGGGTGGGGATGGGGGTAAAACATTGAAGTGATCTCATTCAGTTTTGAATGGAAATCCAAGCTTCAGATGGCTAATAAAAGACATTTCTGAACTCCAAATCTCTGCAGAAGTCCAAATCAGAATTATGCTTGCCAAAGAAGCTCTCTTCTTGGCAAAGCTGCCTGTCAGGACTCTTGCTCACTGTGAAGATATTCTCTTCTCTTTGTTAACCTTTGTTGTTTCTCTGATAGGACCTTACCCACTGAGAGGTCTGTCTTCCTAGCAAAGCATGCTTCTCACTGCCAATAAAATTCCCTTTGTCCTCAGATTTTCAGGTTTGTAAATTCATTCACATTGGACCTGAGTCTTCAAACAGAGGGGATTAGCCACCTCAATTCTCACATCTCTTCACTACCCACTAGCATTGCATCAAGACTTATTTTCCAGTCTTGGACATATGACTAAACTATTAATTTATCTTGACTGCTTTTTAAAAAAAGCCTCCATATATATATAAAGAGAGACAGAGACAGAGAGTGAGAGAGAGAGAGAGAGAGAGAGAGAGAGAGAGAGAGAGAGAGAGAGAGAGAGAGAGAGAGAGAGAAACAATATTTATTTTTTGGTTATTCATGTAAATTCTTTTTAATTTTTGTAAAATATTTCTTTATGAATCATGCTGGGAGAGAAAATAATCAAAACAAAAAGGAAGAAATTATGGGAAGAAAAAAAACAGAAAGAAAAAAGTAAACATAGCATGTATTAATTTACATCCAGTTTCTGTAATTCTCTCTCTGTATTTGGATGGCAGTTTTCATCCAAAGTTGATTGGGACTGCCTTGGATCAGTGTACTATTAAGAAGAAGCAAGTCTGTCATAGTTGATCATTGCATAATCTTGCTGTTGCTGTGTACAATATTTTTCTGGTTTTCTTTGTTTCACTTAGCATTAATTCATGTAAATCTTTTCAGGTTTTTCTAAAATCAGCCTGTTCTTCTTTTTTTATAGACCAATAATATTTTAGTACTTTTATAACTTATTCAGAAATACCCCAACTGATGGTCCTCTACTGATTTTCCAATTCTTTGCCACCGCAAAAAAGCTGCTATAAATATTTTTTCATGTGTGGGACTTTTCCCCTGTTTTTTTATTTTTTTATTTTTTTAGAATACAGACCTATCACTGTTGAGTCAAAACATATGCAGTTTTCTAGCATTTTGGGCATAGTTCCAAATTAATTTCTCTTCAGAATGGCTGGATCATTTCATAGCTCCACCAACAATGCATTAATGTTCCAGTTTTCCCTATGTTGTCTCCAACATTTATCATTATCTTTTCCTGTAATCTTAACCAATTTGAGAGGTGTGAGGTGATATCTTAGAGTTGTTTGAATTTGAATTTCTCTAATAAATAGTGACAGGATATTTTTTCATATGACTCTAGATAACTTTAATTTTTTTTATTTGAAAATTGTCTGTTCATAACTTTTGACCATTTATCAATTTAGGATTGACTTGTTTTGTACATGTGACTCAGTTTTTTGTATATTTTAAAAATGAGGCCTTTATCAGAAACACTGTATGTAATTTCCTCACCAGCTTTCTACTTCCCTTCTAATCTTGGCTGTGTTGGTTTTGTCTGTGCAAAAACTTTTTAATTTGATGAAAGCAAAATTTGGACTTCTTTTTCTGCATTCATATCATCATCCATATTAATAATATAAAATAACTGATCAAGAGAAGTGATACCTCAGAATTTGTGAACTTTTTTAAAAAATAAATCTCTTTTAATATAATCAGTATCATTTGGAATCCTCTGTATTTTAACCATTATTCTAAGAAAGGGTCCTCTGACTTCCCTGGGATGCCAAATGGATTCATGATTCAAAAAAGGTTGAGATCCCCTGGCATAGAAAATCTTAAGTTCCCTTCTAGCTCTAACATTTGAGTATTTTAGGATAGCTGTGAGGAAGAGACACCTGGTAGCAGTTATGAGTAGTATACTTGTGAATACTTCAATTTAGAAGCATCCTTTCAGTGCTAATTAACAAAGTTTGGCATGAGATAGCAGGTGTGAAAGCTGTTATAATTTTAGATGTTGGGATGTGTTGCCTTAAATAAATGGTGTTACTAGCTTACAGAGGATAAAACTGGTTGTTTTGAAGTCATAGTCCTCTGTTCTGAAAAGACAGAGAGATGAAAATTCATCTTAATAGGGATGAGATGAACTCGGGTCCAATATGCATTATTGTACCTAATGTCCCTCTTCTCTGTGTTTGTTATTTAACATAATTATTATGGGAAATCTTCAGCATGCTTTCTAATTCCACTTCAGATACACTTGAACAAATTTCATTAACCTCATTGTTCTCACTCATATCTCAGGGCAGGATTTGTTCTTCTTTTCCTGTGTTTTTATAGGTGTTATAAAAGCTATAATCCCACTCTTTTCAAAAATAAATTTAATCATAAGGTTTCTAATAACAAAACATATTTAAATTTCTAAAATACATATTTGCATGTTTTCTTTCCAGAGATTCTATTGACATTCACTCATATTATGCTGATCTCACTTTATTAGAGGGAAGAAATGTTTGAGGATGACTAGTTCCCATATATTCCCTATGAGACAGCAACTAACTCTATCTAAGACATTGCCATTGGCCAAGTACTTCTTCCAAACATGAGTTCATTATTATTCCATCTTTAATCTCTCTTTTTTTTTTTTTTACTTTTTGGCAAAGTTTGATATTCTTGTTTCTATATTTGCTTGAATCAACCTTTTTTTTTCTGTTGTATTGAAAGAGGGCTGGGGAAATAAGAAAAGACAATGAGATTAAATATGTATCAAATCAAGTCAGCAAATCTTTATTGAGCACCTACAAAGTATAAGGACCTGAAACAAGCCCAGATGATTTCAAATGTGATTGGGAGATCATTTTTGTCCTCAAACACTGACAAGATAATGGAGGTAGAAGGTATGTGCAAAATAGGGCATGTATTGCTATATAAAGTCATATAATGAAAACACAAGACTTTATGAAAATTGAGAGGGAGGAAAGATGCTTTTGGCTTAACAGGATCAATTTTCAGTCAGAAAGACTTTGTTTTTAATCATGCCTCAGACACCTGCAAGTAGTGTGAACCTTGGCAAATCATTTAATCTTATTGAGCCCCTGTTCCCTCCTTTACAAAATGAGTCATCACCATTGTATAATGGAAAGAGCAATGTACTGAGAATCAGAAAAATGAAGTCCAAATCCAATCTCTGTTAGTTACCACGTATATAACAAAGTATAAATCATTTTTCAAGGTCCTTCTTCACCTGTAAAAATTAAAGGAACAGATTAAATGGTCTTAAATGAAGTTTTTAACTTTAGATCTATGATTCCATGACTAAATAATTTCTTTAGGCTTTTTAATTGCTTGTGTGTTTAAGACAAAAAGACAGCTTTCTAAAACATTTTATATAAAAGTACCATAAAATTTTACCTAGTGGTGGTGTTATTATTATACATATTATTTTCTTTATTTTGTGGTGATGGGATCTGTATAGAAAAAATCAGAGGACCAGTAACAGGTGAGGGTTTTGCTATTTCTTGCTATTGTTCCAAGGCTGCTTTTGTTGCTGCTATGGTTGATGTCATCATTATTGTTGTTTTCATTTAGAGTAACAGAAAGAAAACTGGCTTTGGAGGCAAGAAATTTGGTTACAGTTCTCACTTGTTAAATTCACTGGTTATGTGACCATAAGAAAATGATTTAAACTTTCAGTGGTCTGCCAAATTTCAGTCTAAATTTATATGTTGGGAGGGAAAGTGTCTAACTGAATAGGTAGAATTTCCTGAAGCAGAAATTCTCTCTATCAACAAACTCACAAGCCTTTATATTTGATGGGGTTCAAATAGACTGGCCTGAGGACAAATCTCTATCTCTTTCTGTCTCTCTCTGTGTCTGTGACTCTCCCTTCTACCTCTCTCTCTCGCTCTCTTTTTCTCTCTTTCTTGCTCTCTCACTCTTTCTCCTGTCTCTGCCTGTCTTTCTGTCTGTTTCTGTCTCTCTGTCTCGGAGTGTCTCTCTGTCTCTGTCTCTCTTTGTCTATTTCTTTGTCTTTCTCTCTCTTTAATATTCTATGGATGGATTGAGCACAAATAAATCAGAAACTGATTATTATTACTGAATAAAATAATTGGGTTATGGCTTAACTTCTGTAAATACTCAGAATAGGCATAAAACAACCTTGCTGAAGACGGCAGAACAGAGATGACATACACCTTTCCACTTTCCCATATTTCTTCCACTAAGCATCTACATTTTTTTTCAGGTTGCTATCTTCATCTTCATTTATTTATTTATTTATTTATTTACTTATTTATTCAGTTACTTACTTGCTTACTTATTCATTCATTTGTTTATTTTTGCCTTTAACATATATTTTTTTAAAAAAGCTTTTTATCTTCATAACACATGTATAGATAGTCGTCTATATTCACCCTTGTAAAATCTTATGTTCCAAATGTTTTTCTATTTCCCTTTCCTCAACTCCCTCCCCTACATGACAAGCAATCCAAGGTATGTTAAACAATTTTCATGCTGCACAGGAAAATTCAAATCAAAAAGGGAAAAAAAATAGAAAGAAAAAACTGCAATCAAATAGCAACAACAACAAAAAGTGAAAAATACTGTGTTGTGGTTCACACTCACTCCCCACAGTCCTTTCTCTGAATGCAGATGGCTCTCTCCATCACAAGACCATTGGAACTGGCCTATATCACCACTGTCTTGAAAAGAGCCATGTCCATCAGATTTGATCATCATATAATCTTGTTGTTGCTATGTACAATTTTCTTTTGTTTCTACTCACTTCACCTAAACACCAATTCATATAAATTTCTCCAATCCTTTCTGAAATTATTGTGCTGATAATTTCTCATAGAACAATAATACTCCATAACATTCACATACCATAACTAATTCAATCTTTCTCCAACTGATGAGCATCTACTCAGTTTCCGGTTTTTTGCCATTGCAAAAAGGGCTGACACAAACATTTTTGCACATACAGGTCCCTTAGCCTTCTTTAAGATCTCTTTGGTATTATAAGCCCAGTAGTAATACTGCTGGATTAAAGGGTATTTACAGTTTGATAACTTTTTGAGCATAGTTCCAAATTGCTCTCCAGAATTATTGGATTCCTTTTTAATTCCATCAACAATGCATCAGTGTCCCAGTTTTCCCACATCCCCTCCAACATTCAGCATTATTTTTTTCCTGTCATCCTAGCCAATCTGACAGGAGTGTAGTGGTATCTCAGAGTTGTCTTAATTTGCATTTCTCTGATCTATAGTGATTTCCAACATTTTTTCATATGACTAGAAATGGTTTCAATTTCTTCACCTGGAAATTGTCTATTTATATCCTTTGACTTATTTATCAATTGGAAAATGACTTGTATTCTATTCTTATAATTGGAGTCAATTCTTTCCATAATTTTGAAATGAGGCCTTTATCAGAACACTTGCATGTAATTTTCTTCCCTAATTTATTGCTTCTCTTTTAATCTTTTCTGCATTTGCTTTGTTTGTACAATTTTTTTAAAAATTTAATATAATTAAAAATAGTCATTTTGCATTCCATAACAAATTCCAATTCTTCTTTACACACACATCCATTCCCTTTTCACTGATCTGAGAGGTAGAACATCTTTTGTCCTTCTAATATGTTTATGCTATTCTTTTATGTCTAAATCATGAACCCATTTCAACCTTATCTTGGTGTGGAGTGTTAAGTGTGGCTCAATGCCTAGTTTCAGCCATACTAATTTCTAATTTTCTAAGCAATTTTTGTTAAATAGTGAGTTCTTATTCTGGTAACTGGAGTCTTTGGGTTTTTCAAACACTGGATTATTTTAGTCATTGACTATTGTGTCTCGTGAGCTTAACCTATTCCATTGATTGACAACTCTTTCTTAACCAGTACCAAATTGTGGCTTTGATGACTGCTGCTTTATAATATAATTTTAAAACTGACACAGCTAGGCTAACTTCATTTGCATTTTTCATTAATTTCCTTGAAATTCTTCATTTTTTCTTATTCTAGATGAACTTTGTTACTATTTGTTTAGCTTGATAAAATCATTTCTTGAGAGTCTGATTAGCATGGCACTGAATAAGTAGATTAATTGAGGTAGAATTGTCATTTTTGTTATATTAGCTTGTCCTACCTATGAGCACCTGATATTTTTCTAATTGATTAGATCTGACTTTATTTGTATGGAAAATGTTTTGTAATTAAGCCTCTATATTTTTAAAGCTATGCTTTTCATTGATTTCAGAGGCTAGACATAATAGGTATGCTATTTAAAATATTCCCCAGTTTTTTTCAGATCCATGGTCTATTTTTGTAGTTTTGAGTAAAATTTCTGAGCATGGTAATGCTTCAGTTGCGGCATTTTTTATGCTGTCTTCTCAAGGATATTTGGAAATTTTATTTATAGCACAAGGATATATTGTTTGTGATGTTATTATAAAGAATAGAAAGCATATGCTATACAACTCTCACTGTGTGACCTCATCTTTCTATATATATAGTAGATGAAAATTTTAGGAAGTTACAGTTAGCAGTTATACTGTTTCTAACATTTCATTTCATATTTTGTAACCCTTAAAAATCTAGGCTCTTTAAGGAAAATTTTCTGTAATTTATGACAAAATATCAAGCCTCATGAGATACTTTAGTTTTACTTCATCTTCTTAAATATAAACTCATTACAGAGAACAAAACACTTTCAGTTACATTTGAGTTTTACATTTATCATTTATTTGCATTTATATTGCATTTTATCAAAATTGTATTTTGATATTGTTGGAAAAATTTATATCAAAGGGAATAGTTTTAATTTTTTTTCCCAGTGGAGCCATATAATCTGATGCCATTCAAATTTACTCAGGGATTGGTACATTTTGATATTAGTACTTTTTTAACCTTGAAATCAATACTCCCCCCCACCCCAGGAGTTATGTAATAAACAGAATTATAGTAAGCTTAAACTATCTCTTTACAAAATGCTGCATTTTATATAAGTTGTTCCTGATGGTATTTTTGGTGGTGTGTGTTAAAGAATAATTATTCACATGGACATACAATACTTTAAATTTCATTCAAGGCTTACATTAATTGTATGAGTAAACCAAAAAACAAGGGTCATTATGGTCTTATTCAGTTTTGTCACTCCCCAGTTTTGCAGAGAATGTAGCATTTTAGTTACTTTCTTTAATATATGTATTTCACCATCTATCACATTAATGATATACCAGCTTATTATGTATGTGTTTGGTGCAATTTCTGGACTTTTTTGTTTATTTTAGCTTATTGTTGTTGTATTGGACTTATTGTGATCACATTTGTGGTTCAGTCATTTAATCACAGACCAAGGGTAAGGAAGTTCCAAGTTCAAGTTTGTTGTTTTCATGAGATTATCAATCTCATCCTTGCCCATCTCTTTTTCCTTTTACTTTCCATGTTTTCCAATATCAGCATTTCCAATGAATCCTATCTTTTCATTATGTGGCCAAAGTATTTAAATTTTAGCTTCAGTATTTGAGCTTTCAGTAAATAGTCTGAATTAATTATTTCAAGTTTTGCCTGATTTGGTCTTTTTGCTATCCAAAGGGATGAAATATATTGACTACAAGAATTACTCCTACTTTTTTAGGGGTTGTATTGTCAAGTCTCTATACTATCATTTGTTATTGATGTTGAAGTCTTTATTTTGTTCTTTCTGGTGCTGTGTATTGATTTAATCTTATGACTTTCACTTTAAATTTAAATTGTGTATCAAAAATTTGAATTTTTAAAAAATTTTTTGGATGCCAGTTCAAAAGTTGCTTTTTATTTGTCTTTAATCTTCCAATATGATGTTTAAGTTTTCTACTAAGCAAATCAGACCAATATTGATATATTGTTTCATTCTCTTCCTTCAGATATTTTTCCTCAGTCAATTATTTGATGCTTGTCTTCAAGAGTACTTATGGATAGCTCCACCTTTTTTCACATTGTCTTTACTATGGCAACAAGCATTTTAGATACTGTGGCTTTTAGTCTTCTCAAATAAATTTATATTCTTTTTTCCCAATGTAGTGGGGAATTTGTTTGCTCATGAGTATTACAACAGACACAAACCATTTTTTCATTAATTCTTTTTCTGGTATAATATGTTCCTTGGACTTGTGTCTTCAAAAATAAATAGGTTTTTCAAAGTACTATTTTAAGAATGCTCAATGTTTTTTAAAAATATTTTGAGAAATTTTCCTTTTTTCTATTTTTCCATAATTATAGTTTCTAAACTTAATGTTCTTCATAATTTCCTGTTTAATTTTAATTAATTATTATTTTATATGCATATATGTATGCATATGTATTTATCTATTTATTATATAACTTTTAAAATCATTTCATTGCATTGATCTGAGAGAAAATATTCTAAAACTTGGTATTGAAGCTGTAATGACAGAAAACCAGTATGGTGTCCTTGCATCTATTCCTAATGTTATTGTGATGTAGAATTGGAACATAATAAAAATATTTATATCTTCAATCTATGCCATGTTCCATTTTGATTTGGGATTACTTGCTTTAGTGATCAGCACCATTTGTACTGAAACATTTCTAGTAGCAGTGATATCAGCATTACTGATTTATTCCCATTCAATCTTGCCTTCCTGTTATACTAAAACAAGAAGAAGCACCAATTGTCTTATTTTATTTTATTTTTTTTACATATCAAGCAATTAATGATTTGGAATAGTGCCTACTTGAAATTCTTGGCATGTATTTATGCATGTATGCATGTATATATGAATGTATGTATATTTCTGTCTATTTTTCTATCTATTCATAAAGCAATTAAAACAAAATGGTATGTGAAAACCTAATAAGTGGTATTGCAGGAACTCAACTGACTAATGACTCTGTTTTCTGCACAAATGTTCCCTATTTGGATATTAGCAGGTTGATGAACTTCCACATATGTCCTGCATCTTGAAAATACAGCAGGAAATAATAACAATGCTGTGTTGGTAATAGAAAGAAGACAATTTTAGTTAAGATTCTGCTACTGACTAATTGCTAATTTGGATATACTCCTAATTTACTGAGGCTTAGTTTCCTCATCTATAAAATTAAGTGATCCAATTCTATGATCTTTATGATTCCTTTTAGTGCTTGAATTCTATGACTTACTATTATAAAGGATGAGCTGCCATATTCTGCTTCATATGGCTAACACTCTGTGTCAAAGGACTCTAATTGACATTGAAAAACTAGAAATGTATTACACAAAGGGAAAAAAAAAGCTCTAGAAAAATTTTAGTATTTATATAGGTGACTGGAGTTAGTGGATGAGATAAAAAGATGAGGTAAAGGAAAAACAAAAATAAAAAAAAAGAAAAGGAAATTAATTCAACAGCATTATATACAAAAACATTTCAGTAAAGATAACATATTTTCCCATTTTAAAACTTCAATCCTGAACTGTTTAGTATTACTTTGCTATTTTTAATTCTATACAGAATGAATGCAAAACTGTTACACATTTGTATATAAAAGCATTCTATACTTAATCCTATATCTCATGAATAAATCCTTCAAAGCTAGATTAATTTTATTTCATGCAAAGTATTATTCTGTCAAATATGCTATTAATATAGCATATGGAAACATCTTTGGAGCTTCATTTGAGTAATGATTAACTATGCAATGACAAATCATAGATTGACCTAGTACTACTTTCAGGACCATGTAAAGATATGAATACTTTATTATTTAACATTTTAGTTAATCCTAGTGCTCTGCTTCCCCTTTATTTACTAAAGAAATTAGCCAGTGAAAAATATAGGAATTATCTAAATATTTATGAATGGTTATTATTATATAATAAACCTACTTTCCCACACTCTAAGGATTAGGAATTGAAAGTCCCTCAGGTTTTTCAGTACCTTCAGTATCTTACCTTATCTTACAAGATAAGTATGAATTTGATAGGGAATATTTACATTTACTATAACTAATACTATAACTAATATAGTATATATTATAACTATAACTATAACTAATATCTAATAATGTGTCAAACTGCCACAACTCAATTATCATGTGGAAAAGAACCTTTGAACTGAAAAACATCAAAGTTCAGCTTATTTTGCTTAACTGTAGCATTTAATGACATTCCTCCTTTTGGTCACTTAAAGTAAGACATATTTAAGAATCATAATTATTTCATATTAATTCAACAGCATTATATACAAAAACATTTCAGTAAAGATAACATATTTTCCCATTTTAAAACTTCAATCCTGAACTGTTTAGTATTACTTTGCTATTTTTAATTCTATACAGAATGAATGCAAAACTGTTACACATTTGTATGTGTTATATACACATAATTATTTTATAATTTTGCATTTATTATGAGATATAATGAAGCTATCTTACACATATGCATTGTTGTTTTGATTGTCAAGGTAAATTTCAAGTTACTTAACTTCATGTATGTTACTGGCTGACTCAAATTTACTAAACAATTAATGAATGTGGAACAATTGTATTGCTGTTATATAACCTATATAACCTATCTCTGAAGCATTTATTAGAAAAATCCAATATAAATAAATCATCAGTATCATGATTATTATTAGTAACCATTTTATGTTTTCTGGAGATTTTATTATCTGTGGATTTAAGAATTCCAAACCAAGTCTGAATGAAACAATAATAAAAGAAAAGAAAAGAAAAGAAAAGAAAAACTTCTATGGAGCTGCCCTGGGACAACTCAGCAATGAGGGAGATACTGATACTCTGAAGTGCTTATTCATATAATTGACTGTCTACCATGGCATTAGTTTTAGAAACTTATGAATTACCACTAATTCCCTATCAAGAGAAACAATTTTTTTCTGGATATTGTTCTTAATATGATTTTTATTTTTCATTGATAATACAATAGATTAAAACTAGAAATAAAGGGAAATAAAGATAAATCAAGGCATGTTTCACCTACATTATTTCCTATGGAATTAAAAAAAGAAGAATTGTACTTTTTTTTTAGATCCATCATATGAAAATCATTTTTATTATTATTCATTAATGTTATTCATAAAAAGAATAATAATTTCCTGAATGAAATTATATTTTTCCTTTAAGTAACCTTCAAACACAAATGGAATATAAAATTGTGATGAATCTTTATTTATTAAATCATTTTAACAGTGCCACTGCCCTCTCCATTGAAAGAATTGGGATATGATAGGGTTCAGGGCCAACAGAGTTCAGACCAGAGTTTAGAATATATGTGTAAATAGCTGACAGTCTACTCAATTAGCAATTAGGAAACTTGATAGCAACCTTGAATTCACAAATACTTGTTATATTTCAATTTAAGAACTGAATGAGTTGGTCAATATAGATTTGAGAAGAAACATGCCCACAACTAACCCTAAAGAAAATGTTTTTGAACTTAGGAAAAATATTCCTGAACTTAGAAGATCAATAATTGTCATAGTTTTGAGAAAATACACTTTTATGATCAGTGGAAAACGGTAATCAGATAAATTAAAGTTAGTAAGATTACATTTCCTGTATTTTCATATTCTTGATAAAATGGTAAAATATAAAATTTATTCAAACTCCAATAAATTTTAATGACCAACTCCCCCAAAAGAGAAATTATGTGCCAGGTATAATAGTTTATATCTGAATTCCACTCACAAGAAAACAACAAATCCCATGAGATAACATCCATATGAATTAATAGTTCAAGATACTATTCCTTAGCTGATCCATAAAACATCTCTCTACCACCAATCTTTATGCTTCAACTGGTTGCGCTTTTTGATCCATAGACCCACTGCGATTAGAACACATAAATAATCCACATGTGCTATAATGATTCAGCCAATAGATCTCATACTTTGTTCAGTCCTCACCTAACTGTAGCAATTAATAGATTTAGATTTTGATTGGTGGTATTAGAAGAAAAATATTAGAGGAGAGAAGATTAAGGTTTTGTTCTAAATTGCCTGGATTCTAGGTAAGGGATCACAAAAATTATAGAGATTCTCCGTAATGCACCCACCTCATTTTTACCAAACCTGTTTGAAATAAAGAAAGATAAAAAAGGAAAGAAAGAAGGAAGGAAAGGAGGGAAGAAAAGAAGGAAGGAAGGAAAAGAAGGAGGGAGGAAGGGAGGGAGGAAAAGAGGAAGGAAGGAAGGTAGGGAGGAAGGGAGGGAGGGAGGGAGGGAGGGAGGGAGGGAAAAAGCACAACAGGAAAAAAGGGAAAACATAATAGGATATATAGTATTAAGTCTATGAGTTTTTGCTTTGTAAAGGAGCTAAAACTTGGGAAATTCAGGAACTTTAATTCCTTGAGAAAATATATAAAATATTTAAGCATTTTCTGTTATCTATCTCATTATTTATATCTATTATTAACTATACATGCATATAGATAATTTAATAATTAAATTTGATACAAGGAGAGGTAGAAAAAGAGGAGGGAGAGAGAAAGAGGCAAATATTTAGAAAACTTTCTCTAATAAAGTTTCCATTTCCAAGATACATAAAAAACAACATTCAAATATATGAGAATAAGAACCATTCTCTAATTGATAAAAACTTGAAGGATGTTAAAGAATTGTTCTCAAAGAAAGAAATTCTATCTATCCATAATCACATATAAAATCATTCTGAATAAATAAAAAATAGAGAAATATAAATTAAAGTGATTTTGATGTTTCACCTCTTATTTCTAATACTTGCTAAAATAACAAAAGGACAATGACAAATGTGGTAGGAGCTGTGAGAAAACAAGTACACTTGAACACTATTGTAAAGCTGTGAATTGACCTATCTATTCTGGAAAGCAATTTGTAACTATTTGCATCATGCAGTAAAATTATACATATTATTTGACTCAAATACATAACTTCTAACTTATGAAAAAGGAGGTTAAATATGTTATGTATTTTTTATGAGTTTGTTTAGTGGTCTTTTAATAGCAGCCCCAAATTGGAGAATATGAAAATGTAGCCTATTGAAAAATAACTAAATAATAACATAAATGTGATGTATATTGTATTAGGGATATATTATGCCATATGGAATTGTTACAGTGGAACACTGTGTCACAAAAAGGATGAAATGACCTACTACAGATGAATTTCAGAAATCTTTTTAAGAATTTTTATACATAAAAGTGAGAAGAACTTGGGGGAAAACTTCTAGGATGATAACATTGTAGACAAAAACAACTTTGTATAAATTTAGAGGTCTGATTAATACCATGTAGTATGAAAGAATGAAGATTAGACATGTTATTCATCTCCTGATAAAGATATGATGAATTTAAAATGCAGAATGAATTTATGTTGGACATGAGTAAAAGCGGGGATTTATTTTGCTAGCCAATATAAATAAGCATTAAAGGATTTTTTATTTTCACATGTTTTCTTGTTTTTATTTTTAATTTATGTAATGAAGGAAATGACAGGTATAGGTTAAGATAAAATATTTCTTACTTGAAGAAGTAAAAGAAGAATTTGTGTGTGTGTGCAAAAAATAATCAGAATATAAGAGCATAAAGAGAAGGAAGAAAATTAATGAAGATAACAAAGCAAATAAATTCTCTTAAAATGGTGCAAAAATTGCAAGTGTTGTTCAACATTAGCAAAATAATATAATCTATCACAATAAAAACAAAAAAAAATATGATTAGATTATATAAGCAGAAAAATTACTTGACACAGTCTAACATCAGTTATGCTAAAAAAGAAAAAAAAAACAGCTGTTTGACATATAGGTATAAAGAGATGAATACATACATACATACATACATACATATATGCATATATATTAATAAAATAAGGTAGAAAATTTGTATTATATGTAATGGAGAATTTTCATAAATATTACAGCAATAAACTCAGTAAAAGCAATAGAATATTTTACAAAATACTATCAAAATTTGGCATATATTGATAGAAAAAGAAGTGTCACTAAAAATATGACAAAATAGATAAAATGTTAAATACTCAAATTACCTAAGAGCATCTAGTGCTTATGAAAATAAAGTTACAAATGTTCCTTAAATTAAAAAATAATAATAGTTGGGAAAATATCTAATACTTGTGATGAGTGAGTAACTTAAAAAAAAAGTCTACATGTTATCAATTAATTTCCATGCATAATACTATTCTGAGTAAAGTACCAAAGAAATACTTTTGCTACCCTACTTCCCCTGCACAATTGCAGAGATGAAAGCTCATTTCTCTAGAACACAACATATAGCATCAAATTTTATCCCCCACTCCATTCATTGATTGATTTTGCTGATTCTTTTTTCTCTTATCTAAAAAAAAATGTTTTATAAAAGGTATGGCTCTTTGACAAAAGAAGGGAAAGGTAGAAGCATAGAAGCAGAAATGTAAATAATATCAAAACATAGTGTATATATACAATCTAGTTTTTTTTAAAGATGTAATTGACTTTAATACTTTGAAAAGGAATTCAGTTATATGAGTATTCTATCTTCAGATTTAGATTATAAGAGCTCAGAAAATAAATATGAAGTCATGAATTCAAAACACCAAGTGCACAGAAGCAGAATGGAAAATCTGTACATATATAATCTGGGGAAAAAAAAACAGCAATTAGGGAAAAAAAAAACATGCTTTGGGCAGACATTAAGTTCAACATCAGTTAGCAATTATGTCATTCCTTAAAAGCTATTGACATCTTAGATTTTATAGCAAGAAATAGAATTCATATTTAGGGAGTTAACAATCATGGCAAGTTGCGTAGTGACCAGAGGAAGGTGAATCAATATGGTAAGCAAACTATGATAGATAAGAATAAGTTAATGAAACTAAAATGTTTAGGCTAAAGAAGAAAACATTTACAAGTATCATAGGTATAAAGTATTTACAAGGCATTTTCAAATGTTTAAAGGACTCTAAGATAAACTATAGATTAGATTCATCCAAAAGTTAAAAAAAAAAAAACCTAAAGAAATATGTTATTAGATCTTGGTTGAGTGAATTGTGGTATACAAATGTTATGGAATATTATTTTTCTGTAAGAAATGACCAGCAGGATGAATATAGAGAAGACTGGCAAGACTTACATGAACTGATGCTAAGTGAAATGAACAGAACCAGGAGATCATTATATATCTCAACAACGATACTGTATGAGGATGTATTCTGATGGAAGTGGATTTCTTCGACAAAGAGAGCTAACTTAGTTTCAATTGATCAAGGATGGACAGAAGCAGTTACACCCAAATAAAGGACACTGGGAAATGAATATAAACTGCTTGCATTTTTGTTTTTTTTCCCGGGTTATTTCTACCTTCTGAATCCAATTCTCCCTGTGCAACAAGAGAACTGTTTGGTTTTGCACACATATATTGTATCCAGGATATACTGTAGCCTATTTAATATGTATAGGACTGCTTGCCATCTGAGGGAGGGGGTGGAGGGAGGGAAGGGAAAAATCAGAACAGAAGAGAGTGCAAGGGATAATGCTGTAAAAAATTACCCTGGCATGGGTTCTGTCAATAAAAAGTTATTTTAAAAAATAACTTATTAGATCTGAGTTTTATATAAGGAAAACACAATATTAAGGGTATCCAATAACTAGAAATTAGTATGGCAGAAATTAGGCATGGACCGATATTTAACACCATCTACCAAGATAAGATCAAAATGGGTCCATGATTTAAGCATAAAGAATGAGATTATAAATAAATTAGAGGGACATAGAATAGTTTATCTCTCAGACTTGTGGAGGAGGAAGAAATTTGTGACCAAAGATGAACTAGAGACAAAATAGAAATTTTTGATTACATCGAATTAAAAAGCCTTTGTACAAACAAAGCTAATGCAAACAAGATTAGAAGGGAAGCAACAAACTGGGAAAACATCTTCACAGTTAAAGGTTCTGATAAAAGCCTCATTTCCAAAACATATAGGGAATTGACTCTAATTTATAAGAAATCAAGCCATTCTCCTATTGATAAATGGTCAAAGGATATGAACAGACAATTTTCAGATGACGAAATTGAAACTATTTCCACTCATATGAAAGAGTGTTCCAAATTACTCTTGATCAGAGAAATGCAAATTAAGACAACTCTGAGATACTACTACACACCTGTCAGATTGGCTAAGATGACAGGAAAAAATAATGATGAATGTTGGAGGGGATGTGGGAAAACTGGGACATTGATGCATTGTTGGTGGAGTTGTGAACGAATCCAACCATTCTGGAGAGCAATCTGGAATTATGCCCCAAAAGTTATCAAATTGTGCATACCCTTTGATCCAGCAGTGTTTCTATTGGACTTATATCCCAAAGAAATACTAAAGAAGGGAAAGGGACCTGTATGTGCCAAAATGTTTGTGGCAGCCCTGTTTGTAGTGGCTAGAAACTGGAAAATGAATGGATGCCCATCAATTGGAGGATGGTTGGGTAAATTGTGGTATATGAATGTTATGGAATATTATTGTTCTGTAAGAAATGACCAGCAGAATAAATACAGAGAGGCTTGGAGAGACATGAACTGATGTTGAGTGAAATGAGCAGAACCAGGAGATTGTTATATACTTCAACAACGATACTGTATGAAGATGTATTCTGATGGAAGTGGATTTCTTTGACAAAAAGAAGATCTAACTCAGTTTCAATTGATAAATGATGGACAGAAGCAGCTACACCCAAAGAAAGAATACTGGGAAATGAATGTAAACTGTTTGCATTTTTATTTTTCTTCCTGGGTTATTTCTACCTTCTGAATCCAATTCTCCCTGTGCAACAAGAGAACTGTTTGGTTCTGCACGCATATATTGTATTTAGGATACACTGCGACCTATTTAACATGTATAGGACTGCTTGCCATCTAGGGGAGGTGGTGGAGGGAGGGAGGAGAAAAATCGGAACAGAAGTGAGTGCAAGGGATAATGTTGTAAAAAATTACCCTGGTATGTTTTCTGTCAATAAAAAGTTATTTTAAAAAAAAAAGGTATCCAAAAGTGGAATGGTAGGTTGGGAGACAGCAAAATGTAAATCATTCTTGTTCTTTTACCAGTGACAGAATGACCATATAAATGGTTCATATGGATGAGTTCTATGTTTTGGAATGTGCAGCTAATATAGTGAAGTACAGGAAGTAACCCAACTAAAACTTTCCCAATATTCTCTTTGAAATAACTTTTAAATAACTCTTCAAATTAAACAGATGGAGCTAGTAAAAAGTTAGAATAAACATTTTTTTTCCAGTCTCAGAAAACTTAGGAGTTAGTTAGAGAACTCTACCAAAGCAGGGTAGGTTTGGCCCAGAGCCAAAGTCTCTTTGCTTTGAAATGGTGTCAAACTCAAAAGGCTCTCTTGGAAGAATGTTTGATATCTCCCTAACTTCTCAAGGAGGTGAGAACCTCAAAAAGGAGGTGATCACACCTTTCTTGAGTCCTCAAAAAGGATTGAAAACACCAAAAAAGGAGGTGATCACGCCCTCCCTGATGTCTCAGGAAGGGAGATGAAAACACCAAAGAAAATAGGGGAATCAAACCAGATTAGGGGGGTTTCTGAAGAATCTCATTTAGAACAGGTATACATAAATCCATATATAAATCCATAAACATGGGAGATATTACATAACAAACAACATGAATCAACATGAAGAATTATGCATGTCCATAAGTCCTAGAAATAGTCCAAAACCAATCTACTGTCCATTACTTCATGTGTCAGGGAATCCAATGATTTCTACAAATTTGGAAGTTCTTCAATAGTCTTATCAACAATTTTTCATCTCAGGGAATCCAATGATTCCTGCAGATTTTGAAGTCTTGTATCAGTCCTATCATGTCTCAGGGAATCCAATGATCCCTGCTGGTTTTAAAATCCTGAAACAGTCTCATTATCAGCCATTCTTCTTCAGTGTCAGATGTTTCTTAGGTTTTCTCCTTTATTTTGAGGTTTTTTTTTTTTTTTTTCTGTTTTTCTGTCTCTCTCCAATGGATAAGGCAAATACAGCTCATTTGCACCCATCTGATCCTTTCTCCATCTGTAGAGATAGAAGTAAGTTAATCTACCTAGTCCCTTCCATTCACCACTTTCTGGATCTCTTCTCATCACCTGGCAATTACATTAGTGTTGCTTGCACTGGACTCTGCCCTTCTGTCGGGTTAAAAAGCCTATATTCTCCCCAAATGTAATCCCTTTCTCCCATCTAATTGCTTTTCTGCCGATTGATCATATCAGAGCCCTGAACTTCTAAAGACTCTCTGGGTGTAAATCTGTTGCCATCAGGTCCCATCTGTTTTTTGTTTGAAGTTTTGGAGCTGGGCCTCAACTCTCATTTCCCTGGGTCAAGCTATATTCTGAGGCCCAGTGGAAGCCCTTGTTGCATTTTAGACATAGGGTTTGGGATTTTGTTCTCTCACCCTGTTTTCTTAGTCAAAGTTGGCATTGAGATTTCAGATGCCCTACTTTATTATAATGAAAGCATTGACAAATCTCTCTGGAAGTCCCTTGCCAAGAGGGACCCTGTCTTCCCATATTATGCTTCATAGTCTGGGCATAAAAGTCATTTGTGTCCACTGTGGCACAGCGTACTATGATCTTTAAAGGAGCATCTTTGTGTAATTCCAATATAATTCTTCTACAAACCTCATAAGTATTTTCTGTAGCAAGTTGTTTGATCACTATTCCTGTAGCTGCATTACCTCCAATCTTTCTTGTGACAGCTGTTTGCAGAAGTCCTACACAATCAACAAAGGGTTCATTTGGACCTTGATCTATTTTCATGAAGTCTTCCTGTCCATCTTGTTTTCCTGGGAGGGAGCCCCATGCTTTGATATCAGCAGCAGCTATTTGCTCAAATGCTATCATAGGGTAATTAATCTGTACTGAAGTGTCTACATACTGACCTTTACCTACTAATTGGTCAAAGATGATTTGTATATTAACTTCAGTTTGCCTATTTCTTGGGCTTGTATTTTCCATAGTTCACTATACTCTGAAATCTACAACAAGTTTTGTCCAGGTTCTAAACATTTCCTTGATATGTATTTCCAATCTCTAGGGGTTAAGATTTCATAGGCCAAATTCTCTAATACCATCTTCACATAAGACGATGTAGCTCCATAAAGAGTACAACCCTTTTTCAAATCTTTGATATTTTTCAGATCAAAAAGAATGTATCTTCTCCTGGCTTGACCTAAAGAATCAAATCCTTCAATCACAGGATATGTTTTTTATTAAATCAGACATATCTTGTCCTTCTTTTTTAACGTTAACTAGTGCTTTTTTGTAATCTTGTCATAGGAGGTAGACAAAACTCCTGCATGGGTGGTGCTGATGGTGTCCCTGCCCCTCCCCTTCCACCCATGAAGGGTTAATTGGGGCAAGGGGGAGATAGTTCAGGGGATGGGGAATGTTCTAATGGCACCTGCTGTGAAGCACTACATTCCTTAATTTCATCAGAATTGTACTTAACTCCTTTCTTGTCTAATTCTTCACCCTTTTCACCTGGTTTTTCAGTATCCTCCCCTCCTGCACTTTCTTCTTTTTTCTTATTCTAATACTTACATAATTCCTAAGAGCCAGTTATATTAAGTTATATGTATAAACTGTTTCTTTGGGAATTGAATCAGGGTCATTATCACTATAATATTCACATAGTTGCTCTCCTACTAATTCCCGCTCACCTGGATCTAATTATTTTTCCTTAGAGAACCAAGGAGATGTGTATTTTAACATTTTGAGGATTTCAATGATCTGTATCCAAGTTACAATCAAACCTTGGTTTTTTATGAGTTTAACTAAACTTTTGACACATTTTCCTTGAGGTGGAACAGATTCCTTTCTAAACATTTGTCCCATTTCAGCTGAAACACTACTTTAATCCTTAACAAAGTTTCCTTTTTGTCCATTGTTGTACTCACTCTAATTTCTGGGTCATAGATGTAGGTCCTTAGCCCCACGTTGTTGAAGATGGAATGAATCTATCTCTAAGTCTCAGGTGGCTGTTATACACTCCATTATAATTACATTATAATAGGTGTGAATCTTGTGGAACTATATTGAGTACTACATGCATGTACTGACCTAAAGAACTATTAAGCACCATGCTAAACTAGATAACCATTGTATTTATCAATTCCACTGACTTAATACCTTGTAAGAATCCTTTTTTCAGAATTCTGGCCCATAACAGTGCAACCTAATAATTGTGGAAAGATATATAGAAGAATTGCACATGCTTAGCATATATTGGATTACTTGCCTTCTAGATAAGGGAGTGGAATGAAGGGAGGGGGAAAGAAATTTGGAACATAAGATTTTTCAACTGTGAATATTGACAACTATATGCACACATGTTTTGATAAAAAAAGGTAAAAAAATAAAAATTCCTAGAAACAATTAACAAACAGCATTTTCAAGTTATAAAATAAACCCTCATAAATCATCATTTCTACATGTTACCAATAAAGTTAAGCAGTTAGAGATAGAAGACAAAATTTCATTTAATGTAACTGCAAATAATTAAAAAAATAATAATAATTGGTAGTATACCTGCCAAAACAAAGCCTGGAACTACATGAGCAAAATTACCAAACACTTTTCATAAAATTTAAGTTAGGTCTAAACAAATGGAAGAATATCAAGTCCCCATGGGTAGGCCAAGCTAACACAATTCTTCCTAAATTAATTTAATTATTCAGTATCATATCAATCAAACTGCAAAGAAATTGCTTTATGGAGCTAGAAAATAGCAAAATTCATCTGGAAGAACAAAATGTCAAGAATTTCAAAGGAATTCAAAGGAAAATAATGCATGTAATGGTGGCCTAGCTATACCAGATTTAAAATTATAGTGTAAAGCAGTGGTTGTTCGAGCTATTTGGTACTTGCTAAGAAATAGAGTGGTGGGTAAGTGGAATAGGTTAGATTCCCAAGACCCAAGTCAATGAGTATATTAAACTAATGTTTGATAAAATAAACACTCCACCATCTGGGATAACATCTCAGCACTTGACAAAAAATGCTGAGAAAACTGGAAAATTGTATGGCAGAAACTAGGTATTGTCCAACACTTAACACCCTTTATCATGATAAGCTCAAAATGGGTTCATGATTTAGACATAAAGGGTGATCCCATAAGCAAATAAGGAGAATAAGGCATAGTCTGTTTTTCAGATCTGGGTTGAAGGAAAGAATTTACGAACAAAACTAGAGAAGATGGTGGAGTAAAGTTAGGAAGCTGCTCAAGCTCTTCCAGTTTCCCTTGAAAAGTACATGAAACTAAGCCCCAAACAGAGTCTGCCAGAATAATACCACTTTCCAGCTCAAGATAGACTGAAAAAATGTCAAGAAAACTCAGTAATACAGGAGTGAAAAGGATGTTAGCCCAGCTTAAATAGATTTTGGAAAAGCATGTGAGAGGTATTAATCATTGCAAATCAGCAGCTAAGACCCTCAGTCATGATTCAGTAGAGGATCAAATCAGTGGGGCAGCTTTCAGTGCCAATTGAGAAGCAAACTCTGGGAAACCAGTCTGTTTCCTAAAAAGAACAAGCAAAGCTACCCCCTGCAAACACAAAGTCCCCTGTGTTCAAAACCAAGGCTGAGAGCTCCACAGGAAGCTTGAGACAATGACTCCTTTACCCCAGAATCAGGGTTCAACCATAAAAGCAAAAAAAGAGGAAATAGCAAAATAAAAGGAAAGAAAATGATCAAGAAACAGAAAATTATCCTTGACCATAGAAAGCTATTGTGGTGACAAGGCAGACCAAAACAAAAACTCAGATGAGAACATAATGCACCAGAGGAAATCTCGAAGAAATATAAATTGGTATCAAGTCCAAAGAGGATTCTTAAAATTGCTCATAAAAAACTTTAGAAGGCAAATAGGAGAGGTAGAAGAAAAAATGAGAAAGGAAATGAGAGACATGCATGGGAGAGTCAACAGCTTGGAAAAGGAAGGAAAAATTGTCTGAAGAAAACAACTCCTTAAATAGTAGAATTAACCAAATGAAAAAAAAGAGATACAAAAGATAACTCAACAAAATCACACATTAGAAACCAGAACAGGGCAAATGGAAACTAATGACTTTGTGAAATAGCAAGAATCAGTCAAGTAAACTAAAAAAATGAAAAAAAATGGAAGGAAACATATAATTGGAAAAACAGCTGACTTAGAAAATAGATTCAAAAAAGACAATTTAACAATTATTAGCCTAATTGAAGGTTATGAGCAAAAAAAGAAAAAAGGAAAAACAGACCTTAAGGAACATTCTACAAGAAACCATTAAGGAAAATTGTCCTCATATTCTAGAAACACAGGGGCAAAAAATTGTTTGAAAGAATCCATCAATCACTTTCATAAAGAGATCCCACAAGGAAAACTTCAAGGAATATTGTTGCAAAACTCCAAAACTCAAAACTACAATCAAAAGGAAAAAAAAATACTGCAAGCTGCTAAACAAAAACATTTCAAATATCAAGAAGCAAGAGTCAGGATTCCTCAGGATCTGGCAGTTTTGTGGAATTGTGGGACCTGGAATACATTATACTGAAAGGCAAAAGATCTGGGATTACAATAAAAAAAATTAATTATATAGGAGAGGCAATGGGTTTCAATGAAGTAAGAGACTTTCAATATTTTTTATTGAAAAACCAGGACTAAACAGAAAATGTAATCTACAAACACAAGAGTCCAGAGAATCATAGAATGGTAAACAGGGGGAAAATATATTATTATGTAAAGGTTAAGTCATTTACATTCCTAAATGGAAAAATGACAACCCATCCTTAGATGGGATAACTGTTGAGAAGGGTATCTGTTACTGGAGTAGGAAAAGGGGGCACTACATGCACTGAGGGTGTGATTGTAAATGGACTCTGATATGATGACATCAAAGAAAAAAGACATTAAATGGAGAAAATAATCTGTCCTGGAAAAAGAAGAAAGGGAATGTATAAAGGGAAATCTAGTTCATATGAAGTAGTGCAAAAAGACCTATTACATTCTAGGGAAAGAAAAGAAGGAGCTGAGCATTGTGCGAAGTTGATCTCATCAGTTTTGCCTCTAAGAGGGAATGACTTAATCATTCAGTTGGGTATAGAAATTTATCTAACTGTATAAAAGAAGTAGGAGGAGAAAAGAGAAAAAGAAAAGGAAGGGAGAATATAGAAAGGAGGGCAGAAACACTAGGAAAAGGGTAATAGAAGGGGGAGAAGTAATAGAGGATGTGGTCATGGTTGGAGCCGGTTTTAAAAAAAAATTACTAAAAGAAGGAGGAAGAGATGATCGAAGATAAGGTAGTAGGTGGAAGGGTATAAAAATGATTAAGGACAGAGTGGAAAGAAATAACAAAAGTATATACAGGGGAGAAAATAGGATGGAGGGAAATACAAAGCTGGTTATCATAGCTGTAAATGTGAATGGGATTAACTCTCCCATAAAATGGAAGTGATTAGCAGAGTGAATTAAAAAAATAGAATTTTACAATATGTTGTTTAACAGAATCACATGTGACACTGAGAAATACATACAGAGCAAAGGTTAATGGCTGGAATACAATTTATTATGTTTAAGCTGAAGTAAAAAAAAAACAAAAAAGCAGGAGTAACAATTCAAATCTCAGATAAAGCAAAAGTAAAAATAGATCTTATTAGAAGAGGTAAAGAAGGAAAGTACATTTTGATAAAGGGTATTGTAAATAATGAGGTAGTAATGATACTAAATATGTATGCACTAAGTGCTAGAGTGTGAAAATTCCTAGAGAATTTTATAAGCCAATTACAAAAAGAAATAGAAAAAAATTATTTTAGTAGGGGACCTCAACCATTCCCTCTCAAGGATAAAACTACTCAAACCACAAAACAAACAAGAAGGAAACTAGGGAGGTTAATAGGATCCCAGAAAACTGAGATATGATGAATCTCCAGAGAAAACTGAATAGGGACAGAAAGGAATACATCTTTTTTCGGCAGTGCATGATACTCATCATATTAACCATATGTTATGGCATAAAAATCTCACAATCAAATGCACAAAGATAGAAATAATAAATGCTTCCTTTTTCAGACCACAATGCAATAAAAATTACATTCAATAAAGGGCCAGGAAAAGATAGACTAAAAAAAAATTGGAAATCAAATAATCTAATTCTAAAGAATGACTGGGTCAAACAAATATCACAGAAAGAACCCATAATTTCAGAGAAGAACAATAATGAGACAGCATACCAAAACCTATGAAGTGCAGCCAAAGTTTTACATCTCTAAATACCTACATAGATAAAATAGAGAAAGAAAAGATTGATGAATTAGTCATGCAACTGAAAAAGCTAGAAAAAGAACAAATTAAAACACCCAATTTATTATTATTATTATTAGAAATTAGAAATTCTAAGTCTCAAAGGAGAGATTAATAAAATATAAATGAAGAAAACTATTGCTCTAATAAATAAAATAATTGGTTTCATAAAAAAAAAACTAACAAAATAGATAAACCTTTGATTAATTTGATCAGAAAAAGAAAAAAAATCACCAGCATCAATAATGAAAAGGGTGAACTTACCACCAATTACAAAGAAATTAAGACAGTAATTAAAAGTTATTTTGCCGAACTTTATGTCAGCAAATCTGACAATCGAAGTGAAATGGATGAATATTTACAAAAATATAAATTGCCCAAGTTAACAGAAGAGGAAATATATTACTTAAATAGTAACATTTTAGAAAAATAAATTGAACAAATCATTAATGAACTCCCTAAGAAAAGCCAGATGAATTCACAAATGAATTCTATCAGATCTTTAAAGAACGATTTATTCCAATACTATGTAAACTATTTGGAAAAATAGATAGAGAGTTCTGCAAAATTCCTTCCATGACACAAATATGACACTGATACCTAAAACAGGAAGAGCTAAAACAGAAAAAGAAAATTACAGAGCAATCTCCTTAATGAGTAGTGATTAAAAAATTTACAAAGAAAATTAGCAAAGTGATTACAGCAATTTATCAGCAATATAATACAATATGGCCAAATCAGATTTACAGTAGGAATGCAGAGCTCCCATATCAGGGAAACTATTACTATAATTGGCTACATCAAGAACTAAATCAATAGAACTTATATGATAATCTCTATAGAACCAGAAAAAGAGAGGATGTGGGAAAATTGGGACACTAATACATTGTTGTCGAATTTGTGAAATGATACAATCATTCTGGGGAGCAATTTGGAACTAAGTCCAAAGGGTTATAAAACTGTGCATAACCTTTGACACAGCAGTTCACTATTGGGTTTGTATCCCAAGGAAATCATAAAGGAGATAAAAGAACGCACATGTGCAAAAATGTTTGCAGCAGCTTTTTTTGTGTGTTAGCATAGAAAATGAGTAGATGCATATCAACTGGAGAATAGCTGAAGAAATTGTGATATATGAAGCTGATGGACAATTACTGTTCTATTGAAATGGTGAACAAGGAGATTTTAGAAAGGTCTGGAATGATTTACATGAACTGCTGCAGAGTGAAACAAGCAGAACTAGGAATACATTATACATAATAAAACCAAGAATGGGAGATGATCAACTATGAAAGATGTGGTTCTTCTCAGCAGTTTAGTGATCCAAAGAAATCCCAATAGACTTTGAACTGAGAATGCCATCTGCATCCAGAAAAAAAAAAGGCAATATATATCAACACTTTTTTTTATCTCTTCTGTGGTTTTTCCTTTTTGCTTTGATTTTTGTCTCTCAACATGATTCATAAAGCAATGTATGTTAACAATATTTTTAAAAGAAAAAAAAAAGAACTAGAGAATGATATGAAATGCAAAATGAGGGACTTCCGGTTAAGATGGCGGAGAGGAGGCTCACAGTTGCATAAGCTCCGCGCTTTCTCTCACTATCCACTTCATTACAAGCCTCTGAATCAATGCTTGACTGAAAAAAACCCACAAATAGTTACCAAGAGAAGCCATCCTTGAGATCCGCCAAGAAAGGTCTGTCTTTACTGGAGGGCTGGGGCGGTTTTAGATCGGGCACAGGCTGAGGGCAGCGGCAGTGAGAGCACGGGAGCAGACTGGAGAGGGGGTGGAGAGTGATCGTAGCCGTTTCTGCGGGGAGAGCTTTGCTACAGGTTTGGAACCTGCAGCAAGTCAACAGCCCAGCAGAGAAGCTAAAAACACCGGGGCTGAAGAATACAACCGCAAACAGCTGAAGTCTCTCAGGACCGGGCCCCCCCCCCCCTTCCCCCCCCTCAGTGACTCAGCACGCTCTGGGATCTCAGAGCGCAGGCGCAGCACAGTCCTGCTAGTGCCTCACTGCTGCCACCTGCAGTCTGTAGAGGAAGCTCGATAACACACCCAGCCCCTCCCCCAAAGAAAGACTCCAGTTTTTTTCTGTTTTTCTTTGGTAGTTTATCTCTGATTAATAGACAGAATGAGCAAGAAGCTGAAGAGGACTTTAACCCTTGACAGCTTCTACACAGATAGAGAGCAGACTCTAAATCCTGAGGAGACTAAAAACAGGCAGTCCCCAGGTGATTCCCCAAAGGAGGAGATCGTCTGTTCCTCAGCACAGATGAACCTCATAGAAGTGATTAAAAAGGCTCTCACAAGGGAGCTAGAAGAAAAATGGGAAAAGAGTCTGGAGAAAGTTAAAGAGAGAGTGGATAAAGAAGTAAAATCCTTGAAAAATAGGATTAGTGAACTGGAAACAGAAAACAGCTCTCTAAAAAACAAAATTGGCGAAATGGAAAAAAATTCCACAGAACAAAAGAACTCAATTGGACAATTAGAGAAAGATTTTAAAAAAGTGAGTGAAGAGAATACTTCACTGAAAATCAGAATTGAACAAGTGGAATTGAATGACTCGAGGAGACAAGAAGAATCAGTCAAGCAAATCCAAAAAAATCAAACAATGGAGAAAAATGTGAAATACCTTCTGGGGAAGACAACAGACCTGGAAAACAGATCCAGGAGAGACAATCTGAGAATCATTGGACTCCCAGAAAAACATGATGAAAAAAAAAGCCTGGACACTGTCTTCCAGGAAATTATCAAAGAGAATTGCCCAGAAGTCATAGGAACAGAGGAAAAAATAAACATTGAAAGGATTCATCGATCACCCACTGAAAGGGATCCTAAAATCAAAACACCAAGGAATATAGTGGCCAAATGCCAGAACCCTCAGGTGAAAGAAAAAATATTGCAAGCGGCTAGAAAAACCCAATTCAAGTATCAAGGAGCCACAATAAGGATCACCCAGGATCTGGCAGCATCCACATTAAAAGATCGAAGGGCCTGGAATATGATATTCCGAAAAGCTAAGGAACTTGGTATGCAACCAAAAATAACTTACCCAGCGAGAATGAGCATCTTTTTCCAGGGAAGAAGATGGACATTCAACGAAGTAAGCGAATTTCATCTATTTCTGATGAAAAAACCAGAACTTAACAAAAAGTTTGATCTACAAATATAGAACTCAAGAGAAATCTAAAAAGGTAAAGATTAATCTTGGGAACTATATTTTGACTATATAGATGTATAAAGAATACATGTATACCTTGTTCTAGAAATTGATGTGGAAAGGACATTGTACCAGAAAAAGGGTAAAGTGGGGGTAGTACATCTCATGAAGAGGCATAGGAAACCTATTATATCTGAGAGAAAGAATGGAGGGGGATGAATATAGTGGGTATCTTACTGCCTTCAGAATTGGCTTTAAGTGAAAAATCTTAAGACATATTCAATCTATGGTGAAACTTCTCCCATCTCATTGAAAAGTGAGAAGGGAAAAGTGGAAAGGGAAGGAATAAGCTAAGGGAAGGGAATACGGGAACTGGGAGGGAAAGGGGTAAGATAGGGGGAGGAACTCTAAGGAGGGGGGAGGGATACTAAAAAGGGAGGGCTGTGAGAAGCAAGGGGTGCTCACAAGCTTAATACTTGGAAGGGGGGGAAAGGGGAAAGAAGGGAGGAAAGCATAAACCGGGGTTAACAAGATGGCAAGTAATACAGAATTGGTCATTCTAACCATAAACGTGAACGGGGTAAACTCCCCCATAAAGAGAAAGCGGTTAGCAGAATGGATTAAAAGCCAGAATCCTACAATATGTTGTTTACAGGAAACACACCTGAAGCGGGGAGATACATGCAGGTTAAAGGTAAAAGGTTGGAGCAAAATCTACTATGCTTCAGGTGAAGTCAAAAAAGCAGGGGTAGCCATCCTGATCTCAGATCAAGCTAAAGCAAAAATTGACCTAATTAAAAGAGATAAGGAAGGACACTATATCTTGCTAAAGGGTAGCATGGATAATGAAGCACTATCTATATTAAACATATATGCACCAAGTGGGGTAGCATCTAAATTCTTAAAAGAGAAACTAATAGAGCTGCAAGAAGAAATAGACAGTAAAACTATAATAGTGGGAGATCTTAACCTTGCACTCTCAGAATTAGATAAATCAAACCAGAAAATAAATAAGAAAGAAGTCAAAGAGGTAAACAGAATACTAGAAAAGCTAGATATGATAGATCTCTGGAGAAAATGTAATGGAGACAGAAAGGAATACACTTTCTTTTCAGCAGTTCATGGAACCTATACAAAAATTGACCATATATTAGGACATAAAAACCTCAAACTCAAATGTAGTAAGGCAGAAATAGTAAATGCATCCTTTTCAGACCACGATGCAATGAAAATTACATTCAACAAAAAAGCAGGGGGAAGTAGACCAAAAAATAATTGGAAACTAAATAATCTCATACTAAAGAATGATTGGGTAAAACAGCAAATCATAGACATAATTAATAACTTCACCCAAGAAAACGACAATAATGAGACATCATACCAAAATGTATGGGATGCAGCCAAAGCGGTAATAAGGGGAAATTTCATATCTCTAGAGGCCTATTTGTATAAAATAGAGAAAGAGAAGGTCAATGAATTGGGTTTGCAATTAAAAATGCTAGAAAAGGAACAAATTAAAAACCCCAGTCAAACACTAAACTTGAAATTCTAAAAGTAAAAGGTGAGATCAATAAAATTGAAAGTAAAAAAACTATTGAATTGATTAATAAAACTAAGAGTTGGTTCTATGAAAAAACCAACAAAATAGACAAACCCTTAGTAAATCTGATTAAAAAAAGGAAAGAGGAAAATCAAATTGTTAGTCTTAAAAATGAAAAGGGAGAACTCACCACTAACGAAGAGGAAATTAGAGCAATAATTAGGAGTTACTTTGCCCAACTTTATGCCAATAAATTCGACAACTTAAATGAAATAGAAAAATACCTCCAAAAATACAGCTTGCCCAAACTAACAGAGGAAGAAGTAAATATCCTAAACAGTCCCATCTCAGAAAAAGAAATAGAACAAACTATCAATCAACTCCCTAAGAAAAAATCCCCAGGACCAGATGGATTTACATGTGAATTCTACCAAACATTTAAAGAACAATTAACTCCAATGTTATATAAACTATTTGAAAAAATAGGGATTGAAGGAGTCCTACCAAACTCCTTTTATGACACAGATATGGTACTGATACCTAAACCAGGTAGGCTGAAAACAGAGAAAGAAAATTATAGACCAATCTCCCTAATGAATATTGATGCTAAAATCTTAAATAAAATATTAGCAAAAAGATTACAGAAAATTGTCACCAGGATAATACACTATGACCAAGTAGGATTTATACCAGGAATGCAGGGCTGGTTCAATATTAGGAAAACTATTAACATAATTGACTATATCAATAACCAAACAAACAAAAACCACATGATCATCTCAATAGATGCAGAAAAAGCATTTGATAAAATCCAACATCCATTCCTAATAAAAACACTTGAGAGCATAGGAATAAATGGACTTTTCCTTAAAATAGTCAGGAGCATATATCTAAAACCATCAGTAAGCATCATATGCAATGGGGAAAAACTGGAACCTTTCCCAGTAAGATCTGGAGTGAAGCAAGGTTGCCCACTATCACCATTATTATTTAATATCGTATTAGAAACACTAGCCTCGGCAATAAGAGTCGAGAAAGATATAAAAGGAATTAGAGTAGGCAATGAGGAAACCAAACTATCACTCTTTGCAGATGATATGATGGTATACCTAGAGAACCCCAGAGATTCTACCAAAAAGCTATTGGAAATAATTCATAATTTTAGCAAAGTAGCTGGCTACAAAATAAATCCCCATAAATCCTCAGCATTTTTATACATCACCAACAAAACCCAACAGCAAGAGATACAAAGAGAAATTCCATTCAGAATAACTGTTGATACCATAAAATATTTGGGAATCTATCTACCAAAGGAAAGTCAGGAATTATATGAGCAAAATTATAAAAAAGTCTCCACACAAATAAAGTCAGACTTAAATAATTGGAAAAATATTAAGTGCTCTTGGATCGGCCGAGCGAACATAATAAAGATGACAATACTCCCTAAACTAATCTATTTATTTAGTGCTATACCAATCAGACTTCCAAGAAAATATTTTATTGATCTAGAAAAAATAACAACAAAATTCATATGGAACAATAAAAAGTCGAGAATCTCAAGGGAATTAATGAAAAAAAAATCAAATGAAGGTGGCCTAGCTGTACCTGATCTAAAATTATATTATAAAGCAGCAGTCACCAAAACCATTTGGTATTGGCTAAGAAATAGATTAGTGGATCAGTGGAAAAGGCTAGGCTCACAAGACAGAATAGTCAACTATAGCAATCTAGTGTTTGACAAACCCAAAGCCCCTAACTTCTGGGAAAAGAATTCATTATTTGATAAAAACTGCTGGGATAATTGGAAATTAGTATGGCAGAAATTAGGCATGGACCCACACTTAACACCATATACCAAGATAAGATCAAAATGGGTCTATGACCTAGGCATAAAGAACGAGACTATAAATAAATTAGAGGAACATAGAATAGCTTATCTCTCAGACTTGTGGAGGAGAAAGAAATTTGTGACCAAAGATGAACTAGAGACCATTACTGATCACAGAATAGAAAATTTCGATTACATCAAATTAAAAAGCCTTTGTACAAATAAAACTAATGCAAACAAGATTAGAAGGGAAGCGACAAACTGGGAAAACATTTTCACAGTTAAAGGTTCTGATAAAGGCCTCATTTCCAAAATATATAGAGAACTGACTCAAATTTATAAGAAATCAAGCCATTCTCCAATTGATAAATGGTCAAAGGATATGAACAGACAATTTTCAGAGGATGAGATTGAAACTATTACCACTCATATGAAAGAGTGTTCCAAATCATTATTGATCAGAGAAATGCAAATTAAGACAACTCTGAGATACCACTACACACCTGTCAGATTGGCTAAGATGACAGGAAAAAATAATGATGAATGTTGGAGGGGATGCGGGAAAACTGGGACACTAATGCATTGTTGGTGGAGTTGTGAACGAATCCAACCATTCTGGAGAGCAATCTGGAATTATGCCCAAAAAATTATCAAAATGTGCATATCCTTTGATCCAGCAGTGTTTCTATTGGGCTTATATCCCAAAGAAATACTAAAGAAGGGAAAGGGACCTGTATGTGCCAAAATGTTTGTAGCAGCCCTGTTTGTAGTGGCTAGAAACTGGAAAATGAATGGATGCCCATCAATTGGAGAATGGCTGGGTAAATTGTGGTATATGAATGTTATGGAATATTATTGTTCTGTAAGAAATGACCAGCAGGATGAATACAGAGAGGCTTGGAGAGACCTACATGAACTGATGCTAAGTGAAATGAGCAGAACCAGGAGATCATTATACACTTCGACAACGATATTGTATGAGGACATATTTTGATGGAAGTGGATTTCTTTGACAAAGAGACTTGAGTTTCAATTGATAAATGACGGACAAAAGCAGCTACACCCAAAGAAAGAACACTGGGAAACGAATGTGAACTATCTGCATTTTTGTTTCTCTTCCCGGATTATTTATACCTTCTGAATCCAATTCTCCCTATGCAACAAGAGAACTGTTCGGTTCTGCAAACATATATTGTATCTAGGATATACTGCAACATATCCAACATATAAAGGACTGCTTGCCATCTAGGGGAGGGGGTGGAGGGAGGGAGGGGAAAAAAAATCGGAACAGAAATGAGTGTAAATATAATGTAATTATTAAATAAAAAAATTAAAAAAAAAAAAAAAAAAAAAGAAATGCAAAATGAATAAGTTTATATTATATTAAACTAAAAAGTTTTTATACAGGCAAAACCAATGAAGCCAAGATTAGAAGGGAAGCAAAAAACTGGGTGGTGGTGGTGGAGATGTACATTCTAGAGTTCTGATAAAGGTCTCATTTTAAAAATATATAGAGAATTGACTGAAATTTATAAGAATATAATACATTCTCCAATTGATCAACAGTCACAAATATGAATAGACAATTTTCAGTTGAAGAAATTAAAGCCATTTCCAGTCATTTGAAAAAATACTCCAAATCACTATTAGAGAAATGCAAATTAAAATTACTCTAAGGTGTCACTCTCTACCTCTCAAATTAGCTAACATGACAGGAAAAGGTAATAATAAATGTCTGAGGGGATGTGAGACTGGGACACTAATATATTGTCAATAGAGTTGTGAACTGATTCAACCATTCTGGAGAGCAATTTGGCCCAAAGGACTATCAAACTGCGTATACCCTTTGATCTAATAATGTTTCTATTGGTTCTGTATCCCAAAGAGATCATACAAAAGAGAAAAGACCCACATGTGCAAAAATGTTTGTAGCAGTCCTTTTTTTGTTGTGGTAAGCAACCGGAAACTGAGTGGATACCCATCAGTCAGGGAATGGCTGAATAAGGTATGCTATATGAATGTTATGGAATATTATTTTTCTATAAGAAATGATCATCAGGATGATATCAAAAAGGCCTGGAGAGATTTACATGAATAATGTTAAGTGAATGAGTAGAACCAAGAGAAGAATCTACACAACAACAGCAAAATTATGTGATGATCAACTATGACAGACTAGGCATTTTTCAATTCAATGAGCTGATTCAGGCCAATGCTAATGGACATGTAATGGAGAGATTCATCTGTATCCAGAAAGAGGACTGTGTGCACTGAATGTGGACCACAAGATATTATTTTCACCTTTTGTTATTTACTTGCTAGTTTTTTTTTCCCTTTTTAATCTGTTTTTTTTTTTTTTTTTGTCTGTGTGTAGTAGGATACATGTGGAAATATGTTTAGAAGAATTGCACATGTTTAACCTATATTTGCTTATTTTCTGTCTAGGAGAGGGTTGAGAGAGTAAAAAAAAATTGAAACACAAGATTTTTCAAGAATGGATGTTGAAAATTATCTTTGCACGTGTTTAGAAAAATAAAAAGCTATCATAAAACAAAGCAAGTATCCATATCTTTTGACTTAGATATACTATTAATAAATCTGTACTCCAAAGAGATCAAAGGAAAAAACACCTACATATACAAAAATATAGCAAATGCTTTTTTTTTAATGACAAAGAATTGGAAATTGAAGGGATATTCAATAACTGAGTAAGACAATTTGTGGTATTTGATTGTGATAGAGTACTATTGGACTATAAGAAATGATGAAAGGGACAGTTTATGAAAAAAAAAGACAAGACCTCCATGAAGTGATAGAAATCAAAAAAAAAAAAAAAACACTTGAAAATTTATGTGAACACTAATAACAACATTTCAATGAGGATTACTTGTGTGAAACAGTTTGATACTTTGATCAATACAATAATCCAGGCTAATTCCAAAGATCTTGTGGTGAAAAAAATTCATTCCATTTCCACAGAGAGAACTGATCATAACTTTTGAATGTAAATTGAAGTATAATTTTCTAATTATATAAATAATTATATACATATATATGCACAATAATTTTTTTAATTTGATTTGATTTTTCTCTTTTTAGTGAGTACTATTATGAAAATTCATTTTGTATGATTTAACAAGTATAATTGATATCATTTTACTGCCTTTTTCAGTGAGTGAAGAAGAATTAAGAGAGAGGGAGAACACTGAAATTAAAATTAATATAAAAATAGAGTTAAAAATAAATTAATTTTAAAAGATTTCCACATTCTGGCTACTGATTCAGCACAAGATGGATTCTGAGATCCCAACCAAAAATATTTTTTTTTCAGTTTTGAGAGGTGGGATAAGGCAGGTATCAAAGTTACACTACAACTTTTATAAGTCCTTCTACTCCCCTTCCCCTAATATTCATAAAACAGCAATTATTTTCTATTTCAGAATATCTATTCTAAATGAAAAATTATGGAGAGTAAAGATATAAAGACCATTTCTTATGTTTATATAAATTATAATTTTATTTCAATTACTTTTACTATTTCTTCTTTCCCTGGACCATTTCTGTAAATGTGATAGGAAAATATGAAATAACAACCCTTTTCCCCCCAAAAAAACTCCCCAAACTCAAAGGACCAGAACAACTAAAAGAGTCTGAACCAATAGGGAAAAAAAAAACAATCACTTATCTATTAACATAATTTTAAATATATTAGAAAATTATTTTGAATTTGAATGGTTATATATCATTTGCTTATTCATTAAATTAAGTGCATATCAATAATAAGATTTTAGAACTTCTATGGGTATTGCAGTTAACAGAAATATACTATATGGTATCTATCCCATTTTTAAAATTTTGTTATTGGTAGTTTTGAATTCCAATATAAGAAATTTGGATTTTAGCCTATAGGTAATATGAAACCAATAGAAGATTTTTAATGAGAAAAATACATAAGCAATATAGAGTAATTGGAAAATACACACAAAATTAAATACAATAGAACTTGGTATAGACTCTTATATATGTCCCAACATTATTTTTTAAAAATTAAAAATTTTGTGTAATATTAGGTAAGCAAGGATTTCAAAACATTTATTTGGTTGTACTGTATAAGTTTAGTGAGGAAAAAGAGATACAGAAGGCATATAGATGAGTTAGACCTATTTTATGACTTAAACAATAGAATAGTAAGTTTCTTGGATAATAGCAATGGGAAAAAAAAGGAAAAAGGTTTGTGCAAGAAATATTAGTATGGAGAAATCAACAGGGACACGATTTATACACTTTCATGTATAAAACTTATGAATCTATGAAATGTGTTAAAATGGCCTTAATAATTGTTTTAAGATGAAATTTTAGCAATTTTAGTTTCCAAGGAGATAAAACTTCTAGCCAGAACAATCTCAGGGTTTCAAAATCATCTGATTTTACTTGCTCTGTTTTTTTTTCCCCCCAACTAGTTTTCATTTTGTAGGAACCTGTAATATATCTGAATCCACTGAGTTCATCTTCTAAGTTGCTGCTTTCTTTGGTGTGTTTCTTTTTCTTTGTGTAGTTTGCTTCCTTTTTTAAAATTATTGATTGTTATGAACCAGAACTCTACTTGAAACAAGGATTCTTACAAGGTACTAAGTGAAATTGATAAGACAATGGTTACTTAGTTTAGCATGGTGATTAATAGTTCTCTAGTTCAGTATGATTGATTTAATCTTAGAACAAATAATGGTTCCCTAGTGATATAATGATTGGTTTATACTCAGTATACTGTAAATGATCTAATTATAATAGAGTATATAACAGTCAGCAGGGACTGAGAGACACATTAATTCAATTGTCCACTTTTGTGGTAACTGGAGGCTGAAGCACAAGCCCTTTCACATCCTGTGGTGGCTGGCCTCCTGCACTTCCCCCACTGAGACCAAGGCCAGTCTGAAAGGCTCTCCAGAAAGTTGCCCAGCCCCAGGCAAGGAGACAATAAAGAATTTGGACTTTATTCCTGGCTATTACTCTGCTGAAATGAAGGCTGGTCCCAAGACCTCCAGAAAACCAAGCAGAACACTACAACTGATCATTTTTTTCCTTTCAATATAGACATTTTAAAAATACACATGAATCTAAGAATATTGTATCTGACATATTTTCAGTTTCATCTTATAAGCAGTAAGGATGCTGAGAAATTTCCATAGAAGAAGGTTTTATTTTCCCTTTTATTTTATTTAAAAACATGATGAGGGGAGACATATTTTCAAGAACGGTGATTTTGTTTAATTGGTTGTGGCCAATGCATTCATTTTTCACTTGTCTACTGAAGTCTGGTCCAGTGAGAATCACTAAATCTCTTGAGTCCTATGGAATTTTCTAATATGCCCAAAGGCGAAAACAAAAAAGCAAACAAGCAAAGCAGTTGGCAAATGTTTGTGCCTTACTATTGATTTTCCAAGAAGTGTTTAAAAATAAAGGACATTTTTCTTTCTTTTTATAGGATATAAAGAAGGGAGTCTTTGTCATTTACCATTTTAACAGATGCAGTGAAGGTCTTTACATATTATATCACCCTAGATGGGTTATCTCAATATATATACATTTGCATTATTAGCAACAAAGCCATATGGCATGTTGGAAAATAAAGCATCTCCTTACCTAAGGGCAACTGATTTAAATGAAGACATACAAAAAAATCATCATCATTATAATTTCTGTCATTTTACTTTTTGTTAATTTTAGAATTTCTAATATTGAAACATTTAATTTTTGGACCTTGGGTGATAATTATTCACTTGCATTAATATATAACTCTTATAAACAAATCAATCATTGCCCACTGATCAGTTGCCCTCCCAGCACAAAAAACAAAACCAAAAAAAAAAAAAAAGCAGGCTATACTCATACACTGTAATATTACAAATCTCTAGAGATTCTGACTTTTTAATTTCTTTATCCTACTGTACATATGTTTGTATGATATCACAAGGGAAGTCTTTAATTGCTTTCCTCAAAAGTAAGCACTGGTCATCAGAAATGTTATTCTTGCTGACCCTACCAATTAAATCTCCTGTGGATTGTTAAAAAAAAAAAAGTGACTTAATGAAGTTCCATTTGTAATAATCTCAACCTATGGGAAACTGATGAAAGGTGATATGGAGGCAGGGTGAGGAAAAGAAAAAAAAAAGCTTGTAGTTTTAGATCTAAAAATAGGGAGATTTGAAGGTGCATTTATTCTGTTTTAATATAATTGATTGTGAAGAGGAAGCAGATAACAGTTTTGGAATTTAAAAGAATGACTGACCAACAAATTTTCACAGCAATTTGAATGACTACATACCTGAGTTAAACCTTTAAAAATATATGCAAATGAAGATTATATTAAACCATTCATCCAATTATTAATAATAAGTTACATCAATGATATTTAAATATATTGTATTTTATTAAATATTTCCCAATTACATGAACAATAATGAACAATATTAAAAACCTCTTTTTTTTTAAATTTTGAGTTAAAAATACTTTATCCTTTGGGTCCTTCCCTTCTTGATGAGAAGGCAAGCAATTTATTTAGACTGCAGTTGCAAAGAGATGCAAAACATTTCCAGATTAGCAGCTCTGCAAAGGAAAATACTAATAAATTAAACTAAAAACAAAAGAGAAATTTTTTTTAATTTTTTTTAAAGAGCATGCTTTAATCTGCATGTCTCTCTCTGGAAAAGAATAACTCTTTTTTTCAATGGTTCTTTGGAATTGTATTATTGTCTTGATCAGAATAATTAAATCTTTCACAATTGTATACCCTATATCATTGCTGTTCTTATCTACAACAAAGCATCTTAAATTAATTTGTAGTCCCATATGGAGTCGTATAACTGACAGTGGGGTCATGGAATTATAATTAATTATAAAATTATAATAAGTAAATATTTGATTTGTATATTTAGTTTATATACCTATATAGCCAGGGTCATGCAAAAAAAATTCTCTGCTGTAACAAACTTGTTTAAATCCTGACTTTATTGGGAAAGCTTCAAGATTATTTCCATTACAGATAATTCTTGTTGATGGTTTTAGATAGCTAGTAATTATCATTTTAAAGAAAGCTTCATTTATTCTTATGCTTTCTGTTTTTTTTTTTTTTAATTAGGAATGGATATTGAATTTTGTCAAACTCTTCTGCTGAATCTATTGAAATAATCAGTTTTTTTTCTCTTATTGTTATTGATCTGGTCAATTAGGCTGATAGTTTTTCTAATATTGAACCAATACTGTATTTATAGCATAAATCCCACCAAATTATAATGTGAGACCTCTGTTATATGTTTCTATATCTCTTTGGTAGTGTTTTACATATATAAAAAATTCATTGATATTCATTAAGGAAATTGTCTGTAGTTTTCTTTATTTCTTTTCTTTTTTCCTCTTCCTGATTTAGGTGTCAACAGCATATTTGTTTCGTAAGGGAAATTTGTAGGACTTTTTTTCCCTACAATTTTTTTTTCAAATTTATATACTACTTGGATGAATTTTTCCTTAAGTAATTTGTATAAATCTCATCTAAATTCATCTGACCATGAATAATTTTTTTTCTTAAGGATCTGATTAAAGAGATTTAATTTATTCAATTTATTTGTATAAGGTAGGGTTTTTAAGTATTATGTTTCCTATTCTGTTAATCTGGACATATATATTTTTTATAAATATTCTTCCATTTAACTTAGATTGTCAGTTTATTAGCACTAAATTGGACCAAATAACTCAATATTTGCTTTAATTTTACCTTCACTGGATGTGAGATTAAAATATAGAACATACTCCCCCATTTTTCCCTTTACTATAAAAACTTTTATGTGAGATGAATCTCTATCTTCTCCTTCAACCCTTCTTCCTAGGAGATCTCTCTTTATCACCTATTTTTGTATATCATTCCAGTGGAGCTTATTCATTCCCACACCTTTATCTAATGATAATCCTTCTAACTGCCAAAGTAATGATAAGATTTTAGAAGATACATGTAGGATTTTCCCACATAGAAATGTAAACAGCTAACCTTACTGAATCTTTTACAATTTTTAAATGTTTCTTTTAAATCTTATATTTGAAAATTAAATTTTCTTGTCAGTTTTTTTTTATCAGAAATTCTTAAATGTCCATTGTTCATTAAATGTCCATCTTTAAAGGATTATGCACCATTTTGCTAAGTACATAGATATTTGTTATTATAATCTCAGGTGCTTTGTATTTTAGAATATCATATTCTAAACCCTTTGCTATATTAATGTGATAGCTATTAAATCTTGTATGATCATGATGGTAGTACAAGTATTTGAATGTTTTATTCATGGATGCAAAAAAATATTTTCTCTTTGAGCGGGAAACTCTAGAGTTTGACTATAACATACCTAAGAGTTTTTCAGAAAGTGAATAGTGGATTTTTTCCAATTTAATAAAAATAAAATAGAAAAAAAATGTTTTGAATGTAACTGGAGAAAATATTAAATAAAAACATAATTGAGCAAATTAAAATAGAGGTACAAAAATTCAGTTAAAATAATTGCTTAAAAAAGCAGAATTGGCCAATTGGGAAAAGATTTTTAAAAAAGTGTCTTGGTATTCATGTCCAGTACTGGTGTTGTTAGGTCAAAGGATATGAATGAATTTATAGACTTATGGTTACAGATTTTGATAATTTATTAATTGGGACAAGGTTCTTTTTTTTTTTTTTAATATAATTTTGACTCAGAAAGGATTGAATGGCCTAGAATCTGATATTCCAAAAGGCAAAAGAACTTGGAGTGAAGCCAAGAATCAACTGTTCAGCAAAACTGATCATTATCTTTCAGGGAAGAAGATGGACATTCGATGATACAGGTGAATTTCATTTATTTCCGATGAAAAGACTAGAGCTAAAAATATAGAACTCCAATATAGAACCAAATATAGAATTCAAGAGAAGCATAAAAAGATAAAAAGAATTCATAAGAACTATATCTCTGTTTTGGGTATACATAGAAAGTACAGGCATAATTTGATTTTATTGTGATAATATAAAAAAGAAAGTAAAGGTAAAAAGGGGGTTGTACTGGAAAAAGAGGAATATGGAGGTAAAAAGAAGGAGATTACATCTCATGAAGAGGCAAAGAAGATATACCATGATTAAGGGAAAAATGGGAGGGGGATGAATAGTGTGTGAATCTTTTTTTTAAAGATGTTTATTAAATTATTTAATTAAAGTTGAAATATGTATTTGTTGTTTAGTCATTTCCGTTGTGTCTGACTTCACAGCCATACTTTAAAAATTTTTATTATTATTATTATTATTATTTTATTACAGCTTTTTATTTAAAAGATATATGCATGGATAATTTTTCAGCATTGACCCTTGCAAAACCTTCTTTATCAACTTTTCCCCTCCTTCCTCCCACCTCCTTCCCTAGATGGCAAATAGACCCATACATGTTAAATATGTTAAAGTATATGTTAAATACAATGTATGTATACATATCCATAAAGTTATTTTGCTGCACAAGAAAAATCAGACTTAAACATAAGGTAAAAATAACCTGAGAAGGAAATCAAAAATGCAAGCAGACAAAAACAGAGGTAGTGGAAATGCTATGTTGTGGTTTGTATACATTTTTCATAGTTCTTTTGCTGGGTGTAACTGGTTCTCTTCATTGTTGAATGAATGGAACTGATTTGGTTCATCTCATTGTTGAAGAGCGCCATGTCCATCAGAATTGATCATTATATAGTATTGTTTTTGTTGTTATTGTTGTTGTTGCTGTTGTTTTTTAAGAGGTGGAGCAGACAGATATAATTCCAGTCTGGTATTCCTTTCTCTCAAAGGATAATAAAGCAGTCTGTCTTATGGCCCCTTCTCCTGCTTCCTTTCTTTCTTTTTTTTTTCCTTTTTTTTTTTTTTATAATAACTTTTTATTGACAGAACCCATGTCAGGGTAATTTTTTTTTATATATATAACATTATCCCTTGCACTCGCTTCTGTTCCGATTTTTCCCCTTCTTCCCTCCACTCCCTCTCCTAGATGGCAAGCAGTCCTATATATGTTAAATATGTTGCAGTATATCCTAGATAAATATATGTTTGCAGAACCGAACAGTTCTCTTGTTGCCCAGGGAGAATTGGATTCAGAAGGTAAAAATAACCCGGAAAGAAAAACAAAAATGCAAACAGTTTACATTCATTTTCCAGTGTTCTTTCTTTGGGTGTAGCTGCTTCTGTCCATCATTTATCAATTGAAACTGATTTAGGTCTCTTTGTCAAAGAAATCCACTTCCATCAGAATACATGCTCATACAATATCGTTGTCGAAGTGTATAATGATCTTCTGGTTCTGCTCATTTCACTCAGCATCAGTTCATGCAAATCTCTCCAAGCCTCTCTGTATTCATCTTGCTGGTCATTTCTTACAGAACAATAATAATATTTCAGAACATTCATATACCACAATTTATTCAGCCATTCTCCAATTGATGGGCATCCATTCAATTTCCAGTTTCTAGGCACTACAAAAAAAGGCTGCCACAAACATTTTTGCACATATGGGTCCCTTTTCCTTCTTTAAAATCTCTTTGGTATTATAAGCCCAGTAGTAACACTGCTGGGTTAAAGGGAATGTACAGTTTGATAACTTTTTGAGCATACTCCCAAATTGCTCTCCAGAATTATTGGATTACTTCTTAATTCCACCAACAATGCATCAGTGTCCCAATTTTCCCATATCCCCTCCAACATTCAGCATCATCTTTTCCTGTCATCCTAGCCAATTGGACAGGAGTGTAGTGGTATCTTAGAGTTCTCTTAATTTGCATTTCTCTGATTAATAGTGACTTGCAATACTCTTTCATATGAGTAGAGTTTCAATTTCATCATCTGAAAATTGTCTGTCCATATACTTTGACCATTTATCAATTGGAGAATGGCTTGATTTCTTATAAATTAGAGTAAATGCTCTACATATTTTGGAAATGAGGCTTTTATCAGAACCTTTGACTGTAAAAATGTTTTCCCTCTTTTTTGCTTCACTTCTAATCTTGTCTGCATTAGTTTTGTTTTTACAAAAGGTTTTTAGTTTGATATAACTAAATTCTTATTTAATGATCAATTGTGATGACCGTGTATTTTAAAATCAGCCAGAGTCAGGAATTCAGGTTAAGGGAAAAATCTTCAATCTTTATTCTTTGTGGAGGTAAAGGGGGATCATGATAGCAATGTGAGCAGCTGCTACAGGAACCAGCCAGCAGTCTCTTTCCCCTCTCTCTCTGCGCCTCTGCCTCCACCCATCAAAATCGTCATTTCCTATACAATACATCAGGACTTGCACAAAGAGTGGGCAGGGGCCATTCTTTCGCCAAGCATATATATTAATAGAGTATGGTCCAATTACTATTTAGCCTCATGTGCTTGGGACCTCAAGGTATCAACTCTAGCTTCAGCCCATTACAACTCTTGCCAGTGCAGCTTTATCAAAAAATTAAAAAAAAATAATAGTATATAGAGCTCAATTTAAAAGTTCTCTAAGGTTAACTATGGCTCCTCCATTTTTTGGTTTTTGGAGGAAAATCTTGATGTCTCTGTTTCTTCTCTCTAATATTGCCTGTCCTTGAAGATTAAAAGGTATGCCAGTGGTGTGTAAAATCTGATACTGTGCACAAAACTGTGCAAAAAGTTTAGAAGAATATCCAGGTCCATTATCTGTTTTTCTTGCTTGTGGCACACTCATAATGGCAAATGCTTGTGTGAGGAATTCAGTGACCACTCGGGCTGTCTCTTTTGCTTCTGGTATTGCAAAAGTGAATTCTGAAAAGGTATTTACCACAATGTGGATAAAAGACAGATGATCAAAAGATTTATAATGGATCACATCCATTTGCCAGATTTTATTGGGTCTCAAACCACAAGCATTCTTCCCTGGAGGCAGTGTAAGAGCGTGGAAAGGAAGGCAAGCCGTACAGGCTTTTACTATGCTCCTAGCTTCCTCTCTTGTTATTCCAAATTGTAAACATAAAGCTCGAGCAGCCTGATAATATTTATAATGAGATGCCTGGGCTTCTTGAATAAAGGAGTATTGACCAACATAGTTAGAAGGATATCTGCCTTTGAATTACCATCAAAAATGGGACCTAGAAGTCCACTATGAGAGTGGATATGCAAAATATAAATCTTTACTTTCTCACTTGCTCTTGAAGTTTCTTAAAGAGCTAAGATATATTAGAGGATACAAATTTTATTTGGGCTGTGGAAATTCTTTGTACCACACCTACTGAATAGGCTGAATCAGATATTATCTTTATGTCTCCTGGATAATAAGTAAGAGCTAGAATGATCGCATACAATTCATTCTGCTGAGTGGATTGAAAAGGAGTTCTGACTACTCTCTTTATAGTTAAGTCATGAGAGTATATAGCACATTATGTTTGGATGCATCTGTAAAGATAGTTGGTCCTTTAAGAGGGACTTTAAAAACTTTTTCTTCAAGAATCCATCACCAATTATGTAATAGTCTGGTTATCTTTAATGGAGACTCATGTGTAAAATTTGGAGCCATGGCTAATAAAATTTGCCATTCTGGGATGGTCTCACAGCACACATCAATTTGTGTATTGGTATTAAAGGTGTATATCTTGTCAGGTCTTGTCCCAGATAATTGTACTACTTGCTTAATGGCCTTTAATAAAATTCTAGCCCAAGCACTGAGTAAGGAGTAAGGCTTTGTTCTGGTTGTGCCGGGAGATTCACCCACTCTATCACACTGTCTCCTTGATGAAGGATTGCTGTGGGTGCCTCTTGTGTGGCAAAAAAAACTGATATTTCCAAGGGTTTTTGAGTGACTCTTTCAACCACATTGGATAAAGCCAGTTCAACTTTTCTCAAAGCCTCTTGAGCTTCTTTTATAAGCTGCCGTGGTAAATTTAAAGCACTGTATCCCCTATATATATATAGGTTGTAACTGATAAAGAGTCAGGACTAGCACTGGTTGCATCCATTGGATATCTCGTATCAATTTCTGAAAATCATTTAGGGTGTTTAGCTTCTCTGTTCTTAAGGACAATTTTTGTATTGTAAACACCTTAAAGTATACTTCATATCCTAAATATTGAAAAGAAGCATGTCTTTGAATTTTTTCTGGAGCTATGTATAATTTGTAATTCCTTAGTGTTTCTATGGTCTTTTGTAGACATGCTTCTAACATTTGTTCCTCAGGTGCACATCCCAATATATCATCCATACAATGTAATAGCATAACTTTTGGAAATGCTTTTCTTACTGGAGCAAGAGCAGCAGCAACATACATTTGACACATAGTGGGGCTGTTTTTCATTCCCTGTGGCAAAACTGTCCATTCATAGCTTTTATAAGGCTCAACTAAGTTAACGCTGGGTACTGAAAAGGCAAATCTTTTCATATCCTTCTTATCCAGAGGGATAGAATAGAAACAATCCTTAATTTATATGACCCAAAGAGGCTATTCTCTAGACAATTGAGTAGGAGATGGAAGTCCAAGCTGAAAAGTTCCCATAGTTTCCATCTGTTCATTATCCTTTCTTAAATCAGTCAACATCCTCCATTTTCCAGATTTCTTTTTAACAAATACTGGGGAATTCCAAGGACTTAGAGAAGGTTGTAAGTGGTCTTAGTCAAGTTGCTCCTGTACTATATCTAATAAGGCCTAAATTTTATCGCTACCTAAGGGCTACTGTTCTATCCACACTAGTGTATCAGTTTTTTCCATTGGCTAGGAATAGGTGAAAGTGTTAAACAGCAGCCCTGTTTAAAACACCAAAGTACTCATTTTTAACCCTAATTGCTGTAAAACATCTCTTATCCACAGATTGATAGGGATTTTTTCAACTATAAAAGGAGTAAACACTCCTGTTTTGCCTTCAAAAGTCCATCTTGTAGGGGCAGCACTAACTTTAGCTGCTATTGATCCTCCTACTCCAGACATGTAGGTGTCTGCCTTAATCTTTGGCCAGTGACTGGACCAAATGGCACCTCTAATGACTGTACGATCTGCACCTGTGTCTACCAATCCTTCTAATGGTAGGTCATTTATATAGATTGTGAGCATAGGTCGGTCAGCTGTCACAGCTGCTGTCCAGTATATTCCTGGATTTTGTGGCCTGGAATCCGAATCTGGGTGACTATCACTCGGTTGCTTATTAGGATTCCGTATGAGTAAACCTGATGCTACTACTTCTCCTGGTTGATAAGTCACACATTGTCTACCTGTATTACTGACTGGGATATTATCTACACATTTCCCAGTTTCCCACATCAGTGTGTGGATGGACACTGATTTGTACATACAAAAAGGAGGTGAAATGGTCAAGCCTGCTATGCCTGGAGGCAAGGAATCCATAGGCTGGAGAGGAACAGATTTCACCTCTCCAGGGGGTATCTCAGTTGTCCCAGCTGCATACAACTCTATTCTCCCCAATTGTAATCCCTTTCTCCCATCAGGTTGCTTCCCGGCTGATTGATTGTGTAATCCCCTTCTCCCATCAGATGGCTTCCTGGCTGATTGGTCATGTCTGGGTACTGGACTTGTAGGCGTTCTCTGGGTGCACCTTTGGCTGCCATCATGCCCTAAGTGTTTTTTGCCTTGGCCCTGGGGCTGGGCCCCTCATCCTGTTTCCCTGAATCTGTCTGCATTCTGAGGCCCAATGGAAGCCTCTGTTGCATTTTGGACATGGGGTATTGGGTCTTGTTCTCCCACCCTGTTCTATATACCAACATTGAACTTTCAGATGCCCTGCTTTACCACACTGAAAGCATTAATGAGTCTTTCTGGAAGTCCCTTGCCAGAAGGGACCCTGTCTTCCCATGTTGGGATCTTGGGAAGTCTGCATCATAGCCTGACTATAAAAAGCATTTGTGCCCCTTGTGGCATAGCATTTTATGAGCTCTTCTAAAGGAGCATCCTTGCTCAGTCCTAGTATAATTCTTCTGAAAACTTCATTAGCAGCTTCCTTAGCAAGTTGCCTTATCAAAATGTCTGTTACTGCATTTTCACTATTAGTTCTTGTGATAGCTGTCTGCAAACATCCCAAAAAGTCAGTAAAGGGCTCATTTGGCCCTTGTGTTATTTTTGTGAAGGCCACACCCTTGTCATCTTTATTGTGGAGAGAAGCCCATGCTTTGATAGTATTAGCAACAATTTGCTTATATGCTGCTATGGCATAATTAATCTGTACTGCAACAGCTGCATAGGAACCTACACCTGTTAGTAAGTCACAGATGATTGCAGCATGACCTCCACTTTGACTATTTTGTTGGTCCTGTATCCTACAGAGCTCACTATATTCAGAAAGCTACAAGTAGTTTTGTCCAGGTTCTAGGCATACCCTTGCTATAGATTCCCAGTCATTAGGGGTCAAGATTTCAAAAGCCAAATTCTGTAATAACATCTTAACATAAGCTGATGTAACCCCATAAAGAGTTCAAGCCTTTTTCAGGTCTTTGAGGATTTCTATATCAAAAGGAGTGTATCTTTTACTTTCTTGACCTGAAGAGTTAAACTGTTGAATCACAGGAAAAATGTGAGCTTGGAGTTCAGTTACATTTCTCCCTTCCGCCTTGGCTTTAATTAGTCCCTTTTGCAATCTAGTTATAGGAGTGGTTGGACATTGGTGGGGAGGTGCTGGGGCAATGACAGCTACCCCTTCTCCCTCCAGCAGCTGAGACAGGAACCATCCCCTCTCTCTCTGCCCCTCTGCCTCCACCCACCAAAATCATCATTTTCTATATAACACATCAGGACTTGCACAAAGAGTGGGCGGGGGCCATTCTTTCTCCAAGCATATATATTAATAGAGTATGGTCCAATTACTATTTAGCCTCATGTGCTTGGGACTTTAGTGCATCTGCTGGAGCTTCAGCCCATTACAATCAATAGTGATCTCTAGTTCTTCATTGGTCACAAATTCCTTCCTCTTCCACATATCTGAGAGGTAAACTATCCTATGTTCTTCTAATTTATTTATAATCTCATTCTTTATGCCTAGATCATGAACCCATTGTGACCTTATCTTGGTGTACAGTGTTAAGTGTGGGTCAATGGCTAGTTTCTGCCATACTAATTTCCTATTTTCCCAGCAATTTTTGTCATACAATGGATTCTTATCCCAAAAGCTGGGGTCTTTGGGTTTGTCACTAGATTATTAAAGTTACTATTTTGTCCTGTGAACCTAACTTATTCCACTAATCAACTAGTCCATTTCTTAGTCAATACCAAATGGTTTTGGTAATCTCTGCTTTATAATATAGTTTTAGATCTAGTACAGCTAGGCCACTTTCATTTGATTTTTTTTTTCATTAGTTCCCTTGAAAGTATTGACTTTTTGTTGTTCCAGATTAATTTTGTTGTTATTTTTTCTAGGTCATTAAAATAGTTTTTTTGAGAGTCTGATTGATATAGCACTAAATCAATAGATTAGCTTAGTTGTACTGTCATCTTTATTATATTCGCTCAGCCTATTCAAGAACAATTAATATTTTTCTAATAGGTTAGATCTGACTTTATTTGTGTGGAAACTTTTGTAGTTTTGCTCATATAGTTCCTGACTTTCCCTTGGCGGAAAGATTGCAAAATATTTTATACTATTGGCAGTTACTTTAAATGTAATTTCTCTTTGTTTCTCTAACTGTTGGAGTTTGTTAGTGATATATAAGAATGCTGATGATTTATGTGGGCATTGTATGAATCTTACTCTTACTAAGATTTTGCTCAAAGAGAGAATACCAGATATATTTGGCTTCACACAGAAACTTGTCTCACCTTATAGGGAAGTGGGAAGGGACAGGGGAAAAAAAAGGGGAAGTGTAATGGAAGGGAAAACAGTACTTGAGGAAAGGTGTAAGAAAGGGGGAGGAGTTGAAGGCTGTTTGAGGAAAATGGTGCTCAGAAGCAAAATACTGGGGAGGAGGGAAATGGGGAAAGGAAAAAGAAAAGCATAACAGGCTAAATAAGATGACAGGAAATAGAGAATTAGTCCTTTTAATTGTGAATGTGTATGAGATGAAATCTCCCATAAAATGGAGGCAGATAGCAGACTGGATTAAAATCCAGAAAAAAAAAAAAAAAAGCAGGGGTAACAATTGTGATTTCAGATCAAGCAAAAGCAAAACCACATCTAATTAAAAGACATAAGGAAGGAAACTATATCTTGCTGATGCGTACCATAGATAATGAAGTAATAACAATATCAACATGAAGTAATATCAATATCAATGTTTAGACATTTATATACCAAGTAGTATAGCATCCAGATTCCTAAAAGGGAAGTTAAGAGAACTGCAAGAAGAAATAGACAGCAAGACTATAATAGTGGGAGATCTCAACCTTGCTGTCTCAGAAGTAGATAAATCAAACCATGAAATAAACAAGAAAGAAGTTATGGAGAGGTAAATAGAATTTTAGCAAAGTTAGGCATGATAGATCTTTAAAGAAAATTGAAAGGAGACAGAAAGGAGTATACTTTTTTCTCAGTTGTTCATGGAATTTCTTTAAAGATTGATCATATTTAGGGCATAAACACCTCAAAATAAAATATGAAAAGGCAGAAATAGTAAATACACTCTTTTCAGATCACAATGCAATAAGAAGCATATATGATAAAGAGAAATAGAACAAAAATTAATTGGAAACCAAATTATCTTCTCTTAAAGAATGAATGTGTGAAACAACAAATCATAGACACAATCAATACTTTCATCCAAAAGAATGATAATAATGAGACAACATACAAAAATGTATGGGGTGCAATCAAAGTAGTTCTTGGGGGATATTTTACATCTGTAGATGCTTACTTGCATAAAATAGAGAAAGAGAAGATCATTGAATTGGGCATACAACTAAAAAAGCTAGAAGAATAAAAAAAAAAGTAAATAGCAAATTTGAAATTCTGAAAATAAAAGAGAAAATCAATAAGATTTAAAAGTAAAAAAAAAAACCTATAGAACTAATAAACAACACTAAGACCTGATTTTATGAATAAACCAACAAAATTGATAAATCTTTAGTTCATTTGGTCAGAAAAAGGAAAGAAGAAAATCAAATTGTTAGTATAAAAAATGAAAAGGAAGAAAAAGGAGAATTTCCATTAATAAAGAGGAAATTGAAGTAATAATTAGGAAATATTTTGTTCAAATATGTGACAATAAGTGTGATGCTCTAAGTGAAGTGGATGAATCTTTACAAAAAATATAGATTGCCCAGATGAAAGGGAAGGAAACACGTTACTTAAATAGTCCCATTTTAGAAAAAGAAGTGAACAAGCTGTTAATGAACACCCTAAGAAAAAATCTCCAAGTTCAGATTCATTTACATTTGAATTCTGCCAAACATTTAAAGAAAAATTAAGTCCAATATTATGCAAATTCTTTGGAAAAATAGGGAAAGAAGGAATCCTATCAAATTATTTTCATGACACAGATATGGCTGATACCTATTTTAGGTAGGGTGAAAACAAAAAAAGGAAAATTATAGACCCATTTCCCTAATGAATATTTATGGAAAAAATATTACCAAAGAGACTACAGCAAGTTTTTTCCACGATAATACACCATGACCAAGTAGGATTTATACCAGGAATGGCTCAATCTTAGGAAAACTATTAGTATAATTGACTATATCAATAACCAACCAAACAAAAATCATATGATTATCTCAATAAATGCAGAAAAAGTATTTGACAAAATCCAGTAGAAAAAAACCCATTTTTATCAAAAACACTAGAGAGTATTGGAATAAATTGAGTTTTCCTTAAAATGACCAGTAGCATGTATTTAAAGCCATCAGCAAGCATCAGATGGAGTTGGGATAAAGTAGAACCATTCTTCACAAGATCAGGGGTGAAACAATGTTGCCTTTTTTAACCATTACTAGAAATGGTAGCTTTGGCAATAAGAGAAGAAAAAGAGATTAAAGCAATTACAATAAGTAAGAAAGAAACCAAATTATCACTCTTTGCATATGATATGATTGTATACTTAGAGACTCTTAGAGAATCATCTAAAAAACTATTACAAACAATTCACAACTTTAGCAAGGTTTCAGAATACAAACTAAATCTTCATAAATCATAAATATTTTAATATTTTACCAACAGTGTCCAGCAGCAAGAGATACAAAGAAAAATTCCATTTAAAATAACTGCATTTTACTATTTGACAAAAATTGCTGGGAAAATTGGAAATTAGTATGGCAGAAACTAGGCATTGACCCACACTTAACACCATACATCAAAATAAGGTCAAAATGGGTTCATGACCTAGGCATAAAGAATGAGATTATAAATAAATTGGAAGAGCATAGGATAGTTTACCTCTCAGACCTGTGGAAGAGGGAGGAATTTATGACCAAAGAAGAACTAGAGATCAGTATTGACCACAAAATAGAAAATTTTGATTATATCAAATTGAAAAGTTTTTGTACAAACAAAACAAATGCAGACAAGATTAGAAGGGAAACAATAAACTGGGAAAACATTTTTACAATCAAAGGTTCTGATAAAGGCCTCATTTCCAAAATATATAGAGAATTGACTCTAACTTATAAGAAATCAAACCATTCTCCAATTGATAAATGGTCAAAGGATATGAACAGACAATTCTCAGACGAAGAAATTGAAACTATTTATAGATATATGAAAATATGCTCCAAATCATTATTAATCAGAGAAATGCAAATTAAGACAACTCTGAGATACCACTACACACCTGTCAGATTGGCTAGAGTGACAGGGAAAGATAATGTGGAATGTTGGAGGGGATATGGGAAAAGAGGGACACTGATACATTGTTGGTGGATTTGTGAACACATCCAGCCATTCTGGAGAGCAATTTGGAACTATGCTCAAAAAGTTTTCAGACTGTGCATACCCTTTGATCCAGCAGTGTTTCTACTGGGCTTATACCCCAAAGAGATACTAAAGAAGGGAAAGGGACCTGTATGTGCCAAAATGTTTGTGGCGGCCCTGTTTGTAGTGGCTAGAAGCTGGAAAATGAATGGATGCCCATCAATTGGAGAATGGTTGAGTAAATTCTGGTATATGAACATTATGGAATATTATTGTTCTGTAAGGAATGACCAGCAGGATGAATACAGAGAAGCTTGGAGAGACTTACATGAACTGATGCTAAGTGAAATGAACAGAACCAGGAGATCATTATATACCTCAACAATGATACTGTCTGAGGATGTATTCTGATGGAAGTGGATCTCTGCGAGAAAGAGAGCTAATTCAGTTTCAATTGATCAAAGATGAGCAGAAGCAGCTACACCCAAAGAAAGAACACTGGGAGATGATTATAAACTGCTTGCATTTTTGTTTTTCTTCCTGGATTATTTATACCTTCTGAATTCAATTCTCCCTGTGCAACAAGAAAACTGTTCGGTTCTGCACACGTATATTGTATCCAGGATATACTGTAACCTATTCAACATGTAAAGGACTGCTTGCCATCTGGGGGGAGGGGGTGGAGGGAGGGAGAGGAAAAATCGGAACAGAAGTGAATGCAAGGGATAATGCTGTAAAAAATTACCCTGGCATGAGTTTAATAATAAAAAGTTATTAAAAAAAAAAAAAGAAACCAACCAGAGTGATCAAGATGGAGATGGATTCCTTTATCCAGATTACTGGAGGTGGCTGAGTATCTTGAACAAACCACTTTCTCAGTAGGAGTTGCTGAGGACTTATTTTGCTCATATTTTCATTAATTGTTCACCAAACAGCACCGAGTCATCTGTCAGGAGCACTCCCTTTTCTAAAGGTATTTAAAGTATTCAGTATCTTTTCTTTGGTCATGGAGAGAAACCATCAATTACCAATTTACTGATTATTGCCTAGTCTAATTAATAAATTAATTATTAGTTACCCAGAAAAAAATAAAATAAAATAACTGCATTTTAAATTCCATTTAAAATAAAATAAATATGAAATATTTGGGAGTTTATCTGTCAAGGCAAAGTCATGAACTATATGAATACAATAACAAAACATTTTCCCACAAAGAAAGTTAGAGTTAATCTCTTGGAAAAAATATCAATTGCTCATGGGTAGGCCAAGCTAATATAATAAAAATGACAATGCTAACTAAATTTATCTACTTACTTGGCACCACACCAATCAAATTTCCAAGAAATTACTTCACAGAGCGGGAAAAACAATGACAAAAATTCATCTGGATGCTCAAAAGATCAAAAATTTCAAGGAAATTAATTAAAAAATGCAAATGATGGGGGGCTACTTCTACTAGACCTAAAACTATATTATAAAGCACTGTTCATCAAAACAATTTATTACTGTCTAAAAAAATAAAGTAGTTGTTCATTGTAATAGGTTAAGTTCACAGGACAAAATAGTCCATGACTTTAGTTAATCTAATGTTGATATATCCAAAGACCCCAGCTTTTGGAATAAGAATTCACTATTTGACAAAAATTGCTGGGAAAATTAGACATTAATGTGGCAGAAACTAGAGATTTGACCTACAACTAACATCCTGTACCAAGATAAAATTGATATGTGTTCATGATTTAGATATAAAGTATGATATTATAAGCAAGTTAGAAGAACAAAGAATAGTTTACCTCTCAGATATGTGGAGAAGGAAGAAATTTGTTACCAAAGAACAACTGGAGTGCATTATTGAATTAAAAAAGGGATGGTTTTGATTACCTTAAGTTAAAAAGGTTTTGTACAAACAAAACTAATGCAGACAAGATTAGAAAGGAAGCAATAAGCTGGGGGGAAAGTTTACATTTAAGGGTTCTAATAAAGGCCTCATATCTATAATACATAGAGAACTGGCTCAAATTTATAAGAATTCAAACTATTCTCCAATCAATAAATAGTCAAGGGATATGAGCAGACAGTTTTCAGATGAAAAAACAGAAACCATTTCTAATCATATGAAAAGGCATTCTAAATCACTCTATCAGAGAAACATAAATTAAGGCATCTTTGAGGTACGACTCTATACCTCTCAGATTAACTAAGATGGCAGGAAAAGAAAATGATGAAAGTTGGCGGGGATGTAGAAAAACTGCACTAATACATTGTTGGTAGAGTTGTAAAGTGATCCAACTATTCTGGAGAGCAATCTAAAACTATGCCCAAAGACTATCAAACTGTGCATACTTTTTGATCCAGTAGTGTTTGCACTGGGTTTGTATTTCAAAGATATCATAAAGAAGGGAAAGGGATCCACGTGTGCAACAATGTTTGTGGCAGTCCTTTTTGTAGTGGCAAGAAACTGGAAACTGAATGGTTGCCCGTTAGTTGGAGAATGGCTGAATAAGTTATGCTATATGAATATTATGGAATATTATTGTTCTGTAAGAGAAGACCAACAGGATGATTTCAGAGGCCTAAAGAGACTTACATTCAGAGCAGAATTAGAAAATCATTGTACATGGCAACAACAAGACTATACAATGATCAATTCTGATGGATGTGGCTCTTTTTAACAGTGATATGATCCAGGCCAGTTCCAAAGATTTTGTGATGAAGAGTACCATCTACACCCACAGAGAGGATTGTGGGAACTAAGTGTGGATCATAACATAACATTTTCACTATTTTTGCTGTTATTTCCTTGCATTTTACTTTCTTTTTCATTCTTTTTTCCTTTTTGATCTGATTTTTCTTGTGTTGAAAGATAATTGTATATATGCATGCATATATTCGATCTAACACATAATTCTACTTTGTTTAATATATATTGTATTACTTGCCATCTAGGGGAGGAGGTGGAGGAAAGGGAAGTTGAAAAAATTTCTATACCCCTATTATATATGTTTATTAGGTATGTTAGAACATAAATCTCATTACCTTGCAGGAAAATAGGAGAAGAATGGGATATGGGAAAGAGGGGGTAAAGTGATAAAAGAGAGGGCATACTGGTGAGGGAGTTGTTAGTAGCAAACATTTTTTTTTTATTAAAGCTTTTTAATTTTCAAAATATATGGATAACTTTTCAAAATTAAATCTTGAAAAACCTTGTGTTCCAATTTTTCCCTTCCTTCTCTCTACCTCCTCCCTAGATGGCAAACACGCAGGAATTTTGATAATTTTTTGAAAAATGATGTTCAGGCTCTTTTAGTTAGGGGTGAGTGAAAATAAAATTATTCTTACCCAAGTTCATAGACCCTTGGAAATATATCCTAGAAATTAGTGGACTCCTAATTAAGAAGTCCTAGATTAAGTCCTAAAAATTAAATATATATATATATATATATATATATATATATATATATATATATATATATAACCACTAATATTCCTGTGTGTTTGTCATTACACGAACACATGTGTGTGCACACACACATATTTGAGGAATTTTTATTTTTAAAAATACCTACACACTTATGTGGTGTTTTCTTGTTGTTCTTTAAAGTAATGTAATGGTTTTCTCTGGGGGAGAGCAGGTTTCTCGGGGAGGTTTTCTGGAGGCAGCCTTAGTATCAGTTCAAAGATAATAATCACCCAAATGCAGCCAGCTGGTAAAAATGCACACATTTATTTTCTCCTTCCAAAGTAGCCCAATTAGTTTTTCTAGAGGCTTCTTGGTTCTAAGAGCTCTTGCAGCTTTGTCCTTTGCTTCTGCCTCTGCTTTCTTCAGCCTCCAATTCAGCTCCACTCTCCATGTAATTCAGCTGAGTTCTCTCTGAGAGCCTCTGTCTGTTTCTTATATATGAGAGAGAGGAATTGTGGGATATCTCCCAGCATGCTCTCTGGCCTTAAGAGCTTCAAGGGAGGTGTGAATTCACAAAGTTACATAGTTAAATTTGTGAATCTCCCATACTTGTGAATTCCAATGAGTAAAAGTGTAAACATGAGCATTGTATCAATTAGTTCTACTTAGTACCTTGTTTCAGGTTCTGGCCCAAAATATCTCAACTCTAATGACTTAACAGTATGTAAAGATTCCAACATCTCCTGCTTTCTTTTTTTTTAGAACATAGGTGGTCATGACCTCCTTGACTTCTCAAGAATGTGAGAACCCCCCAAAAAAAGGTGATCATGCCTTCCCTGACTGGTCAAAAAGGGAGTGAAAACACCATGAAAAGAATGTGATCACACCCTCCCTCACATCTCAGGAAGGGAGATGAAAACACCAAAGGAAATAGGAAATCAAACCAGATTAGCGCATTTCTGGAGGGGCTCACTTGAAACAGGTACACATAAATCCATCAATATGGGAGACATTACACATAATTTACATAAGCACATAGCAATATAACACAGGCTAGTAGTAATGTAACAAATGACATGAATCAACATGAAAATTTAAATACTGCAATAGTCTCATCAACAATTTTTCATCTCAAGAAATCCAATGATTCTTGCGATTACATAAAATACATAAGCACATAACAATACACACAGGCTAGTAGTAATGTAACAAATAACATGAACCAACCTAAGAATTTACACATGTCCATAAGTCCTAGAAATAGTCCAAAAAGAATCCATTGTCCATTAGTTCATGTGCCAGGAATCCAATAATTCCTGTAATCTTTGAAGTACTAAAATAGTCTCTTCAACAATTTTTCATCTCAAGGAATCCAATGATTCTTACCAGTTTTTCAAGAACTAAAAAAATCTCATCTTGTGTTAGGAAATCCAATGATTCCTGAAGATTTTAAAGTTCTTTTAACAGTCTCATTGTCAGCCATGCTCTTTCGGTGTCAGAATCTTCTTAAATCTTAAATCTTCTCCTTTGTTTTGAGGTTTTTCTCTTTTTCTGTTTCTCTCTGATGGACCAGGTGAATGCGGCTCATTGGCACCCATCTGATTTGTTCTCCATCTGTATCCTTCTCTGTCTGTAAAAATACAAGCAAACCCTTTCTCCCAAGCAGTTAACCTATCTAATTCCCTTCTATTTACCACTTTGGGGATTTCTCCTCATCATCTGGCAATTACATTGGAGCTGTTTGCACTGGACACTGTCCAGTTAGTTTAAAAGGCCTGTATTCTCCCCAACTGTAATCCTGATTGCTTTTCTGTTGGTTGATGACATCAGAGTCCTGAATTTCTAAAGTCTTTCTGGGTGTAACCTCAGTTGCTATCATGCCTTGCGGTGATCTTTTTCTTCTAGCCCGATTAGCTTAGAGGCCTATCTCTCTGCTTGGTTCCAAGAGCTCTTGCCACTTTGTCCTTTGCTTCTGCCTCTGCTTTCTTCAGCCTCCAAAGCCAGCACCACTCTTCATGTCATCCCGCTGAAATCTGACCGAGAGCCTCTGTCTGTTTCTTTTATCCAAGAGGGAGGAATTGTGGGATACGAGAGAGAGGGATTATGGGTTTTCTCCCATAGTGCTCTCTGGACCAAAGAGCTTCAAGGGAGGTGTGAACTCACAAAGGTACAAAGTTTACTAGTTCTACTTAGTACCTTGTTTCAGGTTCTGGCCAAAATCTTCTTGTAAGATTAGCAGTTAGTAAGGATTCCAACAATGCCTCACCTATCTTTTGATTGATATTTTGGAGCTGGGCCCTGTCTCTCATTCCTCTGGGTCAATCTACATTCAGAGACCCAGTGAAAGCCTCGGTTACATTTTGGACATGGGGTTTTGGATTTTCTCTCACCCTGTCTTCTCATTCTATCTCCATTTCTACAATGAGCTCTCAAATGTCCAACTTTTCCACACTGAAAACATTGACGAGTTTCTCTAGAATTCCTCTGCCAAGAAGGACCCTGTCTTCCCATGTTCATCATAGTTTGGGTATAATAAGCATTTGTGCCCACTGTGGCACAGTGTCTTATGATCTCCTCTAAAGGAACATCTTTGTCTAGTCCCTAGATAATTCTTTTGCAAACCTCATTGGCATTTTCCTTAGCCAAATGTCTAGTCATTATTTCTGTTGCTGCATTGTCTCCAATGGTTCTTATTACAGCTGTTTGCAAATGTCCCACAAAATCAGAAAAAAGGTTCATTAGGACCTTGTTCTATTTTTGTGAAAGCTTTATTTCCATCTTTCTGTCCAGGGAGAGAATTCCAAGCTTTTATTGCAGCCTTAGAAATTTGCTCATACACTGTTATGGGATAATGAATCTGTTCTGAATTCTCTGCATACTGACCTTGCCCAGCTAGTTGGTCAAAAGTGATTTGTCCAATAGCTCCTGTTTGCCTGTTGCATTGGGCTTGAATCCTACATAATTCATGATACTCTGAAAGCCACAATAAATTTTGTCCAGGTTCTAGACATGTTCTAGCTATGGAATTCTAGTAATTTGGGGTTAAGATTTCATAAGAGAAATTATCTAGTAACATTTTAACATAAGAGGATGTAGCCCCATGAAGAATGCACCCTTTTTTTAAATCTTTAATTTTTTCCAAATTAAAAGGAATGTATTTTCTCTCTTTTTGACCTGAAGAGTCAAGCTCTTCAATCACAGCATATGCAATTAGAAAATCAGATATATCTTCTCCCTCATTTTTTTGCTTTAATTAATGCCTCTTCTAATCTTGTCATATTCTGCTTCACAGGAGATGCTCATTGTGTTTTTGCCTTTCTCCCACCCCCTTCTTCCTCCACCCAGGAAGGGTTCATTGAGGGGGGAGGGTCATGAGATGTGGAATGATCTAATTTCTCTTGTTGCCACGTATCACACTCAGAATTGTAATTAACTCCATTCTCATCTGATTCGTCCTCCTTTTCACCTTGTGAAGTTGGCACTTCTTCCTCTTGCACTTTCTTTTTCTTCATTCTAACACTTAAATAACCTCTTATAGCCAATTGTATTAAATTATATGTATTAAGTATGTCTTTAGAAATTGAGTTAAGTTCATTTTTATTATAGAATTGACAAAGATCCTCTCTTACCAATTTTCACTCGTTTAGATCCAATTCCTTTTCCAGAGAGAAACAAGGACATATGCACTTTACAGTTTGTAAAAGTTCAGTGATCTGCTGTAAAATTATAATTAAATCTTGGCTTTCCATAACTTTGACAATGCTCTCTAAACATTTTCCTTGAACAGAAACAGAAGGCTGTTGTCTAAACATCTGTGCCATCTTAGATGAAATTCTACTTTAACTCCTTTAACAAAATTTCTTTGTTGAACTCACCCTAATTTCTGGGTTGAGGAGACTTTTCCACTGGATCAGAATCAGAGGCTTTCCACTGGATCAGGATCTGGATCAGTCCCATGTTCAGGGTGCCAAAATGTGGTGTTTTCTTGTTCTTCTTTAAAATAATATAATGGTTTTCTCTGGAGGAGAGCAGATTTCTCAGGGAGGTTTTCTGGAGGCAGCCTTAGTATCAGTTTAAAAGTAATAATCACCCAAATGCAGCCAGCTGGTAAAAATGCAAGCATTTATTTTCTCCTTCCAAAGTAGCCCAGTTAGTTTTTCTAGATACTTCTCTCTCTTCTTGGTTCTAAGAGCTCTTGCAGCTTTGTCCTTTGCTTCTGCCTCTGCTTTCTTTAACCTCCAATTTAGCTCCACTCTCCATGTAATTCAGCTGAATTCTCTCCAAGAGCTTCTGTTTGTTTGTTATATATGAGAGAGAGGAATTGTGGGATATCTCCCCCTCCCTGTCCCCGCCCCTCGTGCTCTCTGGCCCTAAGAGCTTCAAGGGAGGTGTGAATTCAGATCTCATAGTAAACCCTGAAATCTCCCAAACATGTGAACTGCAATGAGTAAAGGTGTAAGCACGAATATTGTATCAATTAGTTCTACTTAGTACCTTGTTTCAGGTTCTGGCCCAAAACATCTCAACTCTAATGACTTAACAATTTGTAAAGATTCCAACACACTTACATGCACACATATTTATTTATTTATTGAGAAAGGAGACTAGCTACATTCAACAACCAAAAAACACCCACATCAAACTATTTTCAAAACAAATTTAGTAAGTATTTAATGGTTAATAGCTGCATATTAGTTTGGTAGCTCAGGTTCAGAAGTTTGTCATTGCAGAGAACTCTCAGTGTGTAATTTAGTAATTCTTCTGTACCTTATAGTCATAGAGATGCTGAGGTACTGAGAAGCTGTTTGCCATCTTGTAGATTATCTTTCAGAGATTGGGTTTGAATCTGATTCTGACTACCAGAGCAACCAAATAGCCACTGTCTTTATATATCTCTGAAAATAATTGAATATAATTTTGAAATTAATTGAATTCATAGCTTTTTTCAAACTGATTTTTCCATAAGAGTAGCAAGAAATAGACTTTTTCCCTTACTCCCCAAAAATACATACTATTAGTACGTGTCAAGTATGATTTTCCTAATTGTGCTTTTTCTAAGACAAATCCTCCCCTTTCTCCATTTCAATCTGTTTCTTTAATAAAGAGATTACTTTCCTTCCATTAAAAGTCAAATGCTATGCATTTACCCCATATGTATTTTTTTCTAATTATGTTATTTTCCCAACTATGATGTCATATAGATAAATTAGATATCCAAATACTTAATGAAGCCATTGGTTATTTTACTGTGTCTGACCTTATACCTTTCTGCAGCATTGTTGGGATTATAATAATGAAAGTTCAAAATCACCAGTCACTTAGGATTATATTTAAATCTGTTGGTTTTGTTTGTTATTGATAAGTCTCTATACCCACAAAAGCTATTTAGGATTGAAAGTGATTAGAAACCTATATAAAGAGGTAGACTTTTTGTGTACCATAAATATTTCCAATATAGGTTTTTTTTTTAAACATGCTGTTTTCCATTTTCTTCCTTAATGACTTTTTGAAACTTTGATGAATTAGCAATATTAGTATTGTGAAATCTACCTCAAACAAGGTCCATCATAATCCAAATATGACTTTTTAATCTGTTTCTTCCTTTAAGTTATTCAAATGGGGTCCATTAATATGCCTAATATCTTTTTACAATTCTCTTGATATAACTTGGTTATCAATAGCATATGTGGCCCTTCCAATATTTATTTTTAAATTTCACTATGTAATTGGTCTTTATTTTCTAGTCATATTCATCTTAGATGACATCTTTTAATCCCAATTCTCCTGCTTCTTTATTGGTAATATATTGTGGCCTACTCATTCATACCATATTCCTCCTGTAGCCTTTGAGATGACACACCACTTTTCAGCCCTCAGACTTTGATATTCCATGATTCAACCACTGATTCTCATAAGAGCAGCCATGTTAAAACGATTGACCTTACTTAAGGGAGAAACTTGAGTTGATTAAAAGCACTGTAAATCCAAAATGACATCCAATTTGCTCTCTTTCTCCTGCACACTTCTGTATACAATTCACTATTCATCAAAAATTTCTAGCAAAGGTAAAGCTACTAAAGGAGCAGTTATATGAACTATTCATCAAAATGTATATCTTTGTCAGTAGATAGTGTTCATTCACTTTTTACTTCCGTATGTGTGTGCACATGTATGTATTTTGGTCTCAATTAGGAGTCTGGAACCTAATAGCCTCAGCACAATCTTTCTTTGAAGGACTTTATTTTCCCAGAGCAATTTCTCTCCCATTTGTACTATGTGCTGTGTACCTTCCGTGGAAGTTGAAAATATTTTGATAACCCCTTGTACCTTATTTATGCCTTTCTTCTGAGTTCAAAGATCCTCTTATAACAATACCCTTTTTTATACTTTGCCATCCTTTAATATCTATCTTGCTGCTGTTCTCTTAACCTACAGACAATGGCCCAGAAGCTTTAAGACTTTTAGTTCTGGAATTTTGGGCATGAGAATTGCTTTGTTATGATTGGTAACTGCTTCCTTTGACCCATTATATCCAGATCTCTCCATCCATGCTAAATTTTGTATACACACACTCACAGAACTTTTTCATTAGACATCTTGCGCATACACACACACACACACACACACACACACACACACACACGAATATATCTTCAAGCTCTCCCCAAACTCAAGAATTATTTTTTTAAAAAATCAAAAGCTACTGCTACTTAAAAGAACACACAAATCCTTTCATATGGCTCCCCTTCACTCATTGTCCCAATGACCTTCCAGAACAAAATGTTTTCCTCTGGACTATTCCTTATTGTCTTAGAACCTGTTCTGTTACTCCTCTGTGAGCAGACAACTCTCTATTTTGTGTCTGATTTGATATTTCCTTATAAAGTTGCTATATAAATTTTTTTTTGATCACTGTATCTTCTGAAGTATTACAACAAATGCCTATAAAATACCAAGTTAGGAATTTTAAATGAATGTTTTCTTTTACTAAATTAAATACAATGTAAAAATATAATAATCAGTTGGGAATGTTGTGGGATCCTGAATTTTCTATACCTATCAATTCTATGATTAAAGAAATGAAAGTTTAGAATATGATTCTTTATGTTAATCAGGGTAAAAGAAAGAAAAAAAAATGTTAAGGTTTTAGCTTGTCTAAGGGATTCTAAGGAAGGAAAAAATAAGACTCCTGTTTGTCAAACCAATGAAGAAGGAATGGGAATAGCAAGAACACAAAACCCACTGATGAGCTAAATGTCATACAGTCCCAACCAGGGGCCATTGGAGAGTAGGCTAATGGGGCCGGGCATGGAGAACAAATGCCTTCAAGGAGCTTATATTCCAATGGAGAAAGGCAAAACACAAAAGAGTAAAAAAAAAAAAAATGGAGTAAGAAAGTTAAATGTACTCAGGGCTGGAAACTACTTTTGAAATCTAAAAATATCTGGGATCCAGCAACATCATTAAGAGAAAAAATAAAGAAGGCCTGCCCTGCCTTGATAAAATGATTTTAGGAGGATCTTATTAATGGAAGAAGGAGGCTGACCTTACAAATGGGGATGGTCCATGTTGTAAAAGAAATAGGTTTGTTATCCATTCCAGGGCAAGGGGACCCAAGCTGCTGAGGAAAGTTCCAGGATAGAGATAGTATATTTAGGACCTGATGAGGCCAGAAAGGGGACTAATGACAAATTCCTGAGGTTTATTCATGGATATGGCTTAAATGAAGAATCAGAAATGAAGACAACATTGTACTGTCCTTTTTCTTTCAATTACTCTTAAAACAATATCTCATATTGACCAATATTTTAATTAATTCTGAAGGAGTAGGAATGATTTGCTATGTGAAACAGTGTAGTTTCTTTCCTTGGAGATCTTTGATGTAAAAGCAATGCATTTCTTAAAAGGAACAATTTAAAGTGAGAATGTCTTTCAGGTAGAAGCCTAGATTTAATAAATTGTAAAAATCCTACATAATACAAGAATTCTAGAATTTTTAGTTAACATTTCTTCTAATTTTCATCAGACCTATGTTTGAAACATTTATAGTTTGATGGGACTTCCTAGAGCAGTGGTGTTAAACTCAGATACAAACAGGAGTCACTAAACCATCCATAAGGATCCCTGAGGACTATCTTAGTTTTATTTTTTATTATTATTTTTAATCGAGTTTCTTTTTTATTAAATGAGGAAATAACAATTCAGGAAAATGATGCACAGCAAATACAGGATATTTTAACTTTCTTAAGCTTGACTCATCTACATTTATTTAAGACAGTTTTCGAAGACAATTAAATGTTGTAATCAGTAACTTTTTTATTATAGCCTTTTATTTACAAGATATATGCATGGGTAATTTTTCATAATTTTTCAGCACACAATTGCAATACCTTTTGTTCTAACTTTTTCCCTTCTTCCCCCCATGCCTTCCCCCAGATGGCAGGTTGACCAATACATGTTAAATATGTTAGAGTATAAGTTAAATGCAATATATGTATACATGTCCATACAGTAATTTTGCTGTTCAAAAATAATCAGACTTTGAAATAGTATACAATTAGCCTTTGAAGAAAACCAAAAATGCAGGCAGATAAAGATAAAAAGATTGGGAATTCTATTTAGTGGTTCATAGTCACCTCCCAGAGTTCTTTTGCTGGGTGTTGCTGGTTCAATTCATTACTGTTCTATTGGAATTGATTTGGTTCACCTCATTGTTGAAGAGGACCATGTCCATCAGAATTGATCATCATATAGTATGAGCATCTTAGTTTTAAAAGGTAACATTATCCATGTGCATTTATGCAGTTAAATATTTTTAATCTGACTTGAGTTAATGGGCCACTTATTTGATATTTCTGTGATAAAGTATACACTTTAGTATTAAAATCTTTGAGAATTCAGGAGAATTCCCAGGTGTAATGGATGGATGAGAACACTTTGTTCTAATGGCCATGAAGGTGATTAAAGCGGATACTGTGGAGCATTTAGAACTTGGTCAGACATTGAAGATGCCAGGTTCATATATGCTGCATCCAAAACCACTGCCATTAATTCTGGCTTTTATTTTGCTACTGAATTTCAAAGACTTAGGGAAGGAGAGGGATGCTAATGAGTTTGCTCAAATTTGCCTCACTTAAATCCAATTCATCTCAAATTCAAACATCACTTATAATGTTATTAATATTCCTTAAAAAAGAAAGAAAAACACAAAATAACCTTTTTTAGTGACAATATCCATCAAAATAATTGTCAGTATGTATGAAGACAGATTAGAATGGGATTTGATAGGTAGAATACTTCTATAAACAAAGTCAAAAATCTTTGAAGCATCTGTATACACAATTGCCTATTCTTTCAAATAAATCTAGTATTATTTTTCTGTTATTGATTAGAATGGATATATCTTTCTTTTCCTCTTTTTTAAACATTTTACTTATTTGTTTGTTTATATTTATTAAACTACTTTTTATTTTCAAAATGTACACATAGATAATGTTCACCCTTGCAAAACCTTGTGTTTCAATTTTTTTCTCCCTCCCTTCCCATCATTCTCTTCCCTATATGGCAAGTAATCCAATATGTGTTAAACATGTGTGGTTCTTAATTATATATTATCACAGTTATCATGCTGCACAAGAAAAATCCAAACAAAAAGGAAAGAAAATGAGTAAGAAAACAAAGTGCAAGCAAACAGCATCAAAAAGAGTGAAAATAATATGTTGTGATCCACATTCAGTTCCCATAATCTTTTCTTTGGATGCAGATGGCTCTTTCCATTACAGTTTCTTTTGGAACTGGTGTGAATCACCTCACTGTTGACAAGAGCCATGTCTGTCAGAATTGATTATCATATAATCTTGTTTCTGTGTACAATGTTCTCCTGGTTCTACTCACTTCTCTTAGTATCCATTCATGCAAGTCTCTTCGGGCATCTCTGAAATTATCCTGCTGAGCATTTCTTATAGAACAATAATATTCCATCACATTTATATACCATAACTTATTCAGCCATTCTCCAACTCATGGGGATCCACTCAGTTTCCAGTTTCTTGCCACTACAAAAAGGGCTGTCACAACCATTTTTGCACATGTGGGTCCTTTCCCCCCCTTTTTTTGTAATCTCTTTGACATATAAGCCAGTAGAGATACTGCTGAATCAAAGGGTCCGCAGAGTTTGATAGCCCTTTGTGCATAGTTCCAAATTTCTCTCCAGAATGACTGAATCCTACTAATAATGTATTAGTATCCAAGTATTTCCATATCCCCTCCAACATTCATCATTATCTTTTCCTGTCATCTTAACCAATCTGAGAGGTATGTAGTAGTACTTCAGAATTATCTGAATTTGCATTTCTCTTACCAATGGTAATTTACAGCATTTTTTCGTATGACTAGAAACAATGTTTATTTTTCAACTGAAAATTATTTGTTCATGGATTTTTTTTTCTTTCTATTCTCATCTTCTAATGCCTTAGTGATGGGTAAAATTTTAAGCATTTTAAATAATGAAAAGTAAAAGGAAATAGATAAAAGAAGATTCTGGTAAACTGTACAACAGGAGAATCTGACCTTTTAATGAATGTATTCTGCTTGTTTACTCAAGAGACTGCTATAATGAGTTACTAATTCTTTTCTATTATCTATCACAATCAGAATAGAGCTAGTCAATTCTCTATCACATTCTTTTTTTTTTTTCCTTGTGGTAATAAAAGACTGAGATTCTTAAGGTCAAATTCTTTAAAAACATTGTAACCAAACTACCTGCAAAATATGATTATAAACCCATTTTCATTCACCAAACAGATATTTATGAAATATCAACCATGTGGGGCAGCTTAGGGCACAGTGAATAGAATACCAGCCCTGAAGTCAGGAGGACCTGAGATCAAAACTGGCTTCAGACCATTTAGCACTTCCTAGCTATGTGACTCTGGACAAGTCACTTAACCCCAATTCCCTCAGGAAAATAAAAAGAAATATCAATCATGTGAATGACCCTATTCTTCCTTTTATTTCAGTGGGGAAGATGATGGAAACAGGAATAGCTAGAATACAAGGCAGTCAATAATAGGTGTATTCAGATCTAGGATCATTAAAAATGGCCTTCATAACTAAAATCCAGGTATTCTTGGGAGTTACATAGTATTACATAAGTAGTTATCCTGGAACATTTTCTTTATCTCACAAATGAATGAACCTCATTCTAAGCCTCATGGCCTAAATTTTATGCACAAATTTCAAGTTCATTTAAGAAAACTAAGCAGGCTTTCTATTTTAACCCAGATATTATAAATGTTCTTAGATCTAATGTTCTGCAGAATAGAAAAAGTTGAGGCACCAGCCGATAATGTCTTATATGTATTAAGTTGAAATCTACATAGAATTTTTTCCACTTTCTTAAATATTTTCTTTTTAACTACCCTCTGAAATAGGTTTCATATCATTTGAGAGTTGGAAGATGATAGAAACATTGGATTCCATCCATAACATATAAGTTAGCACTTTCATCTTCTTCTAATTGTGGGTTGCAAATAAGTTTCTAGAGGGGAATACTGTTAACCTGGGTTGTCATATTTGTGATCAGTCTTCACAGTCACAGAATAACTACATGTGTTCCATATGTAATTAATAACTAGTACCTGTAGTTCTCCCTGAAGAAAATTTCTTCTTTCAAAGCTCTACTTTTGTCTCTTTTAGGGAGTTCTTGCAAGGTCTTATATCTGGAGAGAAAAAAAAAAGTTATATTTAAATTTCATCTCCCACAGAATTCTAATTTACCACTTTAAGTGACTGGTTTCCTTTTTTTTTTTTTTTTTTTTTTATTGTGAGTCTTGATGGGACAAATGAGGTGTTCCAGGAGGATTAGTATTTCTGGTGTGAAAACTTGCTAAGTCCCTTTCAGGTCTGTTTATCCACCTTTGATATTCATTTGCCACTCATCTCATTGATATTTAGGTATAGATCTCAAGCTCGCTCTCTCTCTCTCTCTCTCTCTCTCTCTCTCTCTCTCCTTCTCTCTCTCTCTATAATAAAGTGAGACATTCAGGCAACCTCACTAAAGCCAGTGATAGATATCACAGAAAAACAGATTTCAATTGGGATATAGGAAAAGAAGGTGTAACAATTGTTGGGAAACCTTAGGATTGGCTGCCCTATACGAAACTGTTGATCTTCAAATTTAATTTATTGTGCCCCTTTTTGACAATTAAATTTTCTAGCTAAACTCTCTTTTCCAAGATGTTTTTCCCAAACCTATTTAATTCTGGATCCATCTTTTTATTGATTACTTAAAATTTAACCTGTATATAATTAAGACATAAATAGTTATTTATATTCTATCTTCCTATTAGACTGTGAAGTCCTTGAGAATAGAGACTTTTTGTCTTTATCTTTTTTTTTGTCTTTTATCTTATCTCTAGGACTTAGCATAGTATCTTGCCTATAGCAAGCACCTAATAAATGTTTACAGACTGAATGATTTTTTTTCACTTTCATTCTGACACTATGGTCTTTTTCAATTTTCACATTTATTGAAACGCCATAGTATCAAATTACTATGTGACAAGGAATGACTTCATGTTTTCTACACAACTTTTGCTATTTGTTTAAATAGTTTCTTCCAAATCACTTTAGGGGCCATGCATAAAAATAAAAGACAATATTACTTATATGCTGTTTTCATTTTTAAATCTAGGACTATGAGTATTCAATGGAAAATTTCTGAATAACTCATTTGAGTCTCATGGTAGAATATATTTGACTGTTTTATCCTTTGAGTAGTTCAGACTTTCATTATATTTTGTTAGAACAGAACATTAAATTTAATGTAACAAACATTTTATGTATGCCATGAATATTTATCTGAGAAAGCTTAGCTGCTGAGTACATCAGAGTATTTTTTAAATTGCTCTGATTTTCTTTGACTATTAATACAGTAAAACAAAGCTTAGAGATTAAACTGCCCCAGGAAGATAATATATATCCTCCTTTGTCCCATGCATATTCTGCCATATTATAAGAAAAGAGGATAACCTCAATGAAATTTGATATAAAACAATGAGTTTGAATATATTGCTTTCACTTTATAAAAGGACACGTGTAAATGTAAATAAACTAAGAATAAAGAACAGTCAATTTAATAATTCATATTCATTCTGAAGCTTATTCAAGAGTATAGGTAGCTAAGTTGAGCAGATAAGGGAAAAATAGCTCATTTTTATTGATGGAGGAGAAAGGCTAAGTGAACATTTGATGGAAAAAAGCAAAGAAATAGGTCAAGAGCTTTGTTACAATTTCATTTATAAGTAGCCTTAGAATTCAAAATGGAAAATCCCATAAACCAGAATAAATTAAGAATTGTCATTTCTTTGTTGACATTAAATATAATTGAAACCTAAATTGACAATGAAAAGATATGTCTGAAAAAAAAATTAAGAGATACACTTAAATCACTTTAGTGACTGTTGAAAAGCAGAACTAATACCTAACTTACAGATTAACCATGTGTTATAATCCTTTTACCACTTGTAGGTAATATGTATTGGTGGATAAGATTTAACTTGTGGTATATATCTAAATATGAGGAGTCAAGTATATCGTATTATGGTGTAATAAAGTTTGTAATTCACTTGCATGCAGGGCAACTAGTAAGCAAAGAAAAAGACTGAGGTAATTATCTAAATAATTAAAGTGGGAAAAGTCACTTTTCCTGCAATTATTTGGATATCTCATGCAAAAGGATTCTTTTGGCCTGAATTATCCAAATAATTGCCTTAATTTTCCACTTCACTTTGCCTGTGAGTGACTAATGGTAGATTGCAGTCAGAATTGAAAATGCCAATTCCTTTTTGTAATGGACAGAAACTCTTTCAGAGTGAGAAAGGATGACTAATTTTTTTTTCTTTTCAAATCAATATGAATTGTGGTGAGAGAAGCCAAGTTCTTTCCTTCAAACTATATCCCATTATTCTATGCCAATAAAGTACTTTTAATTTAAAATCTAAATAGTAAACTAAATACTGTGGATGAATAACTTTTAGAAACTTTTTTCTTAGTGTTTAAATGTTTGACCTTGCTTGGAAATGTGTCTGGATAGATAATTAATTGAGATCTTAATTATCTGGCTTTGCTCCCTATGTAGTGGTTTTATCTGAAGTGAATGGCCCATGAAATACAAAAAGTATTACTGGAGCTCCTCTTCTTTGCCCAATACTGTCAGTTTGGAGAACACTGTCCTCAAGTACCTTACAGTTTACAAAATGAAAAGGAATTGCACAAGGTAAAAGGTGATGAGATTGAATTGGGATTTGAATTCATCCACTTTGATTCACAGAATATCTAGACTCTTCATGATCATCCATATGTCAAAGCATACTACACTCTTCTATCCTTCAGTCTGTCAAAGTCTTCCCATATCCATATTCATTGTTTATATGACACAATCTGTCTATCCCTAGAATACAACAATATCTAGGTAGCAGGACATGTATCATGCCTAGAACATTAAAAAGTTGAGTGACTTACCCAAATGACATAACCTAGCATGAGTCTCGGTCAGGAATTGGGAGGCCTGTTTATCTTGACTCCAGGGAAATCTCTGTCATCTACCAAACACTATAAAACTAAAAGTAGTATCTTTATCAAAAGTAATAACTTATATTTAAATAATGGTGGAATCATATTGCAAATCAACAATAAAGAGGATGATGGTTTTTGAGGGAGGGGGAAAATTCCATTAAAGGAAATCCTCTCCTTGTATAAGTAAAGAAATTGAGAAATGGAGAGTTTTAATGGTTTGTCTTTATTTATATGAATTGTACATAGCAGTACTAAGACTAAAATCAGAAGTGTGCTGATAAATATTTAACAACTGCTCCTCTAAAAAAAGAGGAAGTGTCACATCTGAATAATTAATATTTTCCATCTCTTTCTTAACTCTGGATAACCAATAAAATAATATTTAAAGCCCCAATTTATAGCATTTCTAATTTCTAAAACTTATATATCCATACCAAAAAATTATCAATCTCTAACACACTAGTTTAAGCTAGATGCATCACACTTCTGATTAAAATACTAGTACACAGACTCCAAATTCAGAACCCTCTTTATTATATTAAAAATCATTTTCAAATGAAATATGTGGGAAGAAACAGAAGGAATATTGTAGAAGAAACATCAATGGTCCCATAAAAAAGAGGAATGGAAAGATGAGTTCCAGATAAATAGAGTGGATATTGAAACAAGATACAGTAATTAGAAAGGATATGTATCAATTGCAGGACTCTCATCAAAAAAAAGCAGAGAACTTGAGAATGATTGATTAGCCTTATTGATAATTCATTCCTGTTAGTGTGTGTCAACAGAATTGAATAGAACAATGTTCTGGGTCCAATTTTGGATCCAGGATTTGGATAACTAAGCAAAAATTCCTTTCCAATAATGAGAAATAAACAAGAAATAGAAAAATACTTCATTCTTTAGAAGAGTGGGTTCTAGAATATAGTCACAGAAGGATATAGGCTTCTTGAGGCAAAGGATTGTAGTTTTAATCTCTGCACCATTAGCACTGCTTATAGCATGCATTTAATAAATGTTGAATAAAATTAATTAAGTAAAACAATAGGGAGTATTACATGATCTTATAATTTTTCTCAAGAAGTTATACAAAGATTTTATATTTTTTTCTGAACGAGTCTCTCTCATCTAACATGTTTGAACTTTATTTTTTTGAATCTTATTTTGTGGGTTCATAATTATTCTGTCACACAATTATTCTGGCATAGTTATCATCTAGTAAAACTAAAACAATAATAACAGCATAACAAAGCCAATTCAGATAAATAATTCAGCTAAAATAAACAGATAAACAATTTTGACTTAAAATGTTATTGGTGTCATAGAGAGGTTAAGGTTGTACAGTGAATATTTATCAGAAATGATACTTCAATATACATCTTTTGATTTTTCCAGTTTTGTGGTAAAAAATGGTAAACCTGTTTTTCTATTAAGATTATATTTACTGATTTTAAATTTTATCTCATTTGATTCCATTCTTTGTTTTAGCATTTTAAGGTCATTTTATTCTTCTGACTCTGACACCCTATATCTTGGTAATTCTTTCAGCTCTATGCCATCTAGAAATCTGCCTTCATTCAAATCACCGATTTAAATATTCAGTGGTACAAGGTCAACCACAGGATATGTGGGTTTCTGATAGAAACTTTCCTTAAAGTAGACATTGAATTATCAACATGTACTCTTTAGGATCAGTTAACTAGTTCTATAATTGCCCAGTTGTACAATTGTTAAGCCTGAATATGTCCATCTATATAATAAAAATCACATAAAAGTTTGTTTCAAATACTTTAATAAAATATGAATAACTGTTTATACAGCATTTTTCTACCAGTTGAACCACTCTTTCAAAAAATGAAATGAGGTTGGTTTGTTTTGATTTTCTTTTTGATGATTCCTATTAGGTAATAATGCCTAATGAGGGAATTATGTCTCTCCCTCCAAAATATGAGATTAAATAGAATCAAACTAAATGACAAAATTCAATGTAGATAAAAAATAAAGGTTTACTCTCATTCAATTAATTTTTTAACATAAATACAATATTGATAAGATAGGGCTAAACAATAATTTGTTTCATATAAACGTAAATTTTAGTAAACCCAAAACTCAAATATAAGTCAATAGTGTTACATTACAGCCAAAAACAAAAGAAAAACAATATAATCTTAAACTTCATTAAATATAACATAACATCTTGTATATATGAGATTATAGTCCCATTATTTTCTGCCCTGAAAAGACTACACATGGAGTATGTTCAATTTGGTGCCAAATGTTAGAGGACAAAAAAGTGAGCTGTGTTCAGAGGATAGCAAACATGAATTGACTAGATAGCATGACATCCCATTTATATAAATTCTACCAAGATTTTTTTGAACTTATAAAAAGTGGTTGAAAGAATTAGGAATGTTTATTTTGAAGAAGGAAAGAATGGTTGGAGATGGGACGGTGATGCACAGGATAACATGGATATTTCTTTTTTTTTAATAACTTTTTTATTGATAGAACTCATGCCAGGGTAATTTTTTACAACATTATCCCTTGCATTCACTTCTGTTCCGATTTTTCCCCTCCCTCCCTCCACCCCCTCCTCCAGATGGCAAGCAATCCTTTACATAACATGGATATTTCAATTATATCTTTCTTTTTCTTTTGTAGTAAGTATTCTCTGAATATGTTCTCCTAGGACAAGGCTGGTTACATCTGCCCTTCAGGATTCAAAGATTCAGAGAATATCTTGTCTAAGATTGAGCTCCCATTTTGTTTTATTTTGTTTTCTCATCATTAGCCATAAGTGACTAGAACCTCATTTCCATTTAACCAGTTAATATTAATTAGCTCTTATAAAAGGGCATTTACTTTGAAGATATAATAGAAACAGAATAATTTATATTTATACCCTCCCCTAATACTTTGGTGGTCCATTCTCCCCTATATCACCTTGGTTCCCACAGGATAGTAGGATAAAATTAAAGCAATTTCTTGATAGCATTGGTTCATTAAGTTCATGTCTATCTATGTCAGATAATTCCTTGTCTCTATTCTTGCTTAACTAGGTCCTAAAGCTCACTCCTTGCCTTTCAGGCTTCAATCCTAGATTGGTTAGCTAAAAATGTAAGGATTACATTTTCAAACCTCTAGAGAGATTGCTTTACTGATGTTTTTAAGTTCACCCAGTTATAGCCTTCAATTTCCTTCATGTAAAATAAAATTTAAAAAAATGCCAAGGCAATGAACAAAGACTTATTTATAATCATTGACTACATATTAGTCACAGATATAGAGTGTCCAAGAACTTTCTCCCTTATAATATTTCCTTTTCTCTAATTTAAAGGTCATATTGTAAGAAGTCGACTAAAAAAAGCAAATAGTAAGGTTAAATGATCAATGAGATCATTCCTCACTTATATTCACTCTGCACCTCTCAGTAATAAGCATGGGAAGGGAGAACCTCATCATATGGTTTGAAGACCAGAATCAATTATAATATTCTCTAAACTTTTCTAAGAGACTGTCCTTACATGTCATTGTGAGTTATTCTGAAGCAGACATTCCAGCCACTTCAAAATGGTAGATTATATTAGTGACATTGCACATTCTCGTAAGAAATGGGATTATTATTTTTTTTTTTAGATTGATAAAAGAGGTTTATTATTGGGTAAGCAAAATTAAAGTATAGGGGAAGATAGAGATAAAGAGGGCACTGGACAGAGGGTCCAGTGGACAGAGGGTCCTCACATGGTAGCCATGTTTGGAATCTCTGCAAAGAGGGGTTCCCAGCATGGCCTTTTTATAATAGGAGACTTAGCTCGAGGGGCTTTCGGATGTAGCCCCAAAGTTGGCTCATATCCGGGTGGGGCTGGGAACAGGTTGGCCCGGAGAGCTAGATTGATAAAAGAGGTTTATTATTGGGTAAGCAAAGTTAAAGTATAGGGGAAGATAGAGATAAAGAGGGCACTGGACAGAGGGTCCAGTGGACAGAGGGTCCTCACATGGTAGCCATGTTTGGAATCTCTGCCAAGAAATGGGATTATTGACTAGTACCAAAATGCATTTAAGTTGTGTTTACTGGGGTGAGGTTGGGAACCTTATGAAGATATTAATTTAGTTCCTGGAGTTTTAGTTTATTCACTCTGTCTGAAAGTGGTAGAACATTTTAATTGTTTTCATTAATTTTATATTATATCTACAAATCAACTTACTGGGAAAGAAGATAGATCAAGAGGTTAGTTTGTCTATGTGATATCAAAATTGCTTAGCAGACATTATTCTGCGACTATAATTTCATAAATACAAAATCAAGCAAAAGTGATTAGTTTGAAGTTTATCTGCAAGGAATTTTTGGGTGTTAGTAACCTGTGAATATAACATAAGTCAATGGTTTAGTCTGTGGCTAAATTAAAAAAAGGAATGGCACATATGTCTAGAGGATTCCTACTCCTCCTGTATTGTTCCTTGATCACAGTATTTCTTTAGCTTTGCACTAACTTCAAATACTATATTTTAGAATACTCCATGCACAATTTTATGATAAGTTCAAAAACATACAAGCTTAATGTACATCTTTCTAACTTAACACCAGTTCTCTCTGTTTGTCGACAGGAGAATGAAAGGCCTCCAAATTTTTCTATATGTTCTTGTTATTATTAAGTCATTTCAGTTGTATTTCAGTCATTTGAGCCTCTTTGTGACCCAATTTCTTGCCAAAGACACTGCAGTTGTTTATCATTTCCTTCTCCAGCTCACTTTACTAATGAGGAAACTGAGGCAATTAAAGTTAAGTGACTTGCCCAAGTTGACATAGTAGTAAGTGAGCTGAAGTCAAATTGGAATTCAGAAAGACGTCTTCCTGATTCCAAATCCAGTAATTTATCTCCTGTGCTACTTAGCTTGCCCTCTTTCTATATGAATGCTAATTAAATATACGGGTAATTTGAACTTCAAGAAGAGAGAGATATGGAACTTTTATTGAAGAATATGAAAGTTTTTTAAGCATATTTCAAATGCTTTCATGTTACAGGATCTATTAGATTGCTTCCTCCCCAGTTACATGGTGGGTATAAGTACATATACTGGGTAGGTATGGAAACAGATTTAATCTCTATATTAGGTATAGATCACCTTTTGGAATTTGACTAAAATGCTTGGACATAAAACAAAAGATCAGTAAAGGTCTTCCCATCAGTCACCTGAAGCTCAGTCCTTTCAAATTTAACATTGAGATAAAAATCAATCAATAATTATTTATTAAGCACTTACTATGTACTACACATGTGCTCCTTATTAAGGAACTCAGAATCAAAGGGGAGAAAAAAAGGAAATAAATATATACAAAAACCAATATGAAGGATAGAGAGTAAATGATGAAGAGAGTGAAGTAATTAGAATCAAAATTGGTTGGTAAAAACTTCTAATAAAATATGGGATTTTATTTTTTTAAATAACTTTTTTATTGACAGAACCTATGCCAGGGTAAGATTTTTTTTTTTTTTTTTTACATTATCTCTTGCACTCATTTCTGTTCCGATTTTTCCCCTCTCCTTTCAACCCCTCCCCCAGATGGCAAGCAGTCCTATACATGTTAAATAGGTTACTGTATATCCTAGATACAATATATGTGTGCAGAACTGAACAGTTCTCTTGTTGCACAGGGAGAATTGGATTCAGAAGGTATAAATAACCAGGGAAGAAAAACAAAAATGCAAGTTGTTTGCATTCACTTCCCAGTGTTCTTTTTTTTGGTGTAGCTGCATCTGTCCATCATTGATCAATTGAAACTGAGTTAGATCTTTCTTTGTCGAAGAAATCCGCTTCCATGAGAATACATCCTCATACAATATCGTTGTTGACGTGTATAATGATCTCCTGGTTCTGCTCATTTCACTTAGCATCAGTTCATGTAAGTCTTGCCAGTCCTCTCTGTATTCATCCTGCTGGTCATTCCTTACAGTACAATAATATTCCATAATGTTCATATACTGCAATTTACTCAACCATTCTCCAATTGATGGTCATCCATTCATTTTCTAGCTTCTAGCCACTACAAACAGGGCTGCCATAAACATTTTGGCACATACAGGTCCCTTTCTCTTCTTTAGTATCTCTTTGGGGTATACGCCCAGTAGAAACACTGCTGGATCAAAGGGTATGCACAGTTTGATAACTTTTTGAGCATAGTTCCAAATTGCTCTCCAGAATGGCTGGATGTGTTCACAATACCACCAACAATGCATCAGTGTCCTTGTTTTCCCACATCCCCTCCAACATTCTGCATTGTCTTTCCCTGTCACTCTAGCCAATCTGACAGGTGTGTAGTGGTATCTCAGAGTTGTCTTAATTTGCATTTCTCTGATTAATAATGATTTGGAGCAAATTTTCAAATGACTATATAGTTTCAATTTCATCATCTGAGAATTGTCTGTTCATATCCTTTGACCATTTATCAATTGGAGAATGGTTGATTTCTTATAAATTAGAATCAGATTTTGGAAATGAGGCCTTTATCAGAACCTTTGACTGTAAAAAATATTTTCCCAGTGTATTGTTTCCCTTCTAATCTTGTCTGCATTTGCTTTGTTTGTACAAAAACTTTTCAATTTGATATAATCAAAATTTTCTATTTTGTGGTCAATAGTGATCTCTAGTTTTTTTCTTTGGTCATAAATTCCTCCCTCTTCCACAGGTCTGGGAGGTAAACTATCCTATGCTCTTCCAATTTATTTATAATCTCATTTTTTATGCCTAGGTCATGAACCCATTCACCTTATCTTGGTGTACAGTGTTAAGTGTGGGTCAATGCCTAGTTTCTACCATACTAATTTCCAATTTTCCCAGCAATTTTTGTCAAATAATGCATTCTTATCCCAAAAACTGGGGTCTTTGGGTTTAAATATGGAATTTTAATTGTGAATTAAAGGAAGTCAGGGAAGTCAGCAGGCAGATCTGAGAAGGGAGAACATTCCAGACTTGCAAAACAGGCAGAGAAATGGAGAGAGATGGAACCTTATTCATGAAAAGAAAAAGCAAAGAGGCTAATGTCATTGAATCAATGTGTAGTATATGTATATATATATATATATATATATATATATATATATGTCAAGAGTAAGATGTTAAAAGATGACAAGGGTAGAAAAGGGCTAGTTTATGAAGCTTTGAATGTCAAACAGAGCATTTTGTAATTGATACTGAAGGCAATTGGAAGCCATTGGAATTTATTGAATGTGAGGAATCAGGTGAGTGGATGTAATTAGAGCAGCATTTTTGGAAAATCATGTTGGTGGTTGGACAATGAATTAGAATTGGGCAGAGACTTGAGGCAGGTGTGAAGTGGTGACAGTTTTCACTAGAGTGGTGGCAATATTAAGAGAGAAGAGTGCATCTATTGGAGAGTTGTTGCAAAAATGAAATTGATGGGCTTTTAGCAGTAGATTGAATATGAGGGAAGTGGTGAGATTTAGTGAGATGTTGAAGATGATATCTAGTTTTGAGCATGGAGGTTTGGGAGAATGTGTTGCCCTCTACAGTAATAGACAAGGAGCAGAAGAAGAGGGAGTCTACAGGGGAAAATATGACATAATATTGATGAGAAAACCACCAAAGAGGACTAAGAAGGAGTGATTGGATAAGTAAGAGAAGAAAGAGGAGAGAGTGGTGTCCACCTGTATATTTAATTCACTGACGGGAATGATAATTTAATTGGGCATTATTGGTGTTATGTTTTCACATGAAAATCTTTAATATTTTTGTCCTGTTTATTATAATAAGATGAATATTATAACATTATTCACATGATAAAATTGATAAATCAATCTCTTGGTATCTTTTGGAGACGTATCACCAGGGTAGTAGTAGTCATGATGAAATATGTTTTCTGGTTTTAAGGAACTTGTCTAGAAGAGACAAAGTTCACAAAATAGAAAGCACTAGAGGATATTTCAGTCTTTGAGCAATTATTAAGTTCTGTGGTCCAAGGTATAAATGTTATAATAGTCCAAAACTTATAAATTACTGTGGGAATATTAGTCAGATGTCTGAGCTTCATGACAGTTGTATCCTCAAAAAAAAGAAAAGAAAAGAAAAGAAAAAGAAAAAATAATATATAAAGGCTTCTTAAAGAATGTGTGCTATTTAGTGACAAAACATTATTAGAATGTGCCACGGAAGGGAGTAATGTCAATAATGAATGAAACAAATATGTTTTAATAGACAGAATAAAATAAATATTAATTTTAAAATGTTCTTACCTTTGACACTGTTTAAGTTCTCTTTCCCTCCTCTCTCTCTCTCTCTCTCTCTCTCTCTCTCTCTCTCTCTCTTTCTCTCTCTCTCTTTCTCTTTGTCTCTCTCTCTCTCTGCCTTCTGTCTCTGTCTCTCAAACACACACACACACACACACAACACACACACACACACACACACACGATGTATGAATAAATGGGCACATATGGAAAAATTTCAATGAATAGCAAGGATTCGGGATCATATGGAAGATTGAACTCTAGTGGTCTATGAGGGCACTTGCTCCTAACATTGAGGAAGAGAGTATTGATTTTTAACATTTCATCAAGAAGTGAGTTAGTCATTTTCCATTAAATTATTAGAAATATCACTTATGAATATTTGTTCCCCAGTGATATTGTCTTCCTTCCTCCTTCTCTTCCTCCCTCCCTCCCTCCCTCCCTTCCTTCCTTCCTTCTTTCATTCCTTCTTTCCTTCTTTTTTTCTTTCCATCCTTCTTTTCAAAAATATAACCTAGAAATAATATATGTACATACATACAGATCCACATAGACATGTATGCATACATGTGAGCATACAGCTTTTCACAGTACAGTGAAAAGAGAATTGGACCAGGAATCTGAGAAATATTTTATCAAAACTCATCTTGGGCACTTTTAAGTTCTATGCTCCTAGGCAAGTCACTTATACTTTGTCTGCCTTCCTTTCTTCAACCATAAAATTGAAAGAATGACAGCATCTCTCTCCCAAGTTTGTTATGAGGCTAAAATGAGATCATATATTTGAAAAGTACTTTGCAAACCTTAAGGTTTTGTATAAATTCTACTTATGTATGGCTATAGATTTGCCTACTTTTTAAGAAGGTAAAATACTTTGGATATGGATGATTGATTATATTTCATTTCTATCATGCACATGTCCAAACATACTTAGGAGCCAGGCTTCCATTGGAGCCACCCCTTTTCAAGGAATGAGTGCTGTTTTGTGATGAAACATCAGTAGAATGTGCCACTTAAAAGAGTAATGTAAATAATGAATGAAACAAAATGGAACAAATGTGTTTTAATAGACAGAATAAAATAAATATTAATTTAAAATGCTCTTACCTTTGGCATTGTTTAAATTCTTTCTCCCTCCTCTCTTTCTCTCTGTCTATGTCTCTATCTCTGTCTCTGTCTCTCTCTGTCTCTCTGTCTCTCTCCTCTCTCTTTCTCTTCTCTCTTTCTTTTCTCTCTCTCTCTCTGTCTCTGTGTCTGTCTCTGTCTCTCTCTTATACACACACACATGATGCATGAATGAATAGACATATATGGGAAAATTTCAATGAATAGCGAGACTTTGGGATCATAGGGAAGACTCAACACTAATTGTCTGTGAGGACACTTGCTCTTAACATTGAGAATGAAAGCATTGATTTTTAGCATTACATTAAGAAGTAAGTTAGTTAGTTTCCATTACATTATCAGAAATATCAGTTATGAATACTTTGTTCCCCAGTGGCATTTTCCAGAGCATAAGAGATCAAAATATATGCTTTTGAAGATTCACATTGTCAGCTGCAGTGATTTCCTGCACAATTAACAACTATTAATTAATGTTCTTTTAGACCTCATGATTTATGCTGCCATATTATCCAGAGATAAATTTTACTATTTCCAGCTGCAGTCTCAATAATTACTCAGGATTTCCTTAAGGTTTTCAGAAGTTTTCATCTGTCTCCCATCAACACTAGCACTGAAATTTAATATGAAATTTTGATTGGCCCATGAGGAAAGTTCAATCAAGGATTCTCTGCCTCCCCTTCCAGCCCCAATTTAATAGTATTTCCCTCCAATTAAATGAAAGGATAGATTTCAATATTTACTTTTTATAATTTTTTTTGTTCCAAATTTTTTTCCTCCCTCTGAACTCTCCCTCTTATTCAAGACTGCAAGCACTCTGATATTGGTTATGCATGTACAATCATATTTCCACATTAGTCATGTAAAAAAAGAATCAGGACAAAAGGGAAAAGGCACATGAAAAAAAAAAACATACAAAAAAGTGAGAATTGTATGCTTCAATCTTTATTCAGACTCCATAGTTCTTTCTTTGGATGTAGTTGGACATCACAAGTCTTTTGCTGTTGTCTTGGATCATTACTTTGCTGGAAGGAGCTAAAGCTATCATAGTTGATCATCACATAATGTTGTTGTTATATACAATGTCTCCTGGTTCTGCTCACTTTTAGTCATCATCAGTTTATGTAAGTCTTTCCAGGATTTTCTGAAATCTCTGCTCATCATTTCTTACAGAATACTAATAGTTCAATCACAGTGTGTTCAACTGTTCAATTGATGGGCATCCCTTTGATTTCCAGTTCTCAAAAGAGATGTTATAAATATTTTTGTCTGTGTGGATCCTTTTCCTTTTTTATTATTTCTCCAGTCAATTATGCCTAGTCAATCTCTTTTCCCCTTTCCCTATAGTTTGTACCTTTTTATGACCAATTGACAAAGAATTATTGTATGACTTAATGGTTTTTGTCTACTGTATGATAATCATTACCCATATTCATAATGAAAGAATTTTGTGTTGGATTTTCAGTCAGAGTATGAATCCTTTGTAACTTTGAAGTAGTCATTGAATTCAGAGGTGTTAAAATTTCCTTGCCAGACACATGTAACAGATAGCATTTTTATCAAAACCAAATTGAAATATAATTGGAAAACATCTTCCAAAATGAATAAAATACAATACAACCTAGATAATGTTACTTTGCAATATTCTAAATCAATATTGCTGCATGTATATGTCTTTTTTTTTTTTTTTTTTTTTTTTTTGCTGTGGCATTTGGGGCTAAGTGACTTGCCCAGGGTCACACAGCTAGGAAGTGTTAAGTGCCAGATTTGAACTCAGGTCCTCCTGACTTCTGGGCTGATGCTCTATCCACTGTGCCACCTCGCTGCCCCTGCATGTATATATTTCTATTTGAATTTGATACCACTTCATTGATTGACCTAAAACGTAATTCCAGTAAAATAATGGAGTTGTACAAGATAATGTGTAAGAATAATTTAAGTTTTAAAATAGACCAATGTAAAAGCATACTCTGTTTTTTATTGTTATTGTATTTCTTTTATTATTTTCTCTTCTATGTGCTTTTAAGAAGCCAAAGAATATATCTGAATAAAAAGAACATTTTTAGCTTTATAAATATATTACAGTCTACAACATGCTGGGTTTAAAGCTTTTTTAGGGTTTTATATGGTTTTCATCACCTTAGAGAGGGAGTGTGGCCGAATTTTGGATTTTGGAGCATCTCATTGGATTAAATCCTGGTTTGTGTTAATTCCTCATGGTCCCAAAGTAACTCTTGAAGATTGTAAATTAATGATAATCTGTGATGAAATAATTTCCACAATGTGACTTCCCTATGCTAATGAAATCATAGCTCTATGTTGAAAACAGCAACAGCAGAAGCAACATCAACAAACATGCCTCTCCTCCATCCCAATTAAACAAAATCCTTAATAATCACATATTATTTTAAGGTTTACAAACCATTTTCCTCACAATCCTTTTAGTTAATTAATATAGGCATTATCCTTTTTAAAAAATATATAATAGGAAAATGAGGCTTTGCAAAGGAAATAACTTAACTACAAATCACAAAAACCAGTGCTGAAGTGGAGGTAAACCCAGGTTTTGTGGTCTGGGAGTGTATAATCTACATTATCTTCACAGCTAATACACATAGTTTTATATCTATGTATATCTACATAACTATATGTTAATTTCTTGATAAAAGATAATTTTAAAAGATTTTTCTTCAGGCCTAATATGAAAGACAATTTTAATAAACACAAATAGAAACAGGGGCCACTAAACTATGCATAAGAATCTCTTTGATTACCACAAATTTTCCTTTTCTATATTATATTGTAATTTTATTAAATATTTCCAATTTATGTTTTAATGTGGATTAGGTTATATCAGGAGTGTTTCTGTAATTGTACATGAGTGTATTGTGTCTTAGTCATAAGAAAATATTTAATAGTTTCTGAATGACACAGACACAGAGACATACAAACATACAAATACATATAGGACTATTATATTTGGTGTAAGAGAATGTTTAAATGTCTGAATGTCACATGCACATATCTTCTATGATATCTAACATAAATACGATGATGCCAAAATGGGAAATCTGGGGTTTTTTAAATTGTCTAAAAAAATTAAGAAAATAATAAGAGGATGAGGCTTTGGAGGCTTTTCCACATTTAAATATAGTTATTGCATAGCTGATATCAGTCCACATAATGTAGGTGAGTATATAACCTAAAGGAAACAAACATATAAATAAAATCAATAGCGACAACAATCTGTTTAGGTTGCTGATGTTCCCTTGACTAGTAAAAAGTTAATCTGTCCTGAACAAAGTGAATATTTTTCTATTAGTGTAATGCTGGAGAAACTGAGGCAGGATAGAGATTTGAGAGTTTTTAATATTTTATTAATTGGAGAGCATAATTGACTGGAGAGGACTCTTATCTCAAAGTATCCAATAATGAATGGGAGAATCCCAAATCCTTATATACCTTTTACAAACAAAGAAGGGAACAGAAGCGGGAAATTTCTTCACAGACCCATTTGGTTCTGTCAGGATGGGGGAGGAGGCTTTAAATTCTTACTGAAAGTCAGAGTCAGGATGTCTGAATAAACAGAAGTAAAGATGTCAATGAAGTATCTGGGATAGTCTTATCTTTTGGAATATTTTAGAGGGATAGTGTCATAAATTCTTGAGGACAGAAGGAGTTAGGAGTCAGGAAGTCTGATATCCCCCTCATCTTGAGTCTCACATTGACAATTTGTAACCTTAGAGCAAATGGTCTTCAGTCTTAATGGACCAGAAGGGACTGAGGAAGAACGGTTAAGGAAACTGAGATAGAACAATTCAGGGAAACTCAGTCAGGACAATTAGGGAAACTAGTGCAGGGAAACTGAGGTAGAACAGTTCAAAGAGACTGTGCCTTAACATTAGTGTTCCTTTGATGAGGACCCTAAAGCATGGGGTTCTGCATGCGTTAAAAAAATTCTCTAAAAATATTCTCATAAAAATCTCCTAATAAGAAAAGATTTTCAAATAATCTGATGCTGGCTAAGCCTAATTATTTTTAAATTTATACCTGAATGACAGCTATGAAATAATAAAATTGTCATGTTTTTAAAATATGATATGGTGTTATGAAAATCAAATAATTCCCAGCAAAGTTCCACATTGATTACAGCAGTATGTAGCATTGAATTTTCCCCCAAGAGGAGTTACTTCATCTTTTGAAATATTGATCTATTACATAATAATATATGACTATACTTCACATTTGAGCTATTGTCTTGCCCCAGAGCTTGGAAGGTTGGTAAAGACTAAAAGTTGTTTTAAAACCTCAAGCCACCTAGTAGCTGTTAGGAAATGCATTTTCTCAGTCATCTCTGAAAAGATGAAGAAATAATTCCATCCCAATGTTACATAATGCATTTGCACATTTAATTTCCAAGAAAGGTTAATTACATTGCACTATTAATATGACCCTGAATGCATCCTGAAGCCAGAAAGCATAAATGATTTTTGAGTACACATTGAAGTAGACTTTCCTCCTTAGGGCTGTTCTTAAGTTGTTTGTGCTCAGCTAAGCAAGAAGAGATATGCATATCTCTTCTGTGATTGTGCTTAGGATCCCTGAAGTTTAAGCCTGGAGGAATATGAGGCAAAAATTCAATAGCAATTTTTTTTATGCCAGCATCTAAACAAAAAGGAAACATCATCACTTCCTCCCACCCCAAATGTATTGGGAAAAAAAGAAACAAAACAAAAACTGCAACCTCAACAAATTTTGAAAAAAAAAAAAAAACAAACTAGCTAAAGATTGGCTTCCTCTTACTCTCCTTGAATTCATTAATCTCAGAGTTATCTGAAAAAGTTCCAATGATCATTTTTCATTGTGCAACTCAATAGTCATTATATAAGTCTGGAGGCAATAAATTTCTCCTTATCATAAAATATTAACATATATGTATGTATATGTATGTATATGTATGTATGTGTGTATGTATATGTATATATATTTATATGTGTGTGGGTATGAAGAGACAGAGAGAGAGAGTTATAGACAGGGACAGAGAGGGACAGAGACAGAGACAGAGACAGAGAAACAACTTAATAAATAATATATGCCAGGCATTCACTGTGCTGATCAGTAGAGACACATGTGAAAAGCAACAAGACAGACTGTCCTTTCATTAAGCTTACATTGTAATGGGAGATGACTACACATAAAAAGAAAACTTAAAAGAGGTCAAGAATACAGCCACGTGATGTATATAGGATGAGAAAGTGAGGTGAATGAACTAGGAGGTTTGTAGCAAGATAAAGGGAAAATTTACTCATGAAAGCTCAATTTTTTAGGAACATATTCCAATGTTCATTTGAGAAGTTGAAAGACACTAGAGATAGACATTTTAATTTAGCAGAGGTAGCATGTTGTGGAGATATCCAAAAATCTTCCTATCTATATCATTTTCCCATTAATCCTAGATATGCTCTTTAGAGCAAATGAAAATAAATCTATTCTGTGGTGAGCTACTTTTTTTTTTTCCTTTTTTTTTCTTTTTTTCTTTCCTTGTCTCCCTCCTCCCATTTAACCTGTTTTAAAAAGATGATTGTAGATAGAGCACACATATGCACTGGGAACATCTAAATATAAAGTCCCATCTTTGGCTTATGGAAGGTGATATTTCTCATGATTAGTGAAATATATTGACAGCCTCTGACTCAGAATAATACCACTGAAGTTTTTATAAAGAGGAGATAGTATGACTGTTGGGAAGGTGTTTGGTTATGCAAAAAGTTGGAAGAAATTCTTTTGGTGGAAAATACTGGGTGTCAAAGATAAACATAGCATAGATTGTGGTTACTGAATTTTTCATGGGGTCAACAAGACCTGGACTAGAAAATTTATCAGGTGATATAATTTTTTTTTTTTTTTTGCTATTACCCATGTTTTATTTTTTTTCTTCTTTTTTTAAAATAACTTTTTATTGACAGAACCCATGCCCAGGTAATTTTTTACAGCATTACCCCTTGCACTCACTTCTGTTCTGATTTTTACCCTTCCTCCCTCCACCCTCCTTCCCAAGATGGCAAAGCAGTCCTATACATGTTAAATATGTTACAGTATATCCTAGACACAATATATGTGTGCAGAATCGAACAGTTCTCTTGTTGCACAGGGAGAATTGGATTCAGAAGGTAAAAATAACCTGGGAAGAAAAACAAAAATGCAAACAGTTTACATTCATTTCTAGGTGTTCTTTCTTTGTGTGTAGCTGCATTTGTCCATCATTGATCAATTGAAACTGAGTTAGATCTTCTCTTTGTCAAAGAAATTCACTTCCATCAGAAAACATCCTCATACAGTGTCGTTGTTGATGTATATAATGATCTCCTGGTTGTGCTCATTTCACTCAGCATCAGTTCATGTAAGTCTCTCCAAGCCTCTCTGTATTCATCCTGCTGGTCATTTCTTACAGAACAATAATATTCCATTATATATGTGAACACTTACATATCCATACATGCACATACATATAGTTATTTAAAGGGTGGTAGAGACTTGTTGTGATGTTAGTGGAACTAAATTTAGAACAGATAAACAAACAGCTTTTGTTCAATATTGTGACCCTCAAATACTCTGCTAAACAAATTTAAGTAAAATTAAAGATATTAGGTATGTGAAGGCAACAAAAATAAATTTGCTAATAAGGTCAAAATTTGGGGATAAAAATAATTTGACTATGTAGTTTTTCTCCTATGTTTTTCATAATGTTCCAAATTGTATTCTGGCACAATATAATGCTTTGATGTTGGTGTAATTATGATGAATATCCCTAAATACATATGATTTTCTTTTAAATAAATAATAAACATTGAAAACCAAATAAACATAGATAGATAATCTTCTTTAATACATGAGTATCGTTTTATTTGACTTAGCTCATTATTAGAATCATTATAGTTAGCCAATGTATTTCACATAATATAATCTGCTATAATAATTTTATATACAATAAAGCTAATATGAAAAGAAAATTCTCCTTTGCATGCCAAACCAGTCCAAATGAACCACTGGTGATTTCTTTGTTATTATTGATAAGGATCATTGCATGCAGCGTGAGAGATATGGGAATAAAATTCTTTAAACAGATCCTGGATTAGATGAAATATATGGCTCATTGATAAAAAGTAATAATTTAATTTACAGGTCTTATGTGAATACACATATTCTTTAACTGTTATCTTTTCATTATTCAAAGTTATGTAAATATTCTATTGACAAGTAAAAGTTGCCCTTTTAAATTTAATTTGAAGTCTCAATCAAAATTTCTGAGAAAGATAATAAGGACCACCTGAATATTGCGCTGTTGGAAAGAGATATTTTAAATGTTTTTTTTTTTTTTAAATAAAAAGAAAATGCAAAATTTAACAACAATATAAATTATACCATATTTTTCTATAGTCTTCAAATGCAACCTATTGGAGCCCAGATGGTAGAGTAAAAGCAGGATTTTGCCTGAACTCTCCCAAAGTTTCCTCCAAAAAATGCTACTATAATGTCTCAAAATGAATTCTGACATGGCACAACCAAAAAAAAAAAAAAAAAGAATGAAGTAAAACAATTTTCAGCACAATACAATTTAGAAGATTCACAGGAACATTTTGTTTAACCAACATAAAAGTAAAGCACATTCCAGTACAGGCTATACCATCTCAAACAACATATGTCTCCAGGATAGATGATCCCAACAGTTACTGTTATTGAAAGAAATAACTAATCACCTCCTGAAAGAGATCCCAAAATGAAAATCATATCCATTATATCCAAATTGTAGACTTATCAGGTCAAGTGAATGTACACTAAGTAGCCAGAAAGAAATATTTCAAATACCAAAGTGGCACAGTCAGAAATACTCATGCTGTATCATCTTCTACATTAAAAGATCAGAGGGCCTGGAATTGGAATATGACATTCGGGCCTGGAATTGGAATATGACATTCCAGAAGGCAAATGAGCTTGGATTACAAGTAAGAATCAATTATATGGCAAAAATTGAACATAATCTTTCAGGAGAAGAGGTGGACATTCAATGAAATAGGATGGCTTCAATAATTTCTGATGAAATGATTAGAACTAAACAGAAAATTTCATCTTCAAATATAATATTCAAGAGAAGTCTTTAAAAGTAAAAAGGAAATAAAATCAATAACAACAATATGTCATTCAAAGCTTAAAAAGTTTACATCCCTATATGGGAAGAGGATACTAATAACTCTTGAGAACTGCATTTTTATAAGAGTAGTTTGGAGGGCTGTATATAGATAGAAGGTATGGGTATAATGTGGCTTTGATGTGATAATACAAAAATATTAAGGGTGGGAAAAGAATTAAGGAGTGGAAAAAGAGGAGGCAAAATCAGATGAAGTAAATCACATAAAGTGGAACAAAAGACAACTACAGTGTAGGAAAAGAAGAGAGGAGACCAAGCATTGTTTGAACCTTAACTGGTTGGATTTGACTCAAAGAGGAAATAACATGCTCAGTTGTTATAGAAATTTATCTTATCCTATAGGAAAGAGGGGAAAGGGGAAAGAAATGTGAGGAGCAGATAGAAAGGAGAGCAGATTGAGGGAGGAAATGTGCAGAAGCAAACCACTGGTGAGGAGAAACAAGGTCAAAAGAGAAGAAAACTATAAATGGGGGGAAAGGATATAGGAAAATCCACAGATGGTAATAATAACTATGAATGTAAATGGTATGAATTTTCCCATAAAATGGAAGTGAAAAGTAGAGTGGATTAAAAATATATCTATCTATCTATCTATCTATATATGTACATTCCTAAAATATGTTGTTTATAACACCAAGAGCAGAGAAATATGTTTAGTCTAAAGTTAAAAGAGTAGAGTGCTTTAGCTGAAGAAGAAAAAAACAGGGTTAGCATTCCTGATCTCAGGCAAAACAAAAGGAAAAAAAAAATAGATTTAAGTGAAAGAAATAAGGAAGGAAATTATATGTGACTAAAAGGTATCATAGGCAATGAAGTAACATCATTGATAAATATATATGTATCAATTAGTATAGCAACTAAATTTCTAGAAGAAAAGTGAGTAATAGGAAAAAAATAGACAGTAAAACCATACTGGTGAGGAACCTCAACGTCCCCCTTTCAAAACTAGATAAATCTAATGACAAAATAACCAGGAAAGAATTTAAAGAAGTGAATAGAATTTTGGAAAAGTTTGATATGATAGAATGCTGGAGCAAATTGAATGGGGATAGAAAAGAAAATACTTCATTCTCATTAAAACAACTATAATAGCAAAGGGGCAGGGAAGGATACAGAACCCAACCATAAGAAGTTGCTATGGGAATAGGGAAGACCAGGGCTCATCTTCAGAGAAGGATATTGAAGTAAAAATTAAAAAATAAACAAAGAGTAATATTACCTGCCTTAATAGAATTCACTAAAAGAAATTGTAAAAGACATTAAAAGTCAAATAAGGTAAGCTGATGAAAAACTTTTAAAAAGAAGATAATAATTGAGAAAAAAACAAGAAGATTAGTAAAAGATAATCATGTAATTAGAAAAGTAATATCAAAGTCTTAAGAAAGAAAATTACCTTTTGATAATTAGAATTGGGGAAGGGGAAGTCAGTGAAGTTATAAGAGAACAAGATATAACAAAACAAAATGTAAAGAAAAAATAGAAGAGAACATGAGACATTTCATCAGAAAAATAACAGATCTGATGAACAGATCAAGGGAAAATTATAAGACTAATTGGACTACCTGAAAGCTATGACCAAAAACCAAAACCCAAAAAAACCCATAAATAAACAAAAAGCCCTTTGGTTGTGGGAGGCCATATTGCCTCACTAATCTGTTCAGATACTTTTACTTGGTGGAAATAATGTGCAGTATACAGGCATGAAGAGAAAAAGTTGAGTTACTAATGGTATTCATGTCTGCTTTTTTTGTCTTCTTCCTCAGTCTGTGCTAATGAGTGGCAGTATTTAGTTGTGGCAAAGTGTCATAGCCAATTTGACAATTCATTAATTACAAAATAACAACAAGTCTCTATGTTTTATACTTTCAAATAAGAGAGAAAATCCCTTTGATATAATAATACAAGAAAGTAGAAAAATCCACACATCACCACCCTGAAAGAGATCCTAAATAGAAAATATATAGGAATATCACGGCTAAATTTGGAATCTCCCAGATCAAAGAAAAATTTTACACACAACAACAGCAATAATTCATATATGCTTGAGCTACAATTAGAATTTCACAAGACCTATCAATGTCTATATTAAAAGATCATAGGTCCTGGAATATTATATATCAATATTTATCAATTAAAGGAACTAGGAATTCAACTGAAAATACTATATACAGCAAAATTAAGTATGAATTTAAAATTCCATCAAAAATAGAAATTCAATGAACTGTTAGCTTTTCAGGATTTTGTCCTGAACTCATTAGAAAATTTGACATATAAAAACCAGCATTAAAAACGAACTTTGAAGGATTCAGTAAGAATAGGCTGTTTATGTTTTATACATGAAAATGTAAAGCCCCAGTCTAAGATTATCATTAATAATTGGATAATCACAACAAAAGTTGGGAGATATAGCTTGTGGTGATCTTCTTCCCAAATGCAGCCAGGTGATAAAAGTTCAGATCTTTTATTATCTCCAATATAGCCCGGTTAGCTTAGAGGCCTATCTCTCTGCTTGGTTCCAAGAGCTCTCTCCGAATGTTTCCAAATCCAAAGGTCTGGTCCTTCAGCCTTTGCCTCTGCTTTCTTCAGCCTCCAGCCAGCTCCACTCTTCATGTCATTCCAGTGAAATCTCGACTTGTAGCTTCTTCACTCTGAAGAACTTCTTTGACTGGCCCATTGAAGCTCTATTTATGCTCCTTCAAGAGAGGGATTGTGGGTTTTCTCCTATAGTGCTCTCTGGCCCAAAGAGCTTCAAGGGAGGTGTGAACTCATTGAATTCCAATGAGTAAAGGTGTGAACACAAGCCTTGTATTAATTAGTTCTACTTAGTACCTTGTTTCAGGTTCTGCCCAAAACATCTTCTTGTAAGATTAGATCAACTCTAATTAGTTAGCAGTTAGTAAGGATTCCAACAATAGCTGAGTATGATGTGACACTAAAAAGCAAAACCATGTAAGATCTTTTGGGATTCTTTGCAGGGATCTGCAAAGGGATAGCAAAAGTGCTGTCTGTTCACCACCCAAGACTATAAGGTAGAGACTGGAGAGCTAATGAATTGTCTAACAGTCACCCCCAAAAAGCCCCTGAGTAAGTAATCAATATTAAATCACTCATAAAATCATAATGGAGTGTCTTGACTCTTTTTTTTTTTTTTTTAGTACAGTTAGGTTGCCCCTTTTTGGAGGGTGAGAGAGAAGGTTTGAGTCCCTTTGGTTTGGGAATTCTATTATGCAATGTAGTTTTAAAAATGTTAGCATTAGCCACAAAAGCAAGAGGAAGAACAAAACAAAACATTGAAGCAATTGGAATAGGAAGTTAGGAAATAAAGGCATCATTTTTTGCAGACGGTATTATGATATACTTAGAAAATGCTAGAGAAACACGTAATGCTTATTTGAAATAACAACTTTAACAAAGTTGCAAGATATAAAATAAATTTACATAAATCATCTACTATATATCATCAGCAAAGCTCAGCAGGAAGAGATAGAAAGAAAAATGCCATTTAAAATGACTATAGACAATATAAAATAAAAATTACTTGCTATGAGAACTTCAGGAATCATATAAACAGAATTACAAAACACTTTACATGTGAATAAAATTACATCTAAACAATTGGGAAAAAAATCAGTTGCTCATGTTCAGTTAATACAATAAAAATGACAATTCTACCTAAATTAATTAATTTATTTAATGTCATATAAAAGTATCAAAAATTATTTGATGTATCTAGAAAATAATAGGAAAATCAATCTGAAAGAACAAAAAAGATCAAGACTATTAAGGGAAGAGATGAAAAATAGTAAATGAAGGTGGTCTAGCTATACTATGTCTAAAACTATATATTAAAGTGGCAGTCATCAAAACAAATTGGTACTGGCTAAGAAATAGAATGGTGAATCAGTATAATAGTTCAGGTACAGGATATAATAGTAAAAGCCAGCAAATATAGTAATCTACTATTTTTAAAATCCAAGGACTCCAGATTCTGGCTTAAGAATTCATTATTTTACCAAAATTGCTGGAAAATTGGAAAATAGTATGATGGAACCAAAGCATAGATCAACATCTCACAGTGTCTATCAAGATAAGATCAAAATGGATACATAATTTAAACATATATAGTGATGCCAAAAGCAAATTAGGAAAGCAAAAAATAGTTTACCTGTAAGATTTATGGAGAAGAGAAGAATTTATGACTAAACAAGAGATAAAGAAAACAACAAGATGTAACATGGATCATTTTGATTACACTAAATTAAAAAGATTTTGCACAAATGAAGCCAATTCAATCAAGATAAGAAGGAAAGCAGAAAGCTTAGGAACATTTTTTTAATAACCAAGGGTTCTGAGAAAGACTTAATTCTTCAAATATAGAGAGAATCAGATTTATGAGAATACAAACCATTTCCAAGTTGCCAAATCACCACAGCTAATTAACAGAGATTTTAGGTGAAGAAATTCAAGCTATCTTTAATTATATTAAAATCACTATTGATTAGAGAAACATAAGCTAAAAGAACTCTGAGATACCACCTCATACCTACCAATTTGGCTAATATAAAAGAAAATAAAAATTTTATTGAAACTGTGCGAAATTGGGACATTAATCTTCTTGATGGAATTATAAACTGATCCAACCTTTCTTGAAAGCAATTTGGCATAATGTCCAAAGGGTTATAATACTTTCCCCTTTTTACCTAGACTGACCACTACTAGATCTGTGTCCAAAAAAGATCAAGAAAAAAGAAAAAATGATTCATGTATGCAAAAGTATTATTAGCAGTTATTTTAGTATTAGCAAAGAGTTAGAAATTGAGGCATAGACTAGAACCAGGAGAACATTGTACACAGTAACAAAAGTCTTGTACAATAATCAACTGTAAATAATTTATTTATTCTCAATAATACAATGATCTAAGACAATTTTAAAAGCCTTATGATGAAAAAATGCTATCTGCATCCAGAGAAAAATTTGTTGAAATCTGAATACAGATTGAAACTTACTTTTTTTCATGTTTATTTTTCTTGGCTTTATTTTTTTCTTGGTCTGTGTTTGCTTCCACAGTATGACTAATATGGAAATGTATTTTGCAAGACTGAACATGTATAACTTATATAAAATTGCTTGCATTTTTGATGAGAGGAAAGGAAAAAGAGTAAGAGCGATATTTTTGAATTCACAATTTTAAAAGTCTGAATGTAAAATCGTTTTTATATGTAGTTATAAAATATTAAAGTAAATAAAAAGACAACCATTGTTATTTCCATATTCAAATATGTGAATGCGATTTTCAGGCATATTATGAAGTGTAAGCAAAAAAGCTTTCATTTATATAATAACATTTTAGCACTTGAAAAATCTTCTAAATACCTTAAGTTACTGGAATCTTGTAATAATTCTGTGAATTAAGTTTTATTAACCTTATCTGACAGAAGTCAGCTGAGGATCAGAGATGATAATATTTATCAGTTGTTGATCAGCAAACATTTAAGTTACTCCTATGTGATAGATGCTGCACTAAGAACTAGCAGTACAGAGAAAAGTAAATTATATATATATATATATTGTTCTAGCATTCAATTATTGACAACCTGATGAATTGTATAAAGTAGAATACACACAGGGATCTATCTATCTATCTATCCATCTATCTATCTATCTATGTATCTATCTGAAAATACCTAACAAAGAAGGGAAGACAATAGATATACTCTTCATCCATACATTGAAGGCAATATTTGAAAACAAAACCTTATTCATACATTTTTTGTATCTTTTTGTCATTGTTGTTGATGATGAGAACATTGGAAATAAAATAAAAATACTAAAAAGTTCCTAAATATTTGAATGAAAATTTATTTTAATGCATATACATGTATAATAGAATGGAAGAAAGGTGAATGAAATGCATTAGAAAGTTTAAAATAATCAACACATCTTGTAATTTGATGCTTTCAGTTTAAATATAAGGAAGTGAGGGCAAGGACACAAACTGCAGAAACAGCAAAGCTGGGGTGCACAAAAAAAATAAGCTTTTTATCACTTAATGGATTATGCTCTTTTCTATGTGTCTTAATGTTCTGTATCCATTAAAAAAAAACATTCCCAGGGTTCACAAATATCTCATCTATTGGATTTCTCTAAAGAACATATAAAGCTCTACCTCAGAGGAAATGTTTAATGAGGATCATTTCTTAGGTCTAATTCATTATTTCCTAAAATGTTGAATGCACAGTTAGCAGGCATCAACTGCATGACAGCTTGTGTGGTTCAACAAACTATGAAAAAAAGCTGTTTTTAAAAAACAGGTAGTGGAATGTTTTTATATTAATAGAAAATCATGTAATTAAACTTTAAAATTATATATACACATACTTATATATATATGTGTGTTATATATAGATATATACGTGCATACATATATATTCATATATACACACACACACACACACACACACATATATGTATATATATATATATATATATATATATATATATATATATATACATAAGTTAAAACTTTCAAATAAACTCTATAACAATAAAATATTTGGTTTTACCTTCAATATCTGAGACTTCAAAGTGCTGTCCATTTATGAAAACCATTACAAAGATTTAAGATAAATTAATTTTTTGATAAAATAGACTATTTGAAATAAACTAAACTGTTATTTATCATAAAGAATGTATATATTTTCTTACTTGGTGAATAATTCAAGATTTATAAACAATAATGACAGTGATCTTCTTTTAATTAACTTTAAAAAAGAAATCAGAAGGGCAGCTAGGTGTGCATTGGTTAGAGGACCATCCCTGAAGTCAAAGGGACCTGAGTTCAAATTTGGTCTCAGACACTTAACATTTCCTAGCTATGTGACTCTAGGCAAGTCACTTAACTCCAATTGCCTCAGCAAAAAAGAAAAAAAAAAAAGAAGCTGAAAGACATTGTCATATTGAGTGTGAAAATGGGGAATCTGAGGGTTATAAGCTTATTAATCAAAATTTCTGGCACAACTTTTTATCAATACATACTCTAAGCAATAAGATTATCTTCCCATTTATGGTAATTAAATTCATTTCAACTAATATTTGCTAAGTATCTATTAGGCATAAATCACTGTGGTAAATGGTTTTAAAGAGTCCTCAAACAATCAGGATAAGGGCTTTCACATTTTTTACTCAAGAACTCTTGGAAATTCGCTCAGTATTCCACATCACACATTAATATTCCATTTATCCACAAACAATACGCATGTTCTGTATTCCATCAATGGTCCATTACCCCCCATCCCACCCTTAAATTATAATAGGTTTTTGGGAGTACATTTTTCTTTCAATGAGCCTATCTTTTTGTTGCTTTAAAATCCTCCATTCCAATATCTTCTCTTCTTTATGCTAGAATCTTATAGGTCTTTTGCCATTAAGAGCATATTTCCTTGGTATATAAACTGTTTCATTTTTTATGTTTGTAACTTTTTTTTTCTTTAATGTAGTAGCTTTATATTTGGGTTATGCTATTCCAGGGACTTTCCTTTTGGCTGTATTTTTGAGAAGGTTATTAACAGATTCTTCCTAACAAAAGGAAGCACATTTAACCCTATAGCAATTATGGAAAATTGGTGAGATAAAATTCTGTATTGAATTGTGTCTCTGAATAGCCACTATAACTTATTCATAATAATCAGGAAAATAAAATAAAAGGAATGAAGAAGTGTATTGTAAAGATGTACTCATTTGAGGAAAATTGAAAACCAAAGAGAAGCAGCATAATATTTGACTGAACATCAATACAGACAAAAATGGAAGTGTTATTGTTATCAGAGTATATCACAAACCACTTATATAGAGTAAATATAATTTAGGTAAGGAAACAAATGATTGAAATATGACAAAAGCACAATAAAGTAATGAATTTAAGTCCCTTGAGAACAAGGACTGACTCTTTTTTTTTTTTTTAATTTATATTCCTTTGGTGTTTGATATAGAAAAAAATAGGCTAGTTGATCAATGGAATAAGTTAGCTCACTGAACAAAATAGCCAGTGACTATAATAATCTAATATTTGACAAACCAAAAATCCCCACCTTTTGGGATAAGAATTCACTATTTGACAAAAACTCCTATATAATTGGAAACAAGTATGGCAGATAGTAGGCATAGATCCACACCAAGATAAGGTCAAAATGAATTTATGATCTAGACATAAAGAATGATTTTATATGAGAGGATCCAAATCAGTTCCAGTTGATCTATAATGAATAGAACCAGCTACACCCAGAGAAAGAACACTGGGAAATGAGTATGGACCACAACATAACATTTCCACTCTCTGTTACTGTTAGCTTGCATTTTTGTTTTTTTCTTCTCAGGTTATTTTTACCTTCTTTCTAAATCTGATTTTTCCTGTGCAACAAGATAACTTTAAATATGTATACATATATTGTATTTAACATATACTTTAACATATTTCACATGTATAGGTCTACCTACCATCTACGGGAGAGGGTGGGGGGAAGGAGGGAAAAAGTTGGAACAGAAGATTTTGCAAGGGTCAATGTTGAAAAATTACCCATGCATATGTTTTGTATATAAAAAGTATAATAAAAATAAAATTTTAAAAATGTAATTAGGAAATATTTAAGTAAATAATAACACAAAGGAAAAAAAAAAGAATGATTTTATAAACAAATTAGAAGACATAGGATAGTTTACCTCTCAGATTTGTGGAGGAGGAAGGAATTTATGTCCAAAGAAAAACTAGAGATCAGTATTCATTAAGGTCTGTGGTGAGCTTTTTCTTCTCAAAACGCAGCCAGGTGATAAAAGTTCAGATCTTTTATTATCTCCAATATAGCCTGGTTAGCTTAGAGGCCTATCTCTCTGCTTGGTTCCAAGAGTTCTTGCCGCTTTGTCCTTTGCTTCTGCCTCTGCTTTCTTCTGCCTCCAGAGCCAGCACCACTCTTCATGTTCTAAGAGAAAATTTAAACATGGCTTCTGTTTCTAATGGAATCCAAATGACAGAAAACTATAGTTGGAAACCATTTTCCCATCTTTTTATTCCATTTTACAGATGAAAACAAAAAACAAAAAACAGATTCCAAGAAAGCAAGAGATTTGACCATGATTAATTAACTTGCTAAAAACAGAAGCAAACTTAAAACCTAGCAACCTCTAATCCCAGGTCAGTGAGCTTTCTATTGTCTTGTATTTAATTCCATAGACCTTTGTACAAGATCTTCAAGTTAGTTAGATTTTCACATTTGCATATGGATTATCTTGTTCTTCATCTTCTGATTCATTTAAATCAATGTCAAAATCTAATTCATCACTGGTCTGTTCTTCAAACCTTTTTCTTCTCTTGTAGTTACATATTTCATCACTTTTAACATTGTCTATCTTCTCTAGCTTGTTACTGATCGGAATAACAATTTCTTCTTTCTTTCCACATTTAGCACAAACTTCAAGTTCACAAGCACATGGTCTACAGATCGTGTGATAAGAATCCTTCACTGTCTTTTGTAAACATTTAATACATTTTTTAGGTTTTGATAGTGGTTTGTACTTGCTGTATTTTACTCGCCACTCCAGAACTCCTTTACAATGCTGACACACTCCATCATGAAGCTTTGCATTTATTCTTTTCTGTGTTTTTCCCCTAAACTCCGAGGACTAATCCTGCTTTCCAAACATTTTGAACACTTTTGTGCACAGTATAAGATTTTACACACTACTGGCATACCCTTTAATCCTCAAAGTCAAGCAATAGTAGAAAGAAGAGAAATTTTGTTAGAAGAGTTAAAGATTAGGTTAACTGCTTGGGGAAGAGGATCTGCTTATATTTCCACAGATGGAGAAAGAATCAGATAGCTGACAATGAGACTGTTAAAAGAACTTTTTAAAATCCCAGGAATCATTGGATTTCCTAAGACAAGATGAGACTGTTTCAGTTCTTGAAAAAACAGCAAGAATCATTGGATTCCTTAAGATGAAAAATTGTTGATGAGACTTTTTGCAGTACTTCAGAGCTTACAGGAATTATTAGATTCCTGGCACATGAACTAATGGACAATGGATTCCTTATGGACTATTTCTAGGACTTATGGACATGTGTAAAATTTCAGGTTGATTCATGTATGTTACATTAATACTAGCCTGTGTTATATTGCTATGTGCTTATGTAAATTATGTATAATGCCTCCCATATTGATGGATTTATGTATACCATGTATATCGGTTACAAAGTTCTGGCCCAAAGAGCTTCAAGGGAGGTGTGAACTCATAAAGGTACAAAGTTTACTTTGTAAAGCTGGCATACTTGTGAACTCCAATGAGTAAAGGTGTGAACACAAGCCTTGTATTATTTAGTTCTACTTAGTACCTTGTTTCAGGTTCTGCCCAAAACGTCTTCTTGTAAGATTAGATCAACTCTAATTAGTTAGCAGTTTGTAAAGATTCCAACAAAGGTCAAAATGAATTTATGATCTAGACATAAAGAATGATTTTATAAACAAATTAGAAGACATAGGATAGTTTACCTCTCAGATTTGTGGAGGAGGAAGGAATTTATGTCCAAAGAAAAAGTAGAGATCAGTATTCATTACAAAATAGGTAGTTTTGATTATATTAAGTTAAAAAGATTTTGTATACAAAACTAATGCAGACAAGATTAGAAGGGAAGCAGTAAACTGGGAAAACATTTTTTACACCCTAAGGATCTGATAAAGTTTTCATTTCTAAAATATATAGAGAATTGCCTCAAATTTATGAGAATTCAAACCATTCTCCAATTGATAAATGGCCAAAAGATATGAACAGATATTTTTCAGATGAAGAAATTGAAACTATTTGTAGCCACATGAAAAGGTCCCCCAAATCACTATTGATCAGAGAAATGCAAATCAAGATAGCTCTGAGATATCACTACACACCTGTCAGATTGGCTGAGATAACAGGAAAAGATAGTGACGAATGTTGGAGGGGATGTGGGAAAACTGGGACATTGATACATTGTTGTTGGAACTATGAACAGATCCACCCATTCTGGAGAGAATTTTGTAACTATGCTCAAAAAGTTATCAAACTGTGCATACCTCTTGATCCAGCAATGTTTCTATTGGGATTATATCCCAAAGAGATCTTAGAAGAAGTAAAAGGACCCACATGTGCAAAAATGTTTATGGCAGCCCTTTTTGTAGTGGCAAGGAACTGGAAACTGAATGAATGCTCATCAATTGGAGAATGACTGAATAAATTATGGTATATGAATGTTATAGAATACTATTGTTCTGTGAGAAACAACCTGCAGGATAATTTCAGAGAGGCTTAGAGAGACCTACATGAACTGATGCAAAGTAAAATGAGCAGAACCAGGAGATCATTATATACAGCAACAACAAGACTATATGATGATCAATTCTCTTTTTTTAATATATTTTTTTCAAGTTATATGGATGGGTAATTTTACAGCATTGACAGTTGCCAAACCTTTTGTTCCAATTTTTCCTCTCCTTTTCCCAACCCCCTCCCCTAGATGGCAGGTTGACCAATACATGTTAAATATATTAAAATATAAATTAAATACAAAATGTGTATGCAGGCCAAACAGTTATTTTGCTGTATGAAGGAATCAGACTCTGAAATGGTGTACAATTACCCTGTGAAAGAAATTAAAATGCAGGCAGACAATATGATGATCAATTCTGACGGACATGGCTCTTTTCAACATTGAGATGATTTGGACTAGTTCCACTTGTGCAGTGATGAAGAGAACCATCTACACCCAGAGAGAGAACCATTAGAACAGAGGGTGGAACATAGCATATCATCCTCACTCTCTGTTATTTTTTGCTTACATTTTGCTTACATTTCTTTCTTTTTTCTCAGTTTTTCTTGTTCTTCCTTCTTGACTTGATTTTTCTTGTGCAAACAGATGGTTTTGTGAATCTGTAGACATATATTGGATCTGGCATGTATTTTTGGCATATTTGGCATTTATTGGACTGCCTGCCAGGTTGGGGAGGGGATGGGAGGTAGAAGGGAAAAAAAAAACAAAACAAATTAACAGGGGTTTTATGAAAAAAAAACAAACTAGATCAAACGTTAGTTAATTTGATTACAAAAAGGGAAGAAGCAAATCAAATTGTTGATTGCTCAAATGAAAATGGTAAACTTTCCACCAATGAAGAGGAAATCAAAGCAATAATTAGAGCTATTTTGCCTGATTATATGCCAATAAATCTGATAATCTAAGTGAAATGGATGAATATTTACAAAAATATAGATTGCTCAGATTACCAGATAAGGAAATAAATTACTTAAATAGTCCTATTTTAGAAAAAGAAACAATCCAGCTATTATTGAACTTCCTAAAAAATATTCTCCAGGACCAGATATATTTTAATTCTACCAAACATTTAAAGAATAATTAATTCCAATACTATGTAAAGTATTTGGGAAAAATAGGGAAAGAAGAAATTCTATCAAATTGTTTATATGACACAGGCATGATGCTTATCCAGAAATCAGGTACAGTGCAAATAGAAAAAGAGAACAATTTCTCTAATAAGTATTGACACAAAAATTTTAAATAAAATATTAGCAAAGAGATTAGAACAAGTTATTTCCAGGAAAATATACCATGACCAAGTAGGATTTATACCAAAATTTGTAGGGCACGAGACTGTTAGCATGATTGACTATATCGATAACTAACCAAACAAATCTCAATAGATGTAGAAGGGGATGGAGCCAAGATGGTGGAGCAGGCACACACGACTCTCTAAGCTCCTCTCATTCCCCTCATAACCAACTATTTAATGCAGCCTCAAAAATAACTCTTCACTACTTAAATTCATGAAGATTAGAAGCACTACAATTTACCAGCCGATCTGGAAGATCGCCAGGAAAGGTTTGTCCTGAGGGGCCAGAACAGACTAGCACAGTCAGGGAGAGGCTAGCGTACTGAGCAAACCAGGGGCGGGGGTGATCTCTGTGGCTAAAATTATAGAGACGACTCTGATATAGGCTAACTGCTCTGCCTTGATTACAAAGCAGTAAACTGGCAGAGAAATTAAAGCCTAAAACAGAGGGTCCTCTAAAAAAACGCCAGAACCTAACGAGATCTGACTGTAACACCTCAAACCCTGAAGTGACTCAGGCAGACTTTACTGCAGCCCTGCGGCCACATCCGGCAGTTCAGAGCTTTTGCTGGGGCAGTTACTAATCTGCATGGCAGTGGGGCACAGCCTGGGCAGCCTCTGATCAGCAGAGTGTGGGGCTCAGCTTGGGCAATAAACCTCCCCAGCTGATTGCTCTTCTCTGGCAGACAATTTCAGTCCCAGCAAATCCATTCACTGCTCAACTGCTAACACCCATGGCCCCAGGGCAGGATTTGCCTTGGGAAGTGAAACTCTCACAGCTCAGTGTCTAGCCCCAGGGCTGTCGTTATCTCACACATCAGGGGTTCTTTGAAGGGCACTTTACCAGCCGGGCCCTGCAGGCCTGATTTATTTTCGGGTGGGGAACTCTTTTCCAGAGCACTGAAGTATCTCACTGCTTTTTGTAGATGGTTGGCAGGACAGCTACCCATCCATTTACCTTTCACTGCTCTGCAGAGGAAGCTGGTAACCTCCTGGCTCTGAAGGCAGACCTTACAGGCTTTAACAAAATGAGTAAAAAAATCAAAAGAACGATTGATAGTTTCTACACAGAAAGAGAACAGCTTTTCAATCCTGAAGAAACTACTAGCAGACAGTCTCCAGACAATTGTTGGTCTCCAATACAAAAGGCTCTCCTAGAAGAGACTATCAAAAACCTTAAAAGAGAGCTAGAAGAGAAATGGGGAAAGGCACATAACTCACTAAAAGAAAAATTTTTCCACAAGTGGAAAAAGAAAACAACTTCCTGAAATGTGAATTGGAAAAGGTAAAAAACTCCCAAGAAGTGCAGGGAAACAGAGTTTGCGAATTGGAAAAAGAAAATAACTCACTAAAAAAAAAAAAAAAAAAAAAAAATAGTGAAATGGAAAAAAATTCCATAGAGCAAAGCAACTCAATTGGACACATACAAAAAGAAGTAAAAAAAGCTAATGAAGAAAATAACTCACTAAAAATCAGAAGTTAACAAATACAAATGACTGATTCATTGAGACATCAAGAATCAGTCCAGCAAAACCAAAAAAATGAAAGATTGAAAAAAAATGTCAAATATTTACTTGGAAAAACAACAGACCTGGAAAATAGATCTAGGAGAGATAACCTGAGGATCATCGGACTACCAGAAAATTATGATGAAACAAAGAGCCTAGATACTATTTTACAGGAAATCATCAAAGAGAACTGCCCAGAAGTAATACAACTGGAAGGGAAAATAGGCATTGAAAGAATTCATCGAACACCTTCTGAAAAAGAGCCTAAAATAAAGACTCCAAGGAATATTGTGGCCAAACTTCAGAATTTTCAGATTAAAGAAAAAAATTTATTTATTTATTTTTTAAAATAACTTTTTATTGATAGAACCCATGACAGGGTAATTTTTTTTTTTTTTTAACAGCATTATCCCTTGTATTCACTTAAAGAAAAAATTTTACAAGCAGCCAGGAAAAAACAGTTCAAATATGGAGATGCCACAATAAGGGTCACACAAGATCTGGCTGCCTCAACATTAAAGGATGGAAGGGTGTGGAATCCAATATTCTGAAAGGCAAAAGAACTTGGAATGCAGCCAAGAATAAACTACCCAGCTAAGCTGAGTATTTTTTTTTTTCATGGAAGAAGATGGACATTTAATGAAATAGAGGAATTCCATCTGTTTCTAAGGAAAAAACCAGACTTAAACAAAAAAACAGGAATCAAAAAAAGTAGAAAAAGGTAAAAGGAACTCTTGAGAACTGTATTTCTGTTGTGGATATACATAAAAACCATATATATAATTTGGTTTTACCGATATAACATAAAAAAGGGAAGTAGAAATGGAAAGGGGATAGTGTCAGAAAAAGGGAAGAGGGGAGATAAAAAGAGGGAAAATACATGTGACAGTGAGGCAAAGGAAACCTATCATATATGAGGGAACTCAGAGAGGGGGAGGAACATTGTGTGAATCCTACTCTCATCAGAGTTGGCTCAAAGAGGAAACAATTTACATTTTGTTTTACAGAGATTCTTCTCTCACTTCATTAAAAAGTGGGAGAGGAAAAGGGAGAAGGAAAAAGAGTAATAAGGGAAGGGTACAAGAAAGGAGAAGGGATTCAAAGGGAGGAGGGAGGGATACTAAAGAGGGAGAGCTGCGTGACATTAGTGGGACCAATAAGTTTAATACTAGGGGAGAAGGGAAGGAGGGCAAGAAAAAGAAAAGTATAATCTGGGGATATTAGGATGGCAGGAAATAGAGAATTGGTTATTTTAACCGCAAATGGGAATGGGATGAACTCTCCCATAAAGAGGAGGTGGATAGCAGACTGGATCAAAAGTCAGAACCCTACAATCTGTTGTTTACAGGAAACACATTTAAAACAGGGAGATACATACAGAGTAAAGGTAAAAGACTGGAGTAGAATCTATTTTGCTTCAGGTGAAGTCAAAAAAGCAGGGATAGCCATCCTTATCTCAGATCAAACAAAAGCAAAGATTGATCTAATTAAAAGAGATAAGGAAGGAAACTATATCTTGAGGGTACTATAGACAATGAAGCAATATCAGTATTAAACATATATGCACCAAGTGGTATAGCATCTAACTCCCTTAAAGAGAAGCTAAGAGAGTTGCGAGAAGAAATAAACAGCAAAACTATAATAGTGGGAGATCTCAATTTTGCACTCTCAGATTTAGATAAATCAAATCACAAAACAAATAAGAAAGAAATTAAAGAGGTAAGTAGAATATTATAAAAATTAGGTATGATAGATCTCTGGAGAAAACTGAATGGTGACAGAAAGGAGTATACTTTCTTCTCAGCAGTTCATGGAACCTACACAAAAATTGACCATATATTAGGACATAAAGACCTCAAAATTAAATGCAGGAAGGCAGAAATAGTAAATGCTTTCTTTTCAGATCACAATGCAATAAAAACTACATTCAACAAAAAGTTAGGTGTAAATAGACCAAAAAGTAATTGGAAACTAAATAATCTCATCTTAAAGAATGATTGGGTGAAACAGCAAATTATAGACACAATTAATAATTTCACTCAAGATAATGACAACAGTGAGACATCATATAAAAATTTATGGGATGCAACCAAAGCAGTAATAAGGGGAAATTTTATATACTTAGAGGCTTACTTGAATAAAATAGAAAAAGAGAAGATCAATGAATTGGGCCTGCAACTTAAAAAGTTAGAAAAAGACCAAATTAAAAACCCCCAATCAATTACTAAACTTGAAATTCTAAAATTAAAAGGAGAAATTAATAATATAGAAAGTAAAAATACTATTGAACTAATAAATAAAACTAAGAGTTGGTTTTATGAAAAAAACCAATAAAACCGATAAACCTTTGGTAAATCTGATTAGAAAAAGGAGAGAGGCAAATCAAATTAGCAGTCTTAAAAATGAAAAAGGAGAAATTTCCACTGATGAAGAAGAAATAAAAGAAATCATAAGGGGTTACTTTGCCCAACTTTATGCCAATAAATGTGATAACCTAAACGAAATGGATAACTACCTCCAAAAATACAGGCTTCCCAGATTATCAGAGGAGGAAGTAAATTGCTTAAATAGTATCATTTCAGCAAAAGAAATAGAACAAGCTATTAATCAATTCCCTAAAAAAAAAAAAAAATCCCCGGGACCAGATGGATTTAAATGTGAATTCTACCAAACATTCAAAGAACAATTAGCCGCAATGCTTTATAAAACTATTTGAAAAAATAGGGAATGAAGGAGTCCTACCAAATTCCTTTTATGACACAGACATGGTACTGATACCTAAACTAGGTAGGTTGAAAACAGAGAAAGAAAATTATAGACCAATCTCCCTAATGAATATTGATGCTAAAATCTTAAATAAGATATTAGCAAAAAGACTATAGAAAATCATTCCCAGGATAATACACCACAATGAAGTAGGATTTACACCAGGAATGCAGGGCTGGTTCAATATTAGGAAAACTATCAGTATAATTGGCCATATTAATGGTCAAATTAACAAAAACCATATGATCATCTCCATAGATGCAGAAAAAGCATTTGATAAAATCCAACATCCATTCCTATTAAAAACTCTTGAGAGTATAGGAATAAATGGACTTTTCCTTAAAATAATCCGTAGCATCTATTTAAAACCAACAGTAAGCATCATATGCAATGGGGACAAACTACAACCATTCCCAATAAGATCAGGAGTGAAACAAGATTGCCCACTATCACCATTACTATTTAATATTGTATTAGAAATGCTAGCTTTGGCAATAAGAGTTGAGAAAGAGATTAAAGGAATAAGAATAGGCAATGAGGAAACCAAATTATCACTCTTTGCTGATGATATGATGGTATACTAAGACAACCCCAGAGACTCTACTAAAAAGTTATTAGAAACAATCCACACCTTCAGCAAAGTTGCAGGGTATAAAATAAACCCACATAAGTCATCAGCATTCTTATATATCACTAACAAAACACAACAGTTAGAGATACAAAAAGAAATTCCATTTAAAGTAAGTACTGATTGTATAAAATATTTAAGATCTATCTGCCAAGGGAAAATCAGAAACTTTATGAGCAAAACTACAAAACACTTTCCACACAAATTAAGTCTGATCTAACCAACTGGAAAAATATTAAATGCTCTTGGATTGGGTGAGCAAATATAATAAAGATGACAATACTACCTAAATTAATCTATTTATTTAGCGCTATACCAATCAGACTCCCAAAAAACTACTTTGATGAACTAGAAAAAATAACAACAAAGTTCATATGGAAAAACAAAAGATCAAGAATTTCAAGGGAATTAATGAGAAAAAAAAATCAAATGAAGGTGGCCTAGCTGTACCAGATCTAAAATTTTATTATAAAGCAACAGTTACTTAAATCATCTGCTAACGCAAGGGATAATGCTGTAAAAAATTACCCCGGCATGCATTCTATCAATAAAAAAGTTATTTAAAAAAAATAAAATAAAATCATCTGCTATTGGCTAAGAAATAGACTAGTTGATCAATGGAATAGGTTAGGTTCAAAGGACAAAACAGCCAATAACTTTAATAATCTAGTGTTTGACAAACCCAAACACCCCAGTTTCTGGGATAAGAATGTACTATTTGACAAAAATTGCTGGGAAAATTGAAAATAAGTATGGCAGAAACTAGGCATAGACCCACACTTAACACTGTACACCAAGATAAGGTCAAAATGGGTTCATGACCTAGGCATAAAGAATGAGATTATAAATAAATTGGAAAAGCATAGGATAATTTACCTCTCAGACCTGTGGAAGAGGGAGGAATTTATGACCAAAGAAGAACTAGAGATCACTATTGACCACAAAATGGAAAATTTTGATTATATCAAATTGAAAAGTTTTTATACAAACAAAACAAATGCAGACAAGATTAGAAGGGAAACACTAAACTGGGAAAACATTTTTACAATTAAAGCTTCTGATAAAGGCCTTATTTCCAAAATATATAGAGAATTGAGTCTAATTTATAAGAAATCAAACCATTCTCCAATTGATAAATGGTCAAAGGACATGAACAGACAATTCTCAGATGAAGAAATTGAAACTATTTATAGACATATGAAAATATGCTCCAAATCATTATTAATCAGAGAAATGCAAATTAAGACAACTCTGAGATACCACTACACACCTGTCAGATTGGCTAGAGTGACAGAGAAAGATAATGTGGAATGCTGGAGGGGATGTGGGAAAACAGGGACACTGATCCATTGTTGGTGGAATTGTGAACACATCCAGCCATTCTGGAGAGCAATTTGGAACTATGCTCAAAAAGTTATCAAACGGTGCATACCCTTTGATCCAACAGTGTTTCTACTGGGCTTATACCCCAAAGAGATACTAAAGAAAGGAAAGGGACCTGTATGTGCCAAAATGTTTGTGGCAGCCCTGTTTGTAGTGTCTAGAAGCTGGAAAATGAATGGATGACCATCAATTGGAGAATGGTTGAATAAATTGTTGTATATGAACGTTATGGAATATTATTGTTCTGTAAGGAATGACCAGCAGGATGAATACAGAGAGGACTGCTGAGATTTACATGATCTGATGCTAAGTGAAATGAGCAGAACCAGGAGATCATTTATACCTCAACTGTAATGGGCTGAGGCTTGAGTTGATGCACTGAGGTCCCAAGCACATGAGGCTAAATAGTAATTGGACCATACTCTATTAATATATAATCTTGGAGAAAGAATGGCCCCCGCCCACTCTTTGTGCAAATCCTGATGTGTTGTATAGGAAATGACGATTTTGGTGGGTGAAGGCAGGGGAGTGGAAAAGGAAGGGGAGGAGAGACTGCTTGGGAGCCATCTTTACTACCTTTTTCTGTTTGTTTCTCTTCTTCTTTTTGCTTTTTGCTGAGGCAGTTGGAGTTAAGTGACTTGCCCATGGTCACACAACCAGAAATTGTTAAGTGTCTGAGGGTGGATTTGAACTCAAGTCCTCCTGATTTCAGGGCTGGTTCTCTACCCACTGAGCCAAGCAGTCTCTCCTCCCCTTCCTTTTCCACTCCCCTGCCTCCACCCACCAAAATCGTCATTTCCTATACAACACATCAGGATTTGCACAAAGAGTGGGCGGGGGCCATTCTTTCTCCAAGATTATATATTAATAGAGTATGGTCCAATTACTATTTAGCCTCATGTGCTTGGGACCTCAGTGCATCAACTCAAGCCTCAGCCCATTACACTCAACAATGATACTGTTTGAGGATGTATTCTGATGGAAGTGGATCTCTTCGATAAAGAGAGCTAATTCAGTTTCAATTGATCAAAGATGGGCAAAAGCAGCTACACCCAAAGAAAGAACACTGGGAGATGAATATAAACTGCTTGCATTTTTGTTTTTCCTCCCAGATTATTTATACCTTCTGAATTCAATTCTCCCTGTGCAACAAGAAAACTGTTTGGTTCTACACACGTATATTGTATCCAGGATATACTGTAACCTATTCAACATGTAAAGGATTGCTTGCCATCTGGAGGAGGGGGTGGAGGGAGGGAGGGGAAAAATCAGAACAGAAGTGAATGCAAGGGATAATGTTGTAAAAAATTACCCTGGCATGAGTTCTATCAATAAAAAGTTATTAAAAAATAAAAAAAATAGATGTAGAAAAAGTATTTGACAAAATCTAACACCCATTCTTATTTTAAAAAAAAATTAGAGAGTATGTGAATAAATGTAATTTTACTTAAAATGATCAATAATATCTATATAAAACCATCAGCAAGCAACATATATAATGGTGATAAACTAGTATCATACTCAATAAAATCAGGAGTAAAACAATATTTCTACTATCACCATTACTATTCAATATTGTATTAGAAATGCTGGAAATTGGAAATGAGAAGAAAAAAAAATAAAGCAATTACAGTAGGAAATGAGAAAACCAAATCATTATTCTTTGCAGATGATATGACAGTATACTTCGAGTATCCTAGATAATTAACTAAAAAACTACTGGAAACAATTCACAACTTTAGCAAAGTTGCAGGATACAAAATATATACCCATAAACCATCAGAATTTTTTTATATAACCAACAAAGTTCAGCAGCAAGAGATACAAAGAGAAATTTCATTTAAAATAATTGTAGATAACATAAGATATTTGAAAGACTATCTGCCAAGGCAAAGTCAGGAACTAAATGAACACAATTGCAAAACACATTTCATACAAATAAAATGATATCTAATCAATTGAGAAAAATCAAGTTTCATTGGTAGGCCAAGTGAATGTAATAAAATTGATAATACTATCTAAATGTATCTACTTATTCAGTGCCATGTCAGTACTCAAGAAATTATTTTACAGAGCTAAAAATATTAAAGTTCTTCTGAAAGAACAAAAATTCAAGTATTTGAAGGGAATCAATGGAGAAATTAATGAAAAAAAGGCAAATGAAGGTGGCCTACCAGTACTAGATCTTAAAGCAACAGTCATCAAACCCATTTGGTACTGGCTAAGAAATAGAGTAGGTGATCAGTGGATTAAGTTAGGTTCACAAGACACAAATCAATGACTATAGTAATCTAGTATTTGATACTTCCAGAGACCCCAGCTTCTGGGATAAGAAATCAATATTTGACAAAAAATTTCTTGAAAAACTGTAAAATAGTATGGCAGAAACCAGACATAGACCCACACTCAATACCCTATACAAAGGTAAAGTTGAAATGAATACATGATTTAGACATGAAGAGTGATATTGGAAGCAAATTAGAAGAACAAAAGATAGTCTACCTCTCAGATTTGTGGAGAAGGAAAGAATTTGTGCCTAAAGAAGAACTAGAGTACATTATTGAAAGCAGAATCAACAATTTTGGTTTTATTAAGTTGAGGTGTTTGTACTAGCAAAACCAATGCAGACAAGATTAGAAGGGAAGCAAAAAACTGGGGAAAGATTTTTTAAATATAAATGTTCTGTTAAAGATCTCATTTCTAAAGTATATAGAGAATTTACTCAAATTTATAAAAATTTAATTGATAAATGGTCAAAAGATATGAACCGATCATTTTCAGATGAAGAAATTGAAGCTATTTCTAAGTCATATGAAAAGGTGCTCTAAATCACTATTGATTAGAGAAATACAAATTAACACAACTCTGAGATACCACTACACATCTCTCAGATTGGGTAAGATGAAAAGATAATGACAAATGTTGGAGGATATATATAACAAAACCATGACACTAATACATTAGTAGTGGAGCTGTGAACTTTTTCAACCATTCTGGAGAGTAATTTGGAGATATGGTCAAAGGATTATCAAACTGTGCATACCCCTTGATCCAGCAGTATCTCTCTACTGGGTTTATATCCCAAAGAGATGATAAAAGAGGGAAAGGGACCAACCAGTCCAAAAATGTTTGTGGCAGTCCTTTTTGTAGTGGGAAGAAATTAGAAATTGAATGGATACCATCAGTTAGAGAATGGCTAAATAAGTTATGGTACTTGTATGTTATGGAATACTATTTTTCTGTAAGAAATGATCAGCAGGATGATTTCAGAAAGGCCTGAAGAGACTTGCATGAAATGATGCTGAATAGAACCTTTGTTCTAGTAGATGTAGTATATCATTGTACATGGCAACAACAAGATTATATGATTAACAATTCTTAGGGATGTAGCTTTTTTCAACAATAAGATGATTCAGGCCAGTTCCAATGCTTTTGTGTAGGAGAGAGCCACTTGCACTGAGAGAGATGACTGTGGGAACTGAGTATGAATCACGACATAATATTGTCACTCTTTGTATTGTTGCTGCTGGATTGCATTTTGTATTCTTTCTCATTTTTTTTTAATTTTTGATCTCATTTTTTCTTGTCCACCATGGTAAATGGGGGAAATAGATATAGCAGAATTGCACATGTTTAACATATATTGAATTGCTTGCCATCTAGCAGAGGGAGTAGGGTTAAGAAAAGGGAAAAAAAATGTAACACAAAGTTTATCAAAGCTGAATGTTGAAAATTATTAATACATATGTTTTGAAAATAAAAAGCTTTAATAAAAAAGAGATCACAGAAAAAAACAAAGTAAGAAAAAAATAGAAATGTGTAATGATGAACTGATTTTTTATGGTAAATATTATTCCTTGTACAAAAGTATCTTTAATAAAACATATCCAAAAAAACCAGAATTATACAATGTTGTTTAGAAAGAATACATTTGAAACAGAGAGCTGATAAATCCAAAAACCCCAGCTTCTGGGATTAAAAAGTCAGTATTTTACAAAAATTGTTGGGAAAATTGGAAATTAGTATTTCAGAAACTAGACATAAACCCACACCTAACCCTCCATACTAGGTAAGATCAAAATGGATTCATGATTTAACATGGCAGAGTGAAGGTAAAAAGCTGGAGCAGAATTTATTATGCCTCAACTTAAGCAAAAAATGCAGGGATAGCAATTCTGATCTCAGATAAAAGAAAAGTAAAAATTGCTATAATTAAAAGAGAAAAGAAAGGAAAGTACAGTGTGTCATAAACAATGAAGTATTATCCCTACTAAATATCTGCCACTGAGGGATAGTGCAGCCAAATTCCTAGAGAAGATTTCAAGGCAGTTACAGGAAGAAACAGACAGCAAAGCTAAACTAGTGGGGGACTTCAATCTTCCCCTCACAGAATCAGGCAAATCTAACCACAAAATAAACAAAAACAAAACTAGTTAATAGAATCCTAAAAAAAAAAAAAAGAAAAGAAAAAAAAAGAAAAAAGAAAATGGTAGATTATTAGAGAAAATTGAATGGGTACAGAAAGGAATTTACCTTTTTTTTTTTTTTTGGCAGTACATGGCACTTACACAAAAATCGACAATGCATTAGGGCATCAAAATCAAAAGCAGAAAGGCTGACATACTAAATGCTTCCTTTTAAGACAATGAGGAAATAAAAAAATTGTATTCAATAAAGGAACAGGCAAAGATAGACTAAAGAAAAATTAGAAATTATATAATCTAATTCTAAAGAATGAATGGGTCAAATAACAAATCACAGAAACAATCCATAATTTCATCCAAGAAAAAGACAATGAGACAACATACCAAAACCTATGAAATGCAGTGAAAGCAGTTATTACAGGAAATTTTATACCTCTAAATAGTTACATGAATAAAATAGAGAAAGAGGAGGTCAATAGATTAGTCATGCAAATAAAAAAGCTAGGAAAAAAGTAAATTAAAAACTTAAATATCAAATTAGAAATTCTGAAATTCAAAGGAGATTAATAATATTGACTTAATCAATAAAACTATGAGCTTATTGTATGGGGAAAAAACCAATAAAATAAATAAACCTTTAGTTAATTTGATTAGAAAAAGGAAGGGAAAAAAACTAATGAACAGTATCAAAAATGAAAATGGTGAATTTACCCCTAATGAAAAAGAAATTAAAACAATAATTAGAAGCTGTTTTACTCAACTGTATGGCTGCCAGTTTGACAATGCAATTGAAACAAATCATTATTTACAAAAATATAAATTGCTCAGATTAACAGAAGAGGAAATAAAATACTTATTTACCATGTTTCCTCGATAATAAGACACTGTCTTATTAATTTTTTGGACAGAAAAACACCAGAGGGCTTATTTTCAGGGAAGAGCTTATTTTAATGAACATTGACAGCAATTTTAATAAACAGGTAAATGTGAACAAAAAAAAAAAGTACCTTTATTCAATAATAATAATGTCATCTTCTTAACAATATCATCATAAGTGTCCATACCCTGAATTCCGTCCTGGATGTCTTAAGCCTCTATTTCCTTCAGAAGAAGTGGACCCAATCTGTCATGTCCAGCAATATAGCTCCCTTTAAATGAACATGTCTTGTCCAGGTAACCTGCTCGTAGTGCCTTGGCGACACAGCTGTCAGTAATTTTATCCCATGACTTCTTCACCCAAGTCACGACTTCTTGCAGACAGGGCTTCACAAAGTTTCCATGCTGATTTCTTTCCATTCTATTTTCTATGTAGTCATTGATTTCCATGCGCAAATGGTCCTTGAATGGCTTGTTTATTGCAATATCAAGGGTCTGGAGATAAGCAGTCACTCCTGCAGGAATCATTACTTGATCTATTCTTCTCTCTGCAAGGAAGTTCTTCATTTCTTTAGTGCGGTAAGTGCTGGCTGAATCCCAGATTATCAGACCTCTTTGGTTACCTCGCATAACAAGTGGCAGCATTAAATCAACCCACTTTCTTATAACGGCTTGTGTACACCAGCCTTTTTCAGTTTCAAGAACGTAAATGCCTGCTACATGTTCAATCTTATCTTTCTTGCCTTACTGATGATTAGAGGTGTGGCTTTCTTTCCATCCAAACGAATTGCCAAAACACAGGTGACCCATGCAGACAGAATAATAAAATTATGACTGTCAGTCCTTCTTTTCACTCCATCATGCCCCTCAATAATGTTTTAACCCCATCATGCTCCCTGAGTGCTCCTTCTATCCTCCATGATGCCCCCTGAGTTCTTCTTTTATCCTCCATCATGCCCCCTGAGTTCTTCTTTTATCCTCCATCATGCCCCCTCACTCCCGCTTACATACCGGGTTTTTATGTTGTCCTGCCTCAGCTCTCCTCCGCGGCACTGCTCTCAATGGCACCAGCAAGCAAATCACTGGGGAAGAACAGGATGACGCACTCACTCCTGCAGCTCTGATTGGATGCAGCTCGGAGCGCAGCATGCGTTTCACCGGGGTGGGGGTGGGGGAGCGGTGCATACAGAGGGTACTGTAATGTAGCGTGTAGTGCAGGGGATCACCTTCACTACAGTAGCAATCTCAATAGGGCTTATATTTGGGGGAGGGCTTATTTTAGAGGAATCTTACACAGTAAGGGGAGGGCTTATTTTTGGGATAGGTCTTATTTTTGGGGAAACACGGTCATCCAATTCTAGAAAAAGCAATTGAACAAGACATCAATGTACTCCCTAAGGGAAAAATCTCTAGGACCTGATGGGGTTTTAGGTGAATTCTACCAAACATTTAAAGAACAATTAATTCCAAAACTGTTTAAACTATTTTTAAAAATATAGGTACAAAAGGAGTTTTGCCAAATTCCTTTTATGACACAAATATGCTTTTGATACCCAAACAAGGAAGAGCCCAAATAGAGAAATGAAATTACAGACCAATCACCTTAATGAATATTAATGTAAAATTTTTGAATAAAATATTAGCAAAGAAATTACAGCAATCTATCAGCAGGATCATACACTATGACCAAATGGGATTTTTACCAGGAATGTAGGGTTTGTTTACTACCAGGAAAACTATTACCATAATGACCATATTGAGAATAAAACCATCAGACATTATATAATAATCTCAATAAATACCGAAAAAACTTTAGACAAAATCCAGCACCAATTCCTATTAAAAACCATGAGAGAGCATAGGGATAAAGGGATAGATCTTTCCTTAAAATAACAAGTAATATCTATTTGAAGCCAATGGCAAGTATTATTTTTTATGGTGAGAACCTGGACACATTCACAATAAGAACAAGATTGAAACAAGAATGCCCATTATCACTAATATCATTATTTTATTAGAAATGTTAGCTTTAGCAATAAAAAAGAAAAAGAAATTAGAATACACAATGAGAAGATAAAATGATTACTGTGTCAATTTATAAGAATACAAGTCATTCTCCAATTGATAAATGGTCAAAGGGCATGAATAGACAATTTTCAGATGACAAAATTAAAGCCATATATAATCATATTTTTAAAAATCCTCTAAATCACTTTTGATTAGAGAAATATGAATTAAAACAACTGAAGTATCACCTAACACCTCTCAGATCAGCTAAGTTGAGAGGAAAAAATAATGGTAAATATCAGAGGGGTGGTGGGGAAACAGAGACACAAATGCATTATTAGTGGAGTTGTGAACTGATCCAAGCATTCTGGAAAGTAATCTGGAACTATGCCCAATATTGCCTATCTTTTGATCCAGAAATGCCAGTGCTGGATCAGTATCCCAGGAAATCAAAAAGGAGGGAAAAGGACTCACATGAGCAAAAATATTTGTAGTAGCTCTTTTTTTGATAGCAAAAAAATTAGACAATGAGTAGATGCTCATCAATTGAGGAATGGCTGAACTACTTGTGGTATATGAAGGTGATGGAATATTATTGTTCTATAAAAATGATATACAAGCTGATTTTAGAAAGACTAAAGAAAGATTTACATGAACTGATGCTGAGAGAAATAAGCAGAACCAGAAATACATTGTGTACAGGAACAGGAGGATTGTGCAACGATCAACTATGAAAGACCTGGATCTTCTCAGTGATTCAGTGATTGAAATCAATACCAATAAACTTTGGATAGAAAATGACATCTGCATCTAGAAAGAGAACTATGGAGTTTGAATGTAAATCAACAAATGCTGTGTTCACTTTTTTTTGTTTGTTTGTTTTTCTCTTCTGTGTTTTTTTTCCCTTTTGTTCTGATTTTTCTCTCTCAACATGATTCATAAAGAAATATATATTTAAAAAGTTAATATACATGTAAAAACAGAAAAAAATAAATCTTAAAAATGGAAATTATGTGAAATAAATTTGAAAAGGTAGGATGGAACCAGATTTGGCTTCAAGTAAACATCTAGGGAATTTATCCTAAAATGAATATATAGCTATTAAAGTTTTCTGAAGATTATAGTAGAATAATCACACTCATGCAGTCAGTTCTTAAACAATGTTTGGAAATCCTCTATTGCATTAAAATTTATTTCTCATATTCTTTTCCACCCCAAAAAATCCAATTCCTAGGTTGAAATTTAGTTTGGCTGGATAGGTGATTTTGGCTGTTTGCTTTTATCTTTTGTTTTTTATAATATAATTCTTGAATCTTCCTTAAACCTTCTAGGTAAATTTCAAGTTTTGTGTGAACCTTGTTGTTGTTACACTTCAGTATTGAATTTGTTTTTCTATGAGGACGTTTCATATTTTGTCTTTGACTTGCAATCTGTGTGTGTGTCTTGCTGTTGTTTGGGCTTTCATTTCTGTTGAAACCTTCATGAACCCCTGAACTATAAAATAATAGGGCCTTCTATCCTCCATTATGCCTTAAAATCAATCTGACTTCATGTTTAGTCTTTTTGATGATTTTATCTATCCATCTCATACTAGACAATCTTATTTTCCTTTTGCTTTCAGTCTTCTCAACATAAATGTCTTTTCCAAGGAGTGGCATCTTCTCATTATATGACCAAAATATTTAAGCTTTGGCTTTAGTATTTAATCTTCTATTGAGTTTCCTGAATTAATTTATTTAAGCATTGACTCTTTTGATTTCTTTGCTATGGAAGGGACTCTCAAGTCTTCTCCAGTACAATTTGAAAGTGTGAATTATATAGCACTCAGATTTCCTTTTACCCCAACTCTCAAAGCTAAACATTGCTATTGGAAATAAACAAGCAAAGAAGAACAACATAGCTTTGACTATAAAGACCTTTGTAAATAAGATGATTTCTCTGCTTTTTAGAATGCTGTCCAGATTTGCTCTAACTTTCCTTCTAAGAGCAAAACAGCTTTTAATTTCATGGCTACAATCACTATCCATAGTGATCTTTACACGCAAGTATAGAAAATTTTGCCCTGCTTCTTTTTCTTTGTCCTCTCTGTGCCAGAAAATAATGGGACTAGTTGCCAAGATATCATTTTTGTTTGTTTCTTTAGACATTAAACTTCAAATCTGATTTTAAACTTTCCTTTTTTATCTTCATCAAGAAACTTCTTAGTTCCTTTTCCCTTTCTGCCATGAGAGCTGTATTGTCTGCATATCTGAGGCTGTTGCTATTTCTCCTGATAACCTTAATTCTAGCTTTTGATCTGGCCAGTCTGATATTATGCATAGAAGTTAAATAAATTAGGTGATAATATATAGTCAATCATATATTTTCCTATTTTAATTCAATTCATATTACCTAGATGGTTCTAACTGTTGCTTCTTGATAGACCCCCAAGTTGCTCAGGAAATAAAGGAGATAATCTGATACTCTCACCTCTTTGGGAAGTTGTCACATTTCATTATGTGTGTTTTTTTTTTTTTTTTAATAATAGCCTTTTATTTCCTATACATATGTTTTACACAGCCAAAGACCTTGATGTAGTTAGAGAAACAGAAGAAAATGTTTTCCTGGAATTCCTTTGGATCAAACATTCCCTTGATATTTCCAATTTTTTTTAATCTCTTATCTTTCCCTTTGTACTGTTTTTCCCTATTTATTTGTATTGTTCATTGAAGAAAACTTTGTCTTTACCATTCTTTGCAATTCAGCTTTCATTTTGATATATCTTTCCCTTTATATTTGACAATTAACTTTCCTTTCTTCAGATATTTGTAAAACTCATCAGACAGCCATTTTGTTTTCTTGCTCTTTTTTTTTTTTTTTGGAGGAGTGAGAGTGGATTTTTATTGCTGTTTTTGCTTCTGCCTCCTGTACAAGATTGTGGAAATCTTTCTATAGTTTTCTACACTTTATCTACCAAATATGTGTTTGAATGCTTGTTATGGGAGTTATAGTGTCGCAAGCACTAATGTCAAAGAGACTAAAGTTCATCATTTCTATGAAGACCTATAACATCTTCTAAAAATAAGACTACCTTTCACCTAATATCTCATGGACATTGATAAAGAAGGAAATCAAAAGATACTTGAAATAGCAAGCCAGTTTGCCCTTGAAGAAGTGCAGAAACAAGTAAGAGTTTTGTCAGAATAACTCAGTGATTATATTTCTTTTTTTATTTTATTTTATTATTATTATTATAGCTTTTTATTTACAAGATATATGCATAAGTAATTTTTTAGCATTGACAGTTTCAAATCCTTTTGTTTCAATTTTTTTTTCCTCCTTCCCCTCATCCCTTCCCCCAGATGGCAGGTTGACCAATACATAGCATGCACTTTTTCAACAATCCAAAAGATGACTATAATGCACATCACCATATGATCAACACTAAAATAAGATTAATTATATAATTTGCAGTTGAATGTAGAAAAGTTATATACAGTCAGTTAAAATAAGACATGAACCTGACTGTGGATCAGATTATGAGTTTCTTATTGCAAAATTCAGACTAAAATTGAAGAAATAATGGAAAACCATCAAACCATATAGGTAACATCCTAAATAACATCCTAAATAAATATGAAATTGGGTCAACAAATAGATTTAAGGTATTAGATCTGCTATGGTGTGACTTAATATCAAAAATATATCTTTTTGTCATTTTAAAATTATATTCCAGTACTATTTTCCCCAACTCATTATTGACTGAAGGCTATTCTATGTCTTACAAAAGATTCTTGACCATAGCAGTATATGTAGTGCTAATCTAAATGAAACTCAGCCATTTCCATTCATTTAAGTTAACTGTGTTTAGTTTTTCCTTCTCCTTTGTGAAAATGTCAAGTTTACCTTGGTTCATAGATGTTACATTTCAGTTTCTTATATAATATATATTTTCATAGCAGTAGACTTTCATTTCCTCACCACATGCAGCCACAGCTGACTTCTGTTTGAGGTTCCTACTATTTCATTATTATTAGAGTTACTTGCAGTTGACCTTTCCAAAAAATCTGAAACTATCCCTCTTTGACTTATTTTCTGTCAGTTATTTCTGATATAATATTTTTAATTATATATGTTTCTATAATTTTATTTCTAGAACTTTTTTTCTTCTTTCTTCTAATTTTCATGGTATTTAGTTATTAGAAAAGATTTTTATCATCTATTGTTTTTAATAGTATTTTATTTTTCTATTCACATGTGAAGATAGTATTTGAATTCATTTTTGTGAGATTTTGAATTCCATTTTTTCCCGTACTTCCTTAACCTTCCCCCAACCCTAAGACAACATTCAATCAAATATAAGTTATACATGTGTAATCATTTTCAACATATTTTCATATTCATCATGTTGTCAAGAAAAAAAAAAGAATCAGGACAAAAAGGAAAAAACTTTGAGAAAAAAGGGAGGAAAAAGTTGAAAATAATATTCTTTAACTCACATTCAGTCATCACAATGTTGTCTCTGGATGCAGATGGCATCATCTATTCTAAGGTTTCAATTTTTCTTTCCATTCCTTCTCTCTAGATAAACATTTTGTATCTCCTGATTTATTTCTTTGAAATATTCCTATATATGTGCATATATACAGACATGCACATGTATACACACACTCACATATATATAATCAACATGACATCACCTGCTCCCTTTATTAGATTACTTTCAAATAGATTTTTGATAAATGCTAAATTAAGCACATATGTTTGTACTCATTAATATGTTTTATTTTAGTATTTGTAAATGAATGGTTTTGAAGCTTTTTATATTTTATTTTCTCAGATATTCTGAGAATAGATTCCCCAAAACATAATAAATTGTGTGATTTTTCAGCATTATCTTTAAATTTTATGTTTTACCACATATATTTCATATCTTTTCTTTTTCTTTCTTTTTAATTTCTAATTCTTTATTCAGCAAATGAATGGAAATTATTCATCTAAATGTGGTGCTAAATGTATCTATCTTCTTCTCATATGATTTTAGTAAAATCAAAGTCTCATATAATGAGAGTACAAGCTGAGTTACTGTCAAAGAAGGTGAATGGTACTATGATATCTTACCAATTATTCTATTAACACACAGTTTCTTTTTGAAGAAAATAATCTGTGTGTGTGTCTGTGTGTGTGTGTAAAACTCACAGGAATTCAACAATCTGTTGTGTTCTTCCATTTCTTATCTTGAACAATATAATATATAATTTCACTTCTGTAAAATGAATGTAAAAATGTTTTTAAATATGTAAAATAAATGGAGCTAAAATCAGAATATGTATATGCTTATGTGCACATATTATGTACATGTACATATGTATATAAACATGTTTAACATTAAGTTATTCTTAAAGTCAAAGTTACTTAAAATGTTATTTCCAAAAAATTCAAGCTAACAACAACTTACAAAAAAATTTTTAAAACACTAATCTAAAAGAATAAAATTAAATACTAAAATAAACATTTATTTTTAAAATTTTCAGAGATGATAAAGAATGGGAAAGCTATTTATTGATGGGTCTTTATGAAGACAAAGATACTAATTCACTCCTGGTGGAGCTGTGAATTGGTTCATCTGTTCCAGAAGATAAATTTTAATTATGTAAAAATGTTATTGAATTATTCATTCACTCTGACCCAGAGATCCCACTCCTGGGATTCTATACCAAGAAAGTTACTGACAGCAATAAATGATCCATTTGTACAAAAATATTAATAGAAAATTCATTGTTATAACAAAAACATGGAAAAAGAAAAAAGGTGCCTAAAAATTGTGGCTGACATTACTAAAATGTATGTCTATATTAAACTATTTTTTTAAATCGTAAAGCCTGAAGAAAATGAACAATTCAAAGAAACTGAGATCATATGAATAGTATAAAGTCAAGAATATAGAATCAAATAATATGTACAATGATTATTATATTGGGAATTGCATCAATACTGAGAGACAACAAAGCTTTGGTCACTTAAAACAGAAACATTTGGTACTATATTATCAAATTTAAAAGTATAAATATTTTCTATTAACAGCTGGTAAGTAGTAAGTGTGAAAAGTGGTATTATATCAGTCACATCTTGCTATTAAGCAGTTTTGCTTTTTAGAAGTTTTCATTTTGGGTTTCTTAGGAGATATCTGTGCTATGAAGACAAAAATTTTTTTTTTTAGTAATAGAAACACACACACACAGACACACACACACACAGAGTTCAGTGAGGTTCCTGAATTCATGCAAGTAAGGAGTAGTCAAGAATTGTAATCTTTTAAAGATAATTATAAAATCAGTATTTTGTGAACTATATCATTTGCTTCTGATGCTTGATCTTCTAGGCCAAAAGTATTACATATTCCGGGCTATGGAATTAGAGAAGAGTTCTTAGAAGACAGAATATTATTAAGAAAAGTCACTGAGAGACTAGACAAAATCAAGTTGAAGCTCTAGTGTACAACTGTATAGCCACATTTAACTCACAGAGACTTTCTTGGCCTGAAGAATTAAACTGTTGAATTACAGGAAAAATGTGGTATTGAAATTCTGATACATTTCTCCCTTTCTCTTTGGCCTTAATTAGTCCCTTTTGCAATCTAGTCATAGGAGCGGCTGGATGCTGCGAGGAAGCAGCTGGATGCTGGGGGGGAGGTACTGGTGCTGTCACTGCCCCCCCCACTACCCCTCCTCCCTCCATCCCGGAGGGTGGAGTTGATAGAGGAGAGTCAATTACCTGCTCCTTAGGTGGGGCTGAAGCTGCCTCAGATTCACCCCACCCTTGAGCCTCACTTAAGTCTCCATGCCCTGTGGGGATATGGCCATTATTCTGTTCTTTGTCTTTCTCCTTTATCTCAGGCTTCCCCATTTGGCTATCCCTAGAGTTTTTTTCTTTTCTTCTAGAACTTATATGGTATCTTAAGGCCAACTGTATTATATTGTATAAATAGAATGCCTCCATGGAAATTGAATGAGAACCGTTTTCATTGTAATATGCAGAGAGCTGTTGACCAATCAATGTCCAATTATCTAGAGAGATTTGCTCTTCCTCTAAGGACCAAGGGGAGGTGCGTTTTAATGTACCCAGAAGTCTAGCTGCCTGTTCCCAAGTTATAAGTAGCCCTTGATCTTCTATCAGCTTAAGTAGGCTTTCTTTAGCGCCACTCCTGGGTGGGGCTGAGGGGGGGAGGGAGATGGAGAATCTTTAAGTCTTTAAGAAAATAAGTTCCCTGTTTGTCTCTTACAATACTCATCTAGATTGCTGGTCACTGGAGACTTCTTCAGTGAAAGTAGGGTCCTTGGTTCCCATGCTTGGGCGCCAAATGTAATGACCGAGTATTTAAAATCAGCCGGAGTCAGGAATTCAGGTTAAGGGGAAAATCTTCAATCTTTATTCTCAGTAGAGACAAAGAAGGATTACGATAGCAATATGGGCAGCTGCGACAGGAAACCAGCTAGCAGAGGGGGATCGGAGGTGAAGGTCGGTTACAATAGCAATGGGAGCAGTTGCGTCAAGATACCAGCCAGCAGTCTCTCTTTCTGTTTCCCTTCCCACTCCCCTGACTCTACCCACCAAAATTGTCATTTTCTATACAACACATCAGAACTTGCACAAAGAGTGGGCGGGACCATTCTTTCTCCAAGCATATATATTAATAGAGTATGGTCCAATTACTATTTAGCCTCATGTGCTTGGGACCACAGTGCATCAACTCAAGCCTCAGGCCATTACAGATATGAATATTAAATATTTATTGATTTATTTATTTTTATTAAAGCTTTTTTTTTTAATTTTCAAAACATATGCATGGGTAATTTTTTCAACATTGAACCTTGCAAAACCTTTTGTTCAAAATTTCCCCTCTTTCTTCTTACCCTGTCTCCAAGTGGCAAGTAATCCAATATATGTTAATCATATCAAAAATAAATACTAAATCCATATATAGATATATACATATATGTATACATATTTGTACAATTATCATCCTGCAAATGAAAAATCAAATCAAAAAGGGAAAAAAGTGAAAAAAAAATACAATCAAAACAAAAAAAAGTGAAAGTGCTATGTTGTGATCCACACTCAGTTCCCACAGCCCTCTCTCTGGGTGTAAATGTCTCTCTTCCTTGCAAGATCTTTGGAACTGTCCTCAATCATCTCATTCTTGAAAAAAGCCACATCCATCAAAATTAATAATTGTATAATCTTCTTGTTGCCATGTACTATGTTCATTTTACTTAGCATCAGTTCATGTAAGTCTCTTCAGGCCTCTCTGTATTCATCCTACTGGTTGTTTCTTACAGAACAATAATAGTCCATAACATTCATATACCATAACTTATCATTCTCAAACTGATGGGTATCCACTCAGTTTCTAGTTTCTTGCCACTAAAAAAGGACTCCCAGAAACATTTTTGCACATGTGGAACCCTTTCACTGCTTTATGATCTTTTTGAGATATAAGCCCAGTAGAAACATTCCTGGATCAAAGGATATGCACAGTTTGATAGCCCTTTGGTCATAGTTCCAAAATGCTATCCAGAATGGTTGGATCAGTTCACAATTCCACCCACAGTGAGTTGTCCTGGTTTTCCACATTCCCTCCAACATTCATCCTGATCTTTTCCTGTCATGGTAACTAATCTGAGAGTTGTGTAAGGGAACCTCACAGTTGTCTTACTTTGCATTTCTCTGATCAACAGTGATTTAAAGCACCTTTTCATATGACTAGAAATGGTTTCAATTTTGTCACCTGAAAATTGTCTGTTTGTATCCTTTGACCATTTGTCAATTGGAGAATGACCTGAATTTCTATAAATTTGAGTCAATTCTCTATATATTTTAGAAATGAGGCCCTTATCAGAACTCTTGAATGTAAATTTTTCTCCCAGTTTATTGCTTCACTTCTAATTTTTTTTTACATTGGTTTTGTTTGTATAAAAACGTTTTGACTTAATATAATCAAAATTATCTGTTTTGTTTTCAGTAATGTACTCCAATTCTTTGATCACAAATTACTTCCTTCTCCACAGATCTGAGAGGTAAACTATACTTTTGTTCCCCTAAATTGTTTGTAATATTACTGTATGTCTCAAACCTGAACCCATTTCAACCTTATCTTGGTATACAGTGTTAAGTGTGTGGATCAATGTCCAGTTTCTGCCATACTAATTTCCAATTTTCCCAGCAATTTTTGTCAGATAGTGAATTCTTATCCCCAAAGCTGGGTTCTTTGGCTTTGTCATACACTGGATTAATATAGTCATTGACTATTTTATGCTATGAACCTAATCTATTCCACTGACTGACTACATTTTTCTTAAGCCAGTACCAAATGGTTTTGATGACCACTGCTTTATAATGTAATTTTAGGTCTGGTATAGGTAGGTCATCCCCATTTCCATTTTTTTTTATTCCCTTGAAATTCTTGACCTTTTCTTCTTCCAGATGAACTTTGTTATTATTTTTTTCTAGATCTGTAAAATAATTTATTGGGAATTTGATTGGTGTGAGACTGAATAAGTACATTAATTTAGATAGTATTGTCATTTTTATTATATTAGCTTGGCCTACTGATGAGAACTTTTTCCAGTTGATTAGATCTGGCTTTATTTGTGTGGAAAGTGTTTTGTAATTGTGATGAACATTAAATCTAAACAATCCTTGAAGAGAAGAGCAAGAAAGAAGAACTTATAGAAGAATTTTCATCATGGGACTGATGAGATGTTTGCCATCTGGTACACTAGTAAATAGAAGGAAGAAGTCCATATCTTTGCCTATGTCAGCCAATTGCCAGCAGGGATAGGTTAAAAAATTCATGTCACAAATTCATTTTTGGGTAAGGCAAGTGTAATTATAGCTGTTAGAGAAGGGATACTGGAACAACTATACAAAGGCAGAACTGTTGATTTCTGACTTTAGAAAGCAGTAGCTGTTAATGTTTTTCTTTTTTTTTTTTTTTTTCTTACTTAAATAGTTTCTTTGCTTTTCTGAAGTTGCTTGTGGCCATCCTTTAAAATTGAATTAACCCAAACTTTTGGTAAAATATTTATTGTATTCTCTTAAATGCTATGTTTCTATGTGTGTGTGTGTGTATCTATTATCTATCTATCTATCTATCTATATTCAAATAGAAACATAGAATTTAAGAAAAAAATATATATATATACATACATGAATATGTATATGTATATATGTTATATATGTATACATGTTCATATATATATAATATATATATTAAATAAACAACTTCAAAATAGTTCTAAATATAAGCAGTACTGAAATGTGAAGTGTAAAATAGTTAATTAAATACAGACTTTCTTGCCAAGATGTATTCCGTAATGCAATGCATCAGTCCTGATGCAAAAATAAATTTATCCTAGAACACAGAAAATACATTGAAAATAATTCACAGACATCAATAAACTAGTAAACTTTTCCCCCTTGTAATTAAAAATGGCATTTTTTGGTATGTTAAAACTCAATGCTAATGAAATTCAATCTTGTTGTAACAAGTATTTTTATTGTTTTTGTTGCTTTTAATATTTGAAATTATACTATAAATAGCATTATGGAAGAATTCAAGCTTGAGAAATCAAGCCAAAGTCAGGCCTCTTGCTTTTTGAAGTATATGAAATATACAGCTTATAATTACAAAATAATATATAACATATACAACTTTTTGAGCATAATTTCTGGGACTAATTTAGTACAGAAATACAAATACCTTTTATTTTTGCTTCAACTATTTGCTCAAAAGATTATGGCATCAACATTGTATTCAAATCTAAATTTGAGTACAATGTTGGTGCTATAATCTTTTTTTTTTTTAAGTATCAATTTTTTTTAAAGTATCAATAATTATGGGCCACCCTCCTGTGACATCATACATTAACTCAATTATGTCTAGATTAACCTTTAGAATTTTTAACTATAAAAGCGTTTAAAATTACAAATGCTATGGAATGCATTTTTGCTCACTTTTATATTCCATGACAGACTCTCTATAAGTCTTAAACAATGTATTCAGCAAATTCCAATCAATATGGTTCCTAGAGATAGCTAGGTATTGCAGTGGATAGAATGAATGACAGATCTGTATTCAGAACAAGCTGAGTTCAAACCTAACTTTAGAAATTTACTAAAAGGATATTTCTAGATCAATAACTGATTGTCTCAGTTTCCTCACTTTTACAATGGAAATTTGAACAATACCTTCTCTCAACCTTGTAAGAATAAAATGAGCTAATAACATTTATTTATATTTTTTCAAGTCTTGAAGTTCAATATAATTGACTACTTGGTTGCTAATCAATTTATGATATGAAGTAGAACAAGCATATCCATTCTTTCAACTGACTCTAGAAAAGACCACGATAGCAGCAGGAAGTGATGCTGCAATCACACTTTTATAAAACACATTGGATGTAGGATAATATGGCACAGAAATTATAGAGACAAGCAATAGATTTCTGCTAGACTTATTATACCTGAGTGACTTTTCCCTCTGCAGATCATGTTCTCCGGTGTCATGTGTCTTTGGGGACAGTTTTTGTATATTGCAAGATTTAGAAGATTTTAGTAATAGAAGAGATAGCAAAAAATTTTTGAATATTGATGGCCCTATAAATTAAGGGCAGTGGTGAATGCTATGCCATCTTCAGAGCCTCCTACTTTTTCAGTTACTCCTCTGTCAGAGGTCATATCACCTTGCCTTGGAGGGACAATACAAACAGCATGAGATATTGGGAATTATAAAAGCAGTTGTGGCAAAAAGAGAAACCTAGCGGGAATGAATGTGATGAGAAAACAGCAGGAAAGAGTAGGTAGTAATAAAATAAAATTTTAAAAAATGAAAGTAAATTTATATTATTTTGCTATAATTATAAAGAAATTCAACTGTATTATTTGATTAACTGGAATAATCTATACCCAAATCATACCAATTTACAGAAGCTTTATCAGATTTTGCTTGATCTCAAACAACAGCTGATCTAATTGAGAGGTATTCTTGAGGCTATAGTGCAGCTTCCAATATCTGAACACTTAAGATTTTCAGAGTCACTTAAAAAAAGCATTTGGATACAAAGGTGAATTGTGCTGAGCTGAGAAGGCGTAAGCCTGAGTCCAATTTTTTTTTTTTTTTTTTGGTGGTGGGAAGAAAATGCAAGTCACAGACTTTCTCAGTATTTTCATTCATAAAGTGATTGTGTTCAACTACATGATTGCTAAGGTTTTAAACTAATAAGCTTGTGATCTATGATAGTTGCTTAAGTCTGTGGCACTAGAAAGAGTGAATCAATCAGAAAAGCACTCAGTTAAGGGAATCAGAAAGCATTTAAGAATCTTAGTTTACTTCAAATACAATTTTTATCATATCACTTAACTATTACATGGGAATAGGGGACAAAGATAGTGAATGAATAATTTAGCCTTATTTATTATGAAATCATAGGTTCTAGTAGATTTCCATCATTTCTCTAGAATATTTCTCTAAAACAAATCCTTAATAAATCAATGAAAAATATTTTGAAAGGTTGTTTTTTTAAGTTGGCAGTAGCAGTAGTAATCTATGTGTTGGTTTTGTTGTTGTTCTGGGGATAACATTTTAGATAAATGAAAAATAAAATTCTTATATAAAAATTGTAGAAAAATGCTACTTTCCTGAATGAAAAACTTTTAAAAACAAATTAAGTTCTGTTGCATCAATAAGATTTTAAAAACTGAAATGTTCTTTTGTGTATTTATTTATCAGCATACATAGTGTTTAGATTCATCTTAATGCAAAATTAAAGCTGTTGTTTGGGGAGAGAGTTTTATTCTGATACCTCTGTAAGTAGGTAATGTACACAAGATATTCAATTAATGTACTTGTTTCTCTAATTATTTTTTTTCTAATTGTATTTGAAAAGCTTGAACTAGGCATTAGTGTAAATGTTGATATAATAAAATCTTATACCTTTCACTAATAAAAAAACCCAAGTGTAATTATGAGTCAGAATTCTTTCATTTACCTCAAATTCAATTTAGGTTTACTCTAGGTAAATGTATTGCATGTTAATATATATATTGAAAATAGCAAAATAATACACACACACATTTTGCAAATGCTACCTAATTTTCAGCTGACTGCATATGAAGCATTTTGGATTTTCATCTTTTCAATGTTATACATGGTTTGTTTAGTTAATTGATTTTATACATCCTTTTGATTTGTGTTTATCAATTCATGTAATGCAAATGCTGACCAACACACAGGGAGAACATTTGGAATTCAAATGGTAGTTCTGAATAAAAATAAGCTGAGGCTAGATGATTATACATCTGAGACATAAAACATTTCTGGTCACACTCCTTAATCCTTTAGCAAATAATGAAATTGTAAAATATAGCTATAGTTGCCTCTGTCCCTTGTTTGGTTAAAAATGAATCTACTACCCTTAATTATGAAAGGTATATCACTTGCTTCTCTGCTAATATCTTTATGGTATAATATTTTATATTAAAGTCATAATCCATTTGAAATAATTGTGAAATATGGCAAAAAAAAAATGTTTACATAAGATATTTTCTGCCATACCGCCTTCCAGTTTTCCTACTATTTTTTTTTAATCAAACATGATGTTTTTTCCTATGTTGTTTATGTTTTCAGTTTCATTGAACAGTGAATCATTGATTTCCATTCTTTCTGACCCCTTCTTTTTAAAAACTTCCATTGATCTACTCTAATTTTTAAGTGATGGTGAATAATTTTGATGATTTCTGATTTATGAAAAGTTTGAGATCTATAAGTATACATATTCCTTGATCTTTTTTCCCTTTTTCTATTATTTGCATTGGTATTTCTTCTCTTTCTATATTATCCTAGAATCTTATTTTCTATTCTAATAATCTATGTTTCCTGCAACTAAATCTTGAGATTTTTTTTTTTTGATTTTGTGCTTTCTTCTTTGTTTTCTAGTGGGTAGTAAATTGACTAGCTTTTAAAAATATATTTTGCTTTATAGTTTAAATTTTTTATTGAGACCTTGCAAATTTGATGCATGTTTTTTTTTTTTTTTTTTCCTGGAAAAATAATGTAACTTAGTGCTTAAATAGTGCTTAAAAGTTTGCAACATTTTTGTTGTGTTTTTCTTTAGTTTTTTTTTGAAGTGATCTATGTTTTCTTTCTATTGGTACTTTTTTTTTCTGTATTCAAAAGTTCTAGAGAGTTTTTTGCATTATTTCTTGCATTATATTCAGTTTTTGTTGTCATTGCTATTTTGTTGACTTCTGTTCTTCTGAATAGACTATGGTCCATTAGTTGCTTTTAAACTTTAAACTTTTTGTCTTCTTAGATCAGTGTATTTTATTTTTATGGAGATCAAGTGTTCTTTTAACATGATGACATTTTCTTTTCTTCTAAATTGTCTTTCCATTTAATATATTTGTATTCAGTTTTCTTTCAGTTCTTTCAGCAAATTTGATGTCATGGTAGCACATGTGAGTGTGTGTGTGTGTGTGTGTGTGTGTGTGTGTGTATACTTGGCCCTTTTGTCTCTGTGAGATAACCTTCCCTCTCTGGTCTGTCCAACCCAGGTGATTATTTATTTGTTTTGATCTGTTATACATTTTGATGACTGTAACATTTGGACTTCACTCAACTTTCACTCTTCATTTTAAAATTTTCTATTCTGTTTTTTTCAGTTGCTTTCCATAGCTAATTCTTCCCTTTGTGACATTGTTATAAGTAAATTTAGATGCTTTCTCAAGTTTAGTCTTATTATGACATAACACCCTCCCTGTTACTCAGATAACCTTATCTCCCCTGTCAAAACTTTTTTCCTCTAATGGGCTGCTTAATGAATACCTGCTTCTCTGTTTCCTTTAAATTCCAGGTGATTTAAAGAAATAAACGACATATAGTTTATTTTTAAAAATGTATGACTTTATTGTCTTCCAGTCATCCCTCATTGGATAGATTCAAAATGATGCTCATAACTTCTTAATGAGTATATAGTTTACAGGAATCCTTCTCTAATTATATTTTTAAATGATGGAAATAATCCCATCACCGTAGAGTAATTAATACCAGATTATATCAATACTATCATTAGCCAAACAATCATTCTATCCCCAGTTATTAAGCTCCTATTATAGTCTCGGTAGTATGGATCTCAGGAACATTGATTATAATGTCTGGACTAGCTCTCCGGAGGGTCTCAAGATCAGTCAAAGTCAAGATCAATCACAGTTCTTGGTCTTTAGGAGGAGAAGTGAAGTAGGCAGGCAAACTGCCACTCAGCTGATTAGAGATGAATCCTGGACTCTAGAATCCGGAACCTAAAATCTTTCTCCTGCTTGTCCTGTGGCAGATCAACTCTGACCTCTCTCCCTCAGCCCTCCAATCCTTGCCTATGATTACCTCATCATCACACATTCAGCAAGCACCAATTATGAGGACAGCCATCATATCACCATCTCGTCTGTATATAGAACCCTCATCTCACATCGATTAGGTAATTAGCCTTAAGTGCTCTGCCATCTCAGATTCAAGTACACCTTTTCAGAGTTTCCTACAATTAATACAATTAATAAAAATTAAATGGTTCCAAAAAGCATAAAATCCATTCAGAGAATCATGCACACAGTTATAAAACCTATACAAAGAAAATACAAAAGAGGTAGCTAGATGGTAGAGGAGATAGTGGATTGAAGTAAAAAAATAAGAACTGAATTCAGATCTATCTTCAAAGACTTAGTAAGATGATCCTGGAAAAATTATATAACTTTTGTTTATTTCAGTTTCCTTATCCTTAAAATGAGATAAAAGTAGTATTTTCCTCTTAAGGATTTAAAATGTAAGTACTTGTAACATTCTTGAGAACCTTTAAACATTATAATATTTATTATAATTTTAATATAAATTATAAATAATTTAGGTATAATTATAAAATGCTATTGTTATTAAATTAATTATTAAAATTTAATTTAAGAGAAAATAACAAGAACAAAATCCAAGGTAATTTTAGTATGGGAAGGAGAGTCACTGACAGCAGCAATGTGGGTTTAAGAAAGACTTCATGTAAGATATGGGATTTGAGATAAGGTTTGACTAAATTTAGCAATATGAATAAGTGGTGATAAGCAGGTGTAATTCCAGGCATAAGACTGGGGTGTGAATGAGAGAAGGCAGACATGATGAAACTTGGAGCTTCTGTCCTAAATACAACAGCTAACACTGTAATGCCTAAAACTGAGGAGATTTGTCATATAATTCTTTGTTTTCTGGCCTGATAAAGACTAGTTCAAAGAGGTTAATATCAATAGAACTTTGAAGAAGAAAGCTTCTTTTTTGCAAGAGTAAATAATTTTCCCAGAATTGTTACCTTTATGTCAAGGAAAAATGAATATAATTTGGTTGACCAACTAATGGAGAATGACTTAAATCCTCTTGTTGCAACATGTCAGAAAATATGTATATGTTTTGTGTGTGTGTGAAAACCAAATACTTATAAGCATCTTATGTTATCCAGTCTTATTTCCAGTAAACATTAAAAATCCTGATCAATAATCTATTAATTAAAGAGAGGGAATTGCCAAGTGATTATGCATTATTCTCAAACTAATAGGATGACTGAGTAAAATCTCACCTTATTCTTTGCACTCTTGACTCAAACTGCACTTGGAGTCATCTGGTGTTATTCTGGCAGTAGTAATTAATTTTCAAATAATATCCAAATATTTCTTCTCACAATACTGTTTATAATTCTCTAAATACCATTTTGCAAGTGAAAATGAATTTTATTTGATCATATTACAGAGTAGAAAGTATAAAACAGATGCATTTTACAAAAGAGGGATTTCATGTGAAATGGAGATGCAGAAACTAACATTTTGTTGAAAAAGATTTTAATTAAGTGTGAAACTAAAGCATATTGTATGAATCCCATTGTCCATAATGAAACTTTAGAATGGATAGGTAGTACAGTTGCACTGAGATACCTAATTATAGGTTCAATTTTATTACTATGCTTTAAATCCCTTATTTCTCCTTGGGTTTACAAAAGCTACAAATTGCTTGTTACACTTCAGTGACTAGGATACCCTTACAGCATTGGAAGAAATGAATTTAATCATCTTTGAATTTGAAAGCATTTATTACAATATTATAAATTAAATATTTAGAAAAACAGTTTAGGAAAGTAAGAAGTCAGTTAAAATTGCTTCAACTTGCAATCCCTTTATTAACTGTGCTGGTTGGCCAGCTCAGGGTTTGAATTATTCTTATTCTGATCAAAGATTAGTGATTAGACATAATCTCCTTTCTTCCTACCTCCATATCTTTCTACTAAACTGGCATTTCTCAACAGTTTCTTTTTTCTAGAAATAAAATAAATGTACAACTACAAGTTTGATATAATGAGTATTTAGGAAAATTATTCCCTTCATCTATAAGAAGAAAAGGTGTTAATACAATTGAATAATCAACTTCAATCACAGAAATAGATATTAAAATGTAAGTCAATAGGTAGATACATTCTAGACACGGGAATTAATGAACAAATCATAGAAAATAATATGGCATGGATTATTAGTTTTAAATCTTTATTTTGCTGTGTGGCGTAATAGAAACAGTGTCTTGGATTCAGGAAGACTTATTTTGTTTTCCAGAACTGACATATATCAAACAATATAGTTAAGGGAATTTAATGTTTCTGTGTTACTTTCCCTGTATTTCTCTGAGTTTGCTTTTATTAAAGTATCTGTGACATTATTAGGAATAAAGAATAAAATAGATCTTAAATAATGTCTAATAATTTGTATAATAATGACTATCACAAAGAGTATTACATTTTAACTCTTTCCTTATTTTTGAGCAGAGGGAGTGTTTATATCAGAGATTATTGTATCCTGACAATTGGGATCATTTTACCCCAAGTATTCTAACCAATATTCTTTCAGTAAAGAATTTGTCCATAATAATACTCAAAGTATATCTATGTAAAAACTATTATACACTAGAATAAATTCAAACACTGGAGGACCCAGGTTCAAAACCTACTCATGATACTACTACCTATATTATCTTGTTTAGATTATTTACTAGGTCCTAAATTATAGGTCCATATTTTTTGAAAATAATAAGGTCAAATTCTCATCTGTGTATCCTCCCCTATGAGTACTTTTTTCCTCTTCACATTGTTGAAAATACAAGAAGGGACAAAACTGCACCATTCAGATATGGTGACATCAAGGATTTGTCATCATTGTTCCCAGACACAAAAACCATATCCCCAGGAAACAGCATACTCAAAAGTGCTGACCAGCTTTCCCAACTAAACCCACCTACCTCCATAATACACTTTAATCCTGATTTCTCTGCCCACTTCCATAAATCAAGGTTTATCCTTTGGTAAATACAACCCTCTAGATATGTACAATTAAAACTGCCTATAAAACTATAAAAAATATACAACTGACATACCTTCAAACCACCATAGTAAGACCTAAAAATAATAATAAACAACCATGCCGAAATACTTTATTGCCACATAGTCCTATCACTGCTTCATTCCTCTATCTCTCTTATTCCCAGCACTAATCATTCCAATAACACTAACTCTTTGCTTGCAAACCTTTCTCACAAGAAGTTTATTATAATTCTTATTTTATTATTTCTACAACCACTTTCACAAAGTGGTTATATAAGGACTTCACCAAGTTCTAATGTTCTATTTGTGCCATATCTACAGTTCTCATACCAGCTATATTTCTGAAAATTATCTTACTGCCTCTAGATATATAACTCAGATGGATATATAACTAAGATGGATTGAAAGATCTCTAAAAATTTGTAAAGATCTATAACTATGCCAAGGACTATCACCAAGAAACAAACAAAACTAATTATATAACAAATAGACAAATAAATATATATGAATTCTGTAAACAGTAGTATTTTAAATGTTTACTTTTTTGTTACTAGTGTGGTTTTCTAACATATTTATTTATTCAGAATTGAAATACCAGTTTACTGACTGATACTGATTTTCATCACTAAATATTGTTTTTCCAGATAATTTGAAAAAGTGTATAGTCAAAATAAGTGAGCAGAACCTCACAATGCTGACTATGTAATGATATAATTATATAGGCTTAACTTAAGAAAAGAATCTGACAAGAAAATTTGCTTAAAATAGACTGAAAATGCATGTTGATAACCTTGCAATATCTGAGTTATCAAAATAATAGCTTTAATTTTTTGATAGTTGTCCATACATTTGTCCTATGACTTATTTTAAAATTACATTTATTATTGATTTATTTTTAATGTTCATTTTTAAAAAGTTTTGAATTCCAAATTCTCTCCTCTCTAGTACTTCCCTCAAACATTGTAAAGGCAAGGAATATCACAATTATAAATGTGAAAGCTTGGGAAAACTCATTTTGGCAACGTTTCAAAATAAAACCAAGAAAAAGAAAGTGAAAACATACTTTAATCTACATTCAAATTTCGCTTACCAGAGATAGATAGAAATTTTCATCATAAGCTTTTTGGAATTCTATTGGATCATAGTATTGTTCAGAGTAGCTAATCATTCATTTTGATGATCTTCATAATATTGCTGTTATTACATACAATGTTTTCCTGGTCCTGTTCACTTCATTTTGCATTGAAACCACCCTCCTCATTTTACAGCATAATAGTACTCTACCCAATCATATATCACAATGTGCTTAGTCATTTATGGGCATGCCTTCAACTTCCCTCCAAAAAGAGCTGCTATAAATAATTGTGTACGTATAATTCTTTTTCTTTTCTTTGATCTCTTTGGGATATAGACCTAGTAGTGAAATTGCTGAATAAAATGAAAAACACAATTTATAACCCTTTGGGCAGTGTTCTAAATTGTTCTCCATAATGGTTGGACCAGGTGACAGTATATGATTATCCCATTTTTTCTACCTCTCTTCCAACCTTTATTGTTTTCCTTTTCTGTTTTGTTAGGCAATCTGATAGGTATGAAGTGTTATTTTAGGATTGTTTTAATCTGCATTTTTTAAAAAAAATAATCAATAGTATTGATTAGAACATTGTTTATGTAATGATATATAGCTTATAGCAATGATATTTCAATTGTGTAATTAAAAAAAAAAACTTTTCCCACAATTATTTTATTCAAGTGCTTGATCATGATATAGCAATGGCCCTAAGTAATCTATATCAATAGGAACAATGATCTATTTTTTTTTACCATGCTAAAAAGAATTAGAGTATGATTCTAGTAATAGAATTCATTTGCTAACTGTAAAACCCTCTATTTAAAAAAAATAATTAAAGGAAGAAACAAATCTAACAAAAAAGGCTAAGATCAGAGAGAGTTATATGAATTTCAGACCTACTATATGAGTTATATTGCATAATTGCATAGTTATTATTTCCAGGTTGATGAGGTGGAAATGTGTTAAATTGCCCGTGTTCCTCTAGCTACCAAATGTTAAAGATAATCCAAGTCTTCTTTATTTCAAGTCCAGTATGTTGAAACCTGGTTATGCAGAAAGTCCTGGCACTTGGGGTTATACGACTCCCTTTCTTCTCTTTGCCTTTGACAAAAGGCTTGGGCAAAAACTGGTCAGAAAAGTTGAAATGATTGCTAATCATACTCATTCTTCCCAATGAAATGGAGGACCACCAGTTATTATTATTTTATTTATCACCATATTCTAAAGCAGTTCATCAGGCACTAATTATTGCTTCCTAAGGACTTCTAGGCCTTGTCATCTGTTCTATTCTTACAGCCTTTAGGATTTTGGGAGTTTGACATCTGCCTTTCATCTTGACTCCTTCGGTGTTCTGGATTTCCAAATTTTCTGCAAATTTCGCTTCCTCTATCTTTCCTCCCTATTTTTTAAAAATAGTATGAATTCCCTAAAAACACAAATTATATTTCTATTTATATCTGCATTATTTTAGCATGGTATCTTGTACATTCCTACTTAATGCTGACTTTTCCTTTATGTCTTCCTTTCATTCTTTTTTCCTCTTACTTAGTCCATTCCTATAATCCATTCTATTTGTCTTCTTCTTTTCCCCTCTCTCTTCCTCTTTTCCTCCTTTCTTCTCTCCCTCCCTCCATTCTTTCTTCCCTTACTTCTTTTTTTTCTTTCCTTCCTCCCTTCTTCCTTTTCTTCCTCCTTCCCTTCCTTCCTCTTTCAGATTGTTATAATGGAATTTAGAAGAAATCTTATTTGTAAAGCACTCTATGAACCTGAAAGCACTATATAAGTAAGTTAATTATTGTTAATATTTTTGTTGTTGTTATTTAGATATATATGATTGCTAAGGGCAACACTAGTTTAGATTAGAAAATGTCTCATGAAACCCTAAGTAAAAAGACTCATACTAAATATGGTGCATCACCCAACAAAGCAGGAAGGAGTGATAGAGGAATTAACAAAACTTGATTTGAAACCCAAACATGTTTCATTCTTCCCAATGAAATGGAGGACCACCAGTTATTATTATTTTAACTACCATCATATTCTAAGGCAGTTCATCAGGCACTAGTTATCGCTTCCTAAGGACTTCTAGGCCTTGTCATCTATTCTATTCTTACAACTTTTAGGATTTCAGGATTTTGACATCTGCCTTTCATCTTGACTCCTTCCGTGTTCTGGGTTTCCAAATGTTCTGCAAATTTGCAGAATTTATGAAAATAATTACAATTTTTTTTTAAAATGTAAGAACAACAAATGCAGAAAAACCACAATATCTGTTGATATTTCTGTAACAAATAATTTCTCTTTCAATGACAATATAACTATTTCATGCACAAAGAAAAGTTGAAAAATTAAATATTCCCTGGGGATCTCAGGGGTGAGAGTGGGAGTTATATGGAAAATCTAACTATGTATGAACCACAGAATATACTTCAGAGTCATTGAATTCTCCCCTTACTTTCCTAGTAATTGATATGTTTGTTTTAGACAGACTTTCAATGAAATAGCATGATATGGTCTTATTAAACAATCAAACTGCTTTTTCCTTATCTAAGAAGGATTACCCTTGACATTTACCTTCTGGGGCAAACTCCCTGAAAAATATATGTCTAAATTTCCTTTTAAATTGTTCAATTCCCTTTTAAATTTACTAGTCAGCAATAGATGAATTTTCAATACTGGATTGGAGAGGATAGATGGAAGTAATTATGCACCATATAATTGTAAAAATTTACTTTATGCAGGCACAGTCTATAACATATTTCAAGAAAAATGAAAGATAAGAGTGAAAAATCACTATTTATGAAATTGATATAATGAATTCAGTTAGCTAATCCATGTTCTCATGTGACCTTTAACACTAATCCCTTTCATTCCTGACAACTGTCTTATTTCCTAAATAAAGTATTAGTCAAAATCTATCCTTTGAGTATAGTCCCATTGCTCCTCTTTGACATGCATTATTGATATTTATTCATATACACAAGGAGAAAATATTTTCTAAAAAGGATTAAACTTTTAACAAGATTAAGAACATGACATCTTTGCATAACTGAAGCACATTCATATCATCTATGAAATTTTAACTCTTTTAAACTAGCACCTAAGCTCCTCAAAGTGTTTTTAAGAGACAAATATATGCAGGACATTATGCTAGTAACTGAATGATATAAACATGAATAATAAAGACATGAGTATATTAATTTCTTTTTTGAAATTTTCTTACCAAAATTAAAACTGTAAATAAGTAACTTACTGGTTGAAATATATTTTATTTTCCTTGCACCTAGCCAACATAAGTGATGGGATATGGCCTCTAAAGGAAAATTCCAGTAGTCCTAAAGCCACCTGACTTTGGAAATCCTGTAGTTCCACAGATAATGCAGGCTGCCACATAACGATCTGTTGGTCAGTGATTATAGGATTTCTTAGACAAATGGTGAGATAACAGACTATTCTTCAGTTTTCACCTCTATACCATAAAGTTCGGTATTGAAGTGCATAATAAAATTAGCATATCAGTGACATGAAGCACCAGATCTCTCTGTATTTTTTCTTTAAATTTATTGTCTTGCTCCTGGTTCCTTGCTAATCTTTTTTGGGAACTTAATCCACTATGGTTAGCATACTAAATCTTTGTTCTTTAACTTGGAAATAAACTGAGTTTGTGAATTCTTTCACCATACCTGCAACACCCCCCTGGGACCCTAAACTTACTGGGATGTCTTTTATCCTCAACAATAAATGTTACTGTTTTTTATAGGTTAATTTTTGTTCAAAAAGTATGATTTCCTTGGTATAGAATTTTTGGTGCAGAATTTTCTTTTATCAAATCATTCAGAGTAGAAATTTTCTACAACTCTGGCTAACTGAGAACTTATGTGACTTGTCCAGGTGTCGTAGTGATTACATGATCCAAGCACAGCTTGAACCCAGTCTTTCCCAACACCAAGGCTGAATTTCTATTAAGCCATTCATAGTTAGCATAATAATTGAAATTTTGCCAAATATAACCTGCTGAAATCCAAGCATTATACTTGCTTTTTTAATTCCAGAGAGAAATTTTTAAAATAGAAAGTGACATTTTATTTTATATAAAATATAAAAAGGACAAAAAGCATTTTTAACTGTATCCTACACAGAAAAATAGACTAGATCCAGTTGTTTTACTTCTCATTTTTTCTTTTTTTCAGAATGATTTTGAAATTTTCAAGATTCACTTAAAAATTAAAATGAAATAGAGAATTAAGCATCTTGCCCCCCAAATATCAAGAGGATTCAAAGTCTATATTTCTTACACATGAGGTATCTTTATAAATTAATCCAAAAGCTGTTTTTTTTATTTTTTAGGTTGAACCAGATTCATTGCATTCAAGTAAAATCAAGATATTCCCTATTCATAATTCATATTATGAACTGAGTTCTATTTTGTATGCAATATTTATAAACTGTGAAGCATCTAAAAGACATCCTCAGTGGGGAAGGGTATTGACTTTCATATTATTAGAGAATTACTTTAAGTAGTGGGGATCTTCAGCCAAGAAAAGAAATTTAGGATGTGGTTGGGGTAGAGGGAAGACATGAATGCTATCTTCACATATGCTAAAGATTATCAAGTAGAAGAATTGTCCTGTTTGGCCCCAGGGAGCAATGGGTTTAAATTTCAAAGAAGCCAAGTTTGGCTTCTTAAACAGAAAACAATTCTACTTTATCTGAAAGTGAACCAAGATACCTCAAGAGCAAGTAAATTTGCCATCACTGAATATCTTCAAGTCAATGGTAAATGATCATTTTTTAGGTATATTGAAATGAGGATTCTTGTTCAGATATGGATTGTACTAGGACACACCTGAAATGACTTCTGCTTTTCAAATTCTATGACTCCATATGATTTTGAATACTCTCATTGGCCCATACTGGTGATAAAAGTAGATTGAAAACTGGTAAGCACAGTAGATTTGAAAGAACAAAGAGAGAGATGGGAGAGCTTACAAGAAGCGTGGGGAAGATGAAAACAAAAAAGGGAGAAATAAATGGGCAGAAGGAGAGGTTTGATATGGCTGACTGAAAGTATGAAATAAACCTAGAGAGACACAGAGAGAAGATGGAATAATTTTGTAGCCTGGGGGAACAAACAAATCCTCGCATATATCTTAATAACCATTGAATATGTTTCTTTGCTATGAATCTGCACTGTTGCCCTGCTGTTTCTTTTGTGATCATTTCTACATGGATCACCTTGTGCCCTTGCTGTGAAATTTGAATTTTTAATGTCAATGGGCTTTTCTGCCAATCAAGTTAACTTTTTTTCATAGGTTAAATATGGTAGTTAAAAAAAAAAAAAGACAGAATACAATTAATAATATGCTGCTCTTTTTCAGGAAGAGTTACTGTCTTATGGGATCTATGGTTTGGGGGTTCTCTTCTAATTGTCCTGACTCAGTTTCCCTAAATTGTTCTGCCTTGTTTCCTCAACTGTTCTGCCTCCATCCCCTTAGTTGCAAACTCCTCCTCTAGTTCATTAACACTGAGGACTATTTGCTCTAAGGTTATAAATTATCAATGTGAGACTCAAGATAAGGGGGAGTTCAGACTTCCTGGCTCCTAACTCCTTCTGCCATCAAGAATTTATGGTCCTACCCCCTACCCTGTCATTGTTCTTCTTTATCCCAATTTATCAGAATGTCTGATGTCTCCCACTGCCCTGTCAGAAGCACGTTGATAGTCCATTCCCACTCTCAATGTTCTGACTTCGCCCCTGCCTTGGTCTACTTTAGTAGCTGAGCCATGTATGTGTATATACCCTTGAGAACTCACATTCACCACTGGATACTTTTGAGACTACAATCCTGTACCGTCAATCAATTAAACTCCTCAATAAATAAAATATTAAAAATTCTCTATTCTTTATCTTGCCTCAGTTTCTCTGGCATTATATATTAATGCTTCTTTGATGTGAATGTTAAGAAGAGGCATGAACAATCATCATGTAATGATTTTAAACCTCAATTTTTAGTTCTCTATGAAGAACTTAAATTCCAGATACATTTATAATAATATAGTACAACTAAGAGTTGAATGTTCAGAGTACTGGGAACATATTGTTAAGTACATGACTAGCAGAATAGGATGATATTTATTTCAGAATATTTCCCACTATGTAGATTCTAATCTTTCTTAAGTGAAAATAACAGAAGGTGACACTGTATCTAACTTTTAAAAATACAAAACAGTTCATAACCAATTTACCTGTGTTATACATATTTTTTGATAGTTTCAAGCTTTGTCAACGTAAAAGCATGGAAAGGATGCCTTTATATACATTAGTAGATGACTTGGATCTAGACCTTACTTTCCTAAATAGTAACACATTGGTGTTCAGAACTACACCAAATAGAAATTTTGATCAACTTATCAATAACCAGTAATGTATTAAACACTTACAATGGGCCAGACACTATTCCATTAAATGGATACAAAAACGACCAGCTAACAAGAAAGCTGAAAAAATGCTGTCCTTTAGAAAAATAATTTCTATACAATCCCATACCTGAACCTATTTACAAACTAGTTCTTTAGGGTCACTGGATCACACAGTGATGAAAGAATTATTTATTAATAAAGACTCCTCAAATTTAAGTGGGAAAAGGACAGGTTCACTATTGTCTCATATTCTTTTGTGTGCCATAAAAACTTAAAAAAAAATCACTTTGTAACTTTGATGTTTGGAAATAGATACACACACACACACACACACACACAACTGTGTATATGGTATATATGTACATACATATATACACATGTGTATATTTACATATAAAACAGTTTATGTGTTTGTATGTATTTCTCCCAGAGACATAGCACTTTTTTTACTTATACACATAGTACTTTTTTACTTATACAGACTAACTAATGAATGGAAGAATAATGTCATCTTTTCTGAGTGATTCTATAATCACTGTGGAGCTAAAGGGAAGAGAATATATTTCTTCAAAAAAAATAACATTGGGATAAAATTGAAACTAAATTTTGAAAAAAAAAATCATTTATCTTTTTTGTGTCATCTATATTCTCTCCACATTGCACCCTAGATACCTGTACTTTTAGTGAAAGATTATTGTCTACCTTAAGGCTTACCTGAGGATAGCAAAGACCTTCAATTTCTAGGAAATTATAGAATTCATCCTGAGGAAGCAAGGTTAGTACCTGGTCATGCTTTATATCACTTTCCTGACTTCCAGTGTGACCTGATGGATTAAATCTATGAACCAGAGTATTATTTGTGTTGTTTCAAGAAATGGAATCTTATTAGAAATCTCTTGAAAAAAAGTTGGTCAATTGTGCAAATTTTACATAAGATCTAAAAAACTAAAAATACAAGTGTCATTGTATCTGCAATTCTATGGAATACTATACATTAAGGAAAGTTAAGAAATATCTCTGTTTTTTATCATTATTGTTATTTTAATTTTTTTTTCATATTTTTAGAGCTATGAATAATTTGTCAACTAATGCGAGTTTTTGACATGCTATTAGATATTACTACTTCACACTTTATCAAAAAAATTTTTAGAAACTCAGACATACTACCACATTGCCTGGTATATTTAATTTATATGTTTTTGTTAATTAACATTAATTAAATATTAATATTTAATATTAAGCATTTAATAATTGCTTATTGAATTGAAATGTTATTTTAATACTAGAGGTCCTAAAGACTTCTTCACCTGTGTTTTAATATTAAGTTGACAATTAATTAAATGTTGATAAGGACAATAAAAAAACAAGTCCCAGAGTGATTCCAATTATTATAACTATTCAATCTTAAAACATTTACTTCTACTGTGATCAGAAAAACAAATAAACAACTAAACAAACATTAAAAATTCAAAAAACTGATGTTCACAATGATAAGCTAGATCATTAAAAAAATTACTAATCAACCAGTAAAATGTAAGCATCCTGAGGGAAAGAAATGTGTTTGTCTTTGTATATTAGGTGCCACCATTGTGACTTGCAGGTTGTTTAATAAATACTTGTTCAATTGAGCTTAAACTGACTTTTTACATTTAACATACATTTCATAAAGATAAGAAAATTGTTGGTACATTTTAGATAGTTTCATACAGAAAGTTTCAAAAATAACAACATAAATAGATTAAAGTTCATTATCTAGAAATGCTAGATTCAGCACTATCTAGCATGCTAGATATAGAAATGTGACTATGATCTAGGGATATGTTTTTTTTTTAATTTTAATATCTTTTTATTGATAGAACACATGCCAGGGTAATTTTTTACAGCATTATCCCTTGCATTCATTTCAGTTCCGATTTTTCCCCTCCCTTCCTCCACCCCTTCCCCCAGATGGCAAGCAGTCCTTTACATGTTGAATAGGTTACAGTATATCCTGGATACAATATATTTGTGCAGAACCGAACAGTTTTCTTGTTGCACAGGGAGAATTGAATTCAGAAGGTATAAATAACCCGGAAAGAAAAACAAAAATGCAAGCAGTTTATATTCATTTCCCAGTGTTCTTTCTCTGGGTGTAGCTGCTTCTGTCCATCTTTGATCAATTAAGGCTCTCTTTATTGAAGAGATCCACTTCCATCAGAATACATCCTCAAACAGTATAGTTGTTGAGGTATATAATGATCTCCTGGTTCTGCTCATTTCACTCAGCATCAGTTCATGTAAGTCTCGCCAGTTCTCTCTGTATTCATCCTGCTGGTCATTTAGGGATATGTTTTTAAATGATGATCAAAATAAAGAAGACAGATACTGCTATTATAAAATTCAGTAGAATCATATAGATTGTAAATTCTTGAGAAGAACATAAATTTATTTAGGACAGTATTTATAGCCCAGGAGCTTTACTCAGGTCTGTGAACATAGAAGGGACCTAACAAATACTGTTTTGATTTGAATGAAATTGAAAATATGTTGGGTACTAAGTGATTTAAGCCCCTTTTCCCGAACAACTGGTTAAGGACCAGTCATTTATTAACATATGTTCACAGAATTAAAATGAAAAAAAATACCTAGAATTTCCTTTAAATTCAACTGGAGTTTGATTTTTTTAGAGGGAGACAACAAAGGTATCTGGGAATTAAATGACAGAAAATTATCACTATAATCTTAAGAATATTTTAGTTATAGTCACACTTGTTTTTTTTAAAGTGTCTAAATATACATAAAGTAATATTGAATGCTTCCAATTCAATGTTTTTTTAATCAGTCAATCATTCATCAAACATTTATAGAGTACTTACTCTTTCATACAAGAAACAAAAAATAATCAATTTTGCATTTAATCCATTTCTAAAATTAGAATTGTCTAGCTATAGTATCTATTTGATTCAGGTAAGAAGTTCATTTGAAGGTGTTGTCTACACCTGCCTGATGTAGAAATTCAAGTCATTCTCTACTACCAGTTTCTGTAGCTAAGTGAAGCCGTTCCAACAAATCTTATGATTTTTCAGTTGTAAGCTTCTCAGACTATTTTTGAATAATTGCTATGGTTTTTAAAGGTATTCTCAATTGATAGAATATCAGAAACTATTTCTGAAAAATTCAGTTGTTCCATGTTCACTCACTGAATCTTGGTGTAAATTTTTTGTTTAGTTACTCCAAATTATGCCTAGATTAATGGTTTTGAAACAATAAACACTTGAATTGAGCAAAAGATGTTTACTTCCAGAAAATAAATAACAATTAATAACCTTCCCAACAAATAGCAATAAACACCCTCCCCCGCTTCTAAGAGTCCCTTGATATCTGATGTCCTTCCTTGATTTCTTCACTCCAGGCACTTTCCAAATCTAGGCATTTTCACTGTCTTTTCTCTATACCTGGAACACTTCCCTTCTTCATGTCTGCCTCTTACATCCCCTGGTTACATCCCAGTCTCAGCTAAAACCCAATCTTTTACCAGAAGCCTTACCTAATCCATTTTAGCTCCACTGTTTCCTCCTTGACATTATCTTTAATTTATCTTTTATATTTCCTGTTTGTTTATAATTTTTTGTATTTTGACATCTGAGTTAGAATGGCAGCTCTTTGAGAACAGGGACTATATTCAATTCTTATTTGGATTTCCAGGGATTTAGCAAAGTGTCCGATATATTGAAGGTGATTGATAAATGTGTGTTTGCTTTTTGAAAATTTGCAGAAAAGCAAAGAGGACAACATTAATTTCCCTTTTTCTTCTAGATATTGATTGGGAAGAAAAGGTTATACACTTCCTAGCTGTGACTGAAGGTGCTTGGAGAAGGAACAAACTAAACTATTATATGTAGAAATTTCAACAACATTTGGAGTAATGAACATTGACAGTAAAAAATCCTAGGAAATGATGATCATCTAGAACCACTTGAATTAGGCCCCATTTAACAGTAAATGAGGTCTGTGTTAAATGGTTTGTCCTGTCTTAATATGAAAACTTAACATGATTATGATAATGAATACCAAAGACTTCAGTTATCGAATTCCGCAAATAACTTCCAATTTCACAGATGCAATTCAATCTCTAGTGGCACATCATTTTATTTTGAAAATAATTACAGGTATAACTAGTATCTTCATTGCAAAAAAAAAAAAGAGAGAGAGAGAGAGAGAGAGAGAGAAAGAGAGAGAAATCAGAAAGTAAAAAACAAAAAAAAAGTACATGAATAAGAAGCAGTGGGTCAAATTCTATTAAAAAGTTATTATTATTATTATTAATATCAGTTTCTGTCATGGATTATATTTTACCAGCATTGCTAGTTTCTTTTAATCAAATCATACAGAACACACCCATTCTTTTCTTTTTATTCACATGACCAGGGGAAGGAATATCTCCTATAGAGGTGACACAATTAGAAAATGCTATTTTATAGTAGTCCAAGAATATTTATTCAGGTCAGATTATGGGGTATACAAACCAAGATTTGAAATACAAAATTATCAATCCTATGATTTATCATTCTACTTTCTGAAAAGACTTTTTGATTCTGAAAAAAAACACATAGAATATCTTTAAGTAAGCATATATATATATGTGTATATATATATATATATATATATATATATATATATATATATATATATGGTAAGCTTTCAGGGAAACTTCTTAGCCTGCTAAATATTTACCTTAAACTTAGAGGACCTTAAATCAATAAATGAAGGGAAGGTAAGCCTTTAGGTATATTTATGATCTCTGGATTCTCATGTTCTCGACAGCTAAACTTTACAGTGGTTACCTAGTCAATAACTGTGGTTAAGCCATGTCCCTTTTTTAGTCAAAATTGAGTGAAGCAAATAATATCAGGAGGACCATATATTTGGACTAATGGATTATAATTGGATAAAAATCACCTGATCCCATAAGTAAAAACAAAGTGCAAATTATAGAAGTGTCTGAGATTTAGATTCTGGCTTTATGTTTGAGAGAAAACAAAATAAAAACAGTTTTCCTAATTTAGACTTAAAGAGAACATTATATTTCAGATAAGAAAAGTGAAACTAGGGAGAGACTTACCTAAAGCCACCTAGATAATCAGTAGAATCGTAGGAATTAAGGACTAAAAAGTCAAATACTACAATGGAATGCATTGTTAACTTTGGAAGTGGCAGATGTAACTTGTAGTTAATACTAGGTCACACAAATAAAACTCAGCTCTCACCTTTGTGGTATATTTAATATCATAGGACAATTGTAGCCTAAGGCAGGATGATTTCCTTACAAAATATTTTCATTATTGGTGGATAACAATTCATAATAATACGACAAGTTAATGTTTGTTTTGAAAACTTTAACATGCAGATATTACATCTTAGCAATTACCTGTTTCCTGAGCTCTCCCCCAAATCATTTTAAATACTGATTCTAAACAAATTCTAGAAGCTACAAAAAGACTATATGGAATAATTTTTCAGACCAAGACATTTTAGAAAGTCAACAGGAAAGGTTTCTTGCACTAGGATGAGAGTGTATCACAGTCCAGCCTCAGACCCAGCAAACTGGAGTAGTCTTGGGGATCTCTGAATTAGCAATTACTGCTTCTGAAGGATCATTCACAGATGGTAAGGCACTCAAATAGCAAGTCAAAAGAAGATTACAGAGGTCTCTTTGGTAGCACTGAGGTTTGGCTTTGTCCATATTCAAATCTGTTTCTCAGCCCTGGGTTACAGTCCTGGGTCACAGTCTCATGATAAGGAGAAGCAGTAGTATACTAGAATTTGCAGACACAATGGAGTTGGTACCCTCCTCATAGTCCAGGAATAGACTCCAGAAAGGAGTCACCCTGTTCACTCACTGACAAGAACACAGGCGAGAGAGTAGTAAACAAACTTTTTCAATCATACCACCTTGAAAGAACTGAAAGCTAATAAGTCCCTAGAAGGATCGGGGAAAATATATACACAAAACCCCTGAAGCTTTGGGAGAGTGCACTCTACATCCTGAAAGTAGTGTTCTTCTTTGACAAAGAAGTTAAAAGTCAAGTAATAGACTGAGGAAAAGAACAAATAATGGAAAAAATATTTTTTTCTTCCTTTTTAATACACATTGCTTTATGAATCATCTTGGGAAGAAATATCAGTGCAAGAAGGAAACCCATAGGAGAGATTTAAAAAAAAAAAAACTCAGAAAAAAGAAGTAAACATAACATGTGTTGATTTACATTCAGTCTCCTTATTTCATTTTCTGGATGCAGAGGGCATTTTCTTCACAAAGTCTATTGGGATTTCTGTGAGAAGAAGCAAGTCTTTCATAGTTGATCATTGCATATTCTTGCTGTTATTGTGTACAATGTATTCCTGGTTCCGATTGTTTCACTCAGCATCAGTTTATGCACATCTTTCCAGGCCTTTCTAAAATAAGCTTGTTCATCATTGTTTTTATACAAAAATAATATTTCAATACCTTCATGTTGGAATCCTTACTAACTGCTAACTAATTAGAGTTGATCTAATCTTACAAGAAGCTGTTTTGGGCAGAACCTGAAACAAGGTACTAAGTAGAACTAAGTTCAATGAGTTCACACCTCCCTTGAAGCTCGTTGGGCCAGAGAGCACTATGGGAGAAAACCCATAATCCCTCTCTCTCGTATCCCACAATTCCTCCCTCTTGGATAAAAGAAACAGACAGAAGCTCTCGGTCAGATTTCAGTAGAGTTACGCCAGAAGCTCTCTCTCCGAGGCAAGGCAGAATATTTTCCACTTGGCTGGCTGGTGGCAGAAGTGTTCTGGAGAGAGGAAGACGCTACAAGTCGAGATTTCACCGGAATGACATGAAGACTGGAGCTGGGGAGGCTGAAGAAAGCAGAATCAGAGGCTGAAGGACCAGACCTTTGGATTTAAAGACATTTGGAGAGAGCTCTTGGAACCAAGCAGAGAGATAGGCCTCTAAGCTAACCGGGCTATATTGGGATAATAAAAGATCTGAACTCTTATCACCTGGCTGCGTTTTGAGAAGAAAAAGATCACAACATTTTGGCGCCCTGAACGTGGGACAAACAGACCCCTCAGTGGATTTCAGTGGAAAAGCTCCGATCCTGATTCAAGTGGAAAAGCCTCTGATCCTGATCCAGTGGAAAAAACTTCAACCCAGAAATTAGGGTGAGTGCAACAAAGAAATTTTGTTGGAAGAGTTAAAGTAGAATTTCATCTAAGATGGGACAGATATTTAGAAAACAGCCTGTTTCTGTTCAAGGAAAATGTTTAGAGAGCATTGTCAAAGTTATGGAAAGCCAAGGTTTAATTATAAGTTTACAGCAAATCACTGAACTTTTACAAACTGTAAAGGACATATGCCCTTGTTTCTCTCTTGATAAGGAATTAGATCTGAATGAATGGAAATTGGTTGGAGAGGATCTTTGTCAATTCTATGATAAAAATGGGCCTAACTCAATAATTAATACATATAATGTAATACAATTGGCTATAAGAAGTTATTTAAGTGATAGAATGATGAAAAGGAAAGTACAGGAGGAAGAAATGCCAACTTTACTAGGTGAAAAGGAGGATGAATCAGATGAGAATGGAGTTAATTACAATTCTGAGCATGATACTTCACAGCAGGAGGAATTAGGTGATTCCACATCTCATGACCCTCCCCCCGCAATTAACCCTTCATGGGTAGAACAAGAGGGAGGGAGAGAGACAGAAACACAGTCAGCTTCTCCTGTAAAGCAGAATTTGACAAGATTAGAAAAAGCATTAATTAAAGCAAAAAATGAAGGAGAAGATATATCTGATTTTATAAATGCATATCCTGTGATTGAAAAGATTGACTCTTCAGGTCAAAAAGAGAGAAAATACACTCCTTTTAATTTGGAAAAAATTAAAGATTTGAAAAAGGGTTGCACTCTTTATGGGGCTACATCATCTTATGTGAAGATGTTACTGGATAATTTGTCTTATGAAATCCTAACCCCGAATGACTGGAAATCCATAGTGAAAACTTGTCTAGAACCGGGACAAAATTTATTGTGGCTTTCGGAGTTTCATGAATTATGTAGGGTTCAAGCCCAACGCTATAGGCAAACAGGAGCTATTGTACAAGTTGCTTTTGACCAACTAGCTGGAGAAGGTCAGTATGCAGAGAGTTCAGAACAGATTTATTATCCCATAACAGTGTATGAGCAAATTTCTAAGGCTGCAATAAAAGCTTGGAATTCTCTCCCTGGACAGAAAGATGGAAATAATGCTTTCACAAAAATAGAGCAAGGTCCCAACGAACCTTTTGCAGATTTTGTGGGACGTTTACAAACAGCTGTAATAAGAACCATTGGAGACAATGCAGCAACAGAAATAATGACTAGACATTTAGCTAAGGAAAATGCCAATGAGATTTGCAAAAAAATTATATGGAGGCTAGACAAAGATGCTCCTTTAGAAGAAATCATAAGACGCTGTGCCACAGTGGGCACAAATGCTTATTATGCCCAGACTATGATGAACATGGAAAGACAAGGTCCTTCTTGGCAGAGGAATTCTAGAGAAACTCGTCGATGTTTTCAGTGCAGAAAAATTGGACATTTGAGAGCTCATTGTAGATATGGAGATAGAGTGAGAAGACAGGGTGAGAGAAAACCCAAAACCCCATGTCCAAAATGTAAGGGAGGCTTTCACTGGGCCTCTAAATGTATATTGACCCAGAGGAATGAGAGGCAGGGCCCAGCTCTAAAGTATCAATCAAAGGACAGGTGGGGCATGATAGCAGCTGAGGTTACACCCAGAGAGACTTTAGAAATTCAGAACTCTGATGTCATCAACCAACAGAAAAGCAATCAGGATTACAGTTGGGAAGAATACAGGCCTTTTAAGACAACAAGACAATATCCAATGCAAACAGCTCCAATGTAATTACCAGATGATGAGGAGAAATCCCAAAAGTGGTAAATAGAAGAGAATTACATAGGTTAACTGCTTGGGGAAGAGGATCTGCTTATATTTCCACAGGTGGAAAAGGAATCCGATGGCTAACAATGAGACTGTCAAAAGAACTTTAAAATCTTCAGCTTTCAGTTCCTGAAAAACCAGCAAGAATCACTGGATTCCCTGAGATGAAAAATTGTTGATGAGACTTTTGCAGTACTTCAGAGCTTACAGGAATTATTAGATTCCTGGCGCATGAACTAATGGACAATGGATTCCTTATGGACTATTTCTAGGACTTATGGACATTTGTAAATTTTCAGGTCGATTTATGTTGTTACATTACTACTAGCCTGTGTTATATTACTATGTGCTTATGTATTTTAAGCAATTGCAAGAATCATTGGATTTCTTGAGATGAAAGATTGTTGATGAGACTTTTGCAGTAGTTAAATTTTCATGTTGATTCATGTTATTTGTTACATTACCACTAGCCTGTGTTATATTGCTGTATGCTTTTGTAAATTATGTATAATGCCTCCCATATTGATGGATTTATGTATACCATGTATATCTGTTACAAAGTTCTGGCCCATATTGATGGATTTATGTGTACCCCTTCAGAAACCTCCTATGTTTTAAAACAAAAGAAAGGGGGAGATGTTGGAATCCTTACTAACTGCTAACTAATTAGAGTTGATCTAATCTTACAAGAAGCTGTTTTGGGCAGAACCTGAAACAAGGTACTAAGTAGAACTAAGTTCAATGAGTTCACACCTCCCTTGAAGCTCGTTGGGCCAGAGAGCACTATGGGAGAAAACCCATAATCCCTCTCTCTCGTATCCCACAATTCCTCCCTCTTGGATAAAAGAAACAGACAGAAGCTCTCGGTCAGATTTCAGTAGAGTTACGCCAGAAGCTCTCTCTCCGAGGCAAGGCAGAATATTTTCCACTTGGCTGGCTGGTGGCAGAAGTGTTCTGGAGAGAGGAAGACGCTACAAGTCGAGATTTCACCGGAATGACATGAAGACTGGAGCTGGGGAGGCTGAAGAAAGCAGAATCAGAGGCTGAAGGACCAGACCTTTGGATTTAAAGACATTTGGAGAGAGCTCTTGGAACCAAGCAGAGAGATAGGCCTCTAAGCTAACCGGGCTATATTGGGATAATAAAAGATCTGAACTCTTATCACCTGGCTGCGTTTTGAGAAGAAAAAGATCACAACACCTTCATATACCACAACTTGTTCAGCCATTCCCCAATTGATGAGTATCTACTCATTTTCCAATTCTTTGCTACCACAAAAGGAACTGCTACAAACATTTTTACACATGTGGGTCCTTTTCCCTCCTCTATGTTTTCCTTGGGATACAGGCCCAGTAGAAACTCTAGTGGGACAAAAGGGATGTATAGTTTACTAGCTTTTTGGGCATAGTTCCACATTTCAGTCCAGAATGATTGGAACATTTCACAACTCTATCAACAATGCATTAGTGTAGAGGATGCAAATATTGGGGAATTCTGAGAAAAGTATACTTGAAGCAAAGATATTTACAGCAGGGTGTTAACTCATTGTGATTGATGAGATAATGGATTTCTAGTTCACATATTCTTAGTAGTTAGTGTGATGTAATGATTCTACAATTGGTAATTGTACTAAGGTATTTAAGAGCTGAGAGGACTTGAAATAAGGACAGTGGAGACTTGAGTGAGTGTGTTCAGGAGCTCAGACTCCAGACTCTAGACTTCAGACTTTATCTCTGACTATCCTCGTGGTGACTCTCCTGCTAAAACCAAAGCCCGTCCAGAGACCCTTGAGAAAGCTAGCCCGGACATTATACATTAATATCTCTGTTTTCCCAATCCCCTCCAATATTTATTATTATTTTTTCCTGTCATTTTATCCCATCTGAGATTTGTGAGATGGTAATTCAGAGTTCTTTTAATTTTCATTTTTCTAATCCATAGTGATTTAGAGCATTTTTTTATATAACTATAGATGGCTTTTATTTTGTCATCTGAAAACTGTCTGTTCATATTCTTTGACAAATTATTGTCAAATTGGGGAATAACTTATGAGAAAAAAAGATTTTGATCATAGAAAGTTACTATGGTAACAAGGAAGATCAAACCATACATACTCAGTAGAATCTAACAAAGTCAATGTTCTTACATCCAAGGCATCCAAGAAAAATAAAAATTGGTCTCAGACCATTGAAGAGTTCAAAGGAGATTTTGAAAATCAAATAAGAGAGTTAGAGGAAAAGTTGGAATGAGAAGTGAGAGTGGAACAAAAGAAAATGTAAAAAGCTAAAATAATGCTTTAAAAAAACAAAATTGTCTAAATGGGAAAGAAGGTACAAAAGCTCACTGAGGAAAATAACATTTCTTAAAAATTAGAATTAAACAAATAAAAGCTAATGTAACTTCTCAAAACTTGGGGTAGGGAGGGAGAAAGGAAGAGAATATGGAATTCAAAGTTTAAAAAACAAATGTTAAATATTGTTTTACATGTAAGGAGGAAAAACAAAGTAATATATAACAAAACAAAAATGATGGAGGGAGAAACAATTATCTAGCAGATAGTATGGTATTATTCCAATAAGAAATGAAAAAAACAAAGACTTAGAAAGACTATATGATTTGCTTCAAGGACTACTGAGCTAGAAGGTGCCTGGAAGTTTCAAACTTTAACTCTTTTTGACTTCTTTAATGTATCCTGTTCTTGTGATGCCTTATATTCCTCAACAAGTTTCTCTATTGCCATAGTTATAGTCTGCATCTCATTAATGGAAGTCTACCTTGTTCTCTTTAAGATATAATCAGTTTTATTTGGCAAAAGAATATCAGGTGGTCAGGTTTCTAATCTATGGAATATAATGCAGACCTCTATTTTAAAGGCTGTGTTTGCTTGCTAACTGGGAATAATTGATAGTGGAATTACATAGCCAGAAGTTTTCCACCTTTTCAAAGATCTTTCTTATTGAAATAATGAGGTACTATCAATAGTTAAAGGCAGAGCAAGATGTCAGAATGACTATTTTCATAAAACTATGATAATAGTGAGTTAGGGAAATGAAACATTAAGATTGAAATCAGAGAGAAAATCATATTGCACTTGAAAACTTTGTATTCATAACTCTTTTGCTTATCCCTGCTACATCTCTTCTCCAGTCATGCTAAGTGTTTGTAGTTCCATCATTATTTGGCCTACTTGTAAGTGTATGTCCTGATTCCATGAAACAATAGAATGCAAAGGCCATATAAATTAATCAGAAAGAGCTTTGGAAATACTAGTGATAAATGATATTTATGAAAGTGTTGTATTAGAACAATGTTATAGCAAATGGGACACTGTAAGTCCTAATAATTTATATACATAGTCTTAATAATTTTTTTTTGAAATGGATGGTGTCCTTTTCAGCATGATATAGCATTCTTCTAAATCTATTTATAAAACATGAATGGTAAACTTAATAACCAATACATTATTCTCTTAAACCAAGGACAAAATCATAAGTATGCATTTAGACAGGCAAAAGTATATTACTAACCCATCAAATTATTATTAGTTTTAAATTTTTCATTGGAACCCTCTTAGAATGTCCTTACATACAAATATGGTATCTCACAGAAAAAATCATTTTTATTTTATTTATTTGTTTCTTTCTTTGTTCTGCTGCCAGAAATAAGAAGTTTAGAGATTCATCAAATATGTGTGTGTGTGTGTGTGTGTGTGTGTGTGTGTGTGTGTGTGTGTTCTCGATGGGGGAAGGGATAGGAGAAGGGATACATACAAGCATAAATTTATTAAAATTAACCTATATCTTTTTTTTGTACTAATGACTAAAATGAAAGTGTAGGGACAAGCATAATAAAGATCATTAAAAGGAAAGTACTTAAAATTACTTATGTCTAAGGAGATTCTTGTAAACTTTGAATATGAAAGATGGGATAATTTATTATAAATTAATACAGACTCTTATTGGGAAAAATTCCTAATATGAATTTTACTAGAACTTCAAATAATATTTTTTTCCCATAGATAGAACTCAGTCATTATTAAAATGTCTAGGGTTAGGACATTTCCCTATGGTAACTTTATAAGACAACTTCTCTATCCCTTTTTGTTAAAAAAAATTTTGCTCAACCTTAACCACACTTTTAAGTCATCATTTCAATTGACCTACACCAAACACAAGTAAAAACTAAAATATACATTGGAATATAAAATTGGTAAACAGTGGTAAATGTTGAATGATAGGCTCACCAAGAATTTTTTCACAAGATATTTTTAAATTTAATTTACATTATTAACATATTCTCTATCACTATATTGTCTAGACAAGTGAGAGAAAAAAATCCAGATTGTATTTGTAACATTTTGTTGATTTCTGAGTTATATATGCTCAGGCTAAAAATTTAATAAGCAGTTGACACAAATTTGAGCTACTTCCATAATTTACAAGACTTTATATGACATGAGGGGAGCTGAGGTTACTCTATCCTGACATTGTTTAGAAAGACAATACTATGTAGTTTAAAGATTGTTTAATTCAAAGTAAGAGAAGCTGGGTTTAAATATTTTAACAATCACTATTTGTACAATCGTAGACATAGTAGTTAATGTATCCAAATCTTAATTTTTTTTTCTATAAAATGAGATGGTTTGAACTATCTGACACCTAGATCCCTTATAGCTTAATGCTTTAAACAATTCCAAAAACATGCATATATATTTACAAATAGTATATTACATTTACAATATGTTGTTGTACAGTTGTGTCTTATTCTTTGTGACCTTATGGACCAGAATATGCTAGGTTCTTCCTTCTTTCTTCAGCTATTTGTAAAGTCTCATAATTCAATCATTTTCTTTTCTTGCTTTCTTTGTCCTTTGGAATTTGCTTTGTTTTGTTTTGTTTTTAATTGCTGTTTTCTGTACAATATTACATTTCATTCTCCATAAAGCACTATATCTACCAGATCTAATCCCGTTAATCTATTCATCAAGGATATTATTTGTTCATACCTATAAAGTTTAATGAATGTCCCTTATTTTCTTTAATTTAAGAATATTATCTGAGTCACAGTCTGCTTTACAAGTTTTGTTTTAACTGACTATATGGAGGTTTTATTTTTTTGGGGTGGGGATATTTGGGATTTGTTCTGTAGAAACTTGAGCTCAATCAGCTCTCAGTTGTCAGAAGCCATGGAGACCCCAGTCACATCTTTCAAATGAGAGTTGTCCAACTAATCTCTGAGGACCTACTGGGTGCAAGTATCTTTTTATTCAGCATTAAGCAGGTGAGAGCGGAAAGCAGCATCACTTCCTTGATCTACACTTGGAAGCAGCTTAAGCTGTATTTGTTTAAGGCAAAGAGGAAGTCAATAAAGGAATCCATCAGGCTACTGCAGATCTGACCTCTAATAGCCCGGTAAAGTACTGAGCTCTAGAGAAGCTGGTAACAACATTTTACCATCCTCCTGCTTGAGTTTTTTTTTCCTTGAATACATTATGTTTTTTGTTACTACAAAATAAGTGAACAAAATAAAATTAAACAGAAGTTTTCTATGTAACAATAACATACATGATTAAATATTAAAACAATGATGTTTTTGTAAGTTATTATACATTTTTAGTTTTACATTTATCCATAGCTTTGTGACTTTTCTTCACTGAAGTGAAAGTCTAACCACCATGATTCTGATTTTTAGTTCCCTTTATAGTAAATGAATTTTGGTTTTGCTGGCCTTGAAAACTAATTTTTTTTTTAAACAGTGCATCTTATTTCCAAAAGAAGTGAAATACAGCCTTGATCCTTTTCTGGTAACATTTGATTTCAATTTTTTTTCAGGATAGCTTTTTCAAACAAGATTATCCAAATTATAACATCAAAACTTAGTGCTAGTCTTTCTGCAATATGCTTTTCATCAATATGGTCCACTCTTTCAGCAACAATATGCTAAACCAAATATTTCAATGGGTAGACAATCTATGTCTAATTTCAACACATTCTTATTTTTTTTCTGTCATATTACTGTTAGGATATCAATCTCTTGAAATATTTATATATATATATATATATATATATAAATATATGTATATGTATACATATATGTAACATAAAACATGTATGTGTATATGTATAAGTATATATAAAGAGAGAGAGAGAGAGAAAGAGAGAGAGAGATATGTGTGTATTCAAAATAAATGAAAGAGCCATTTATGAAATAGTTAAAACATCAGATTAAATACAGTTGGTTGTGCTGTGATAGTGGTGTGGTATTTTAAAGCAGAATGTGAATTTAGCAAAACTTCTTCCAGTGGAACAAATATATAATATAATACATTGGTCAGAAATAAATGAATTACAGTAACATGTCAATAAATAAAAATTGCATTTGGCACAGAGCAAACTCACCACATTTGATAAGAAAAATCACCCTTCTGCACTCCATCTGTCATTTCCATCCTTTCTGTACGTCCAAAGTTTTAAATTGCATTAAGATCCAAAGCCCAGGAGCATCTTTCTGTATTTCTCTGTAATATTCATCTCCAAGCAGCAAACACTGCTCTGAGCTATCAACACGTTGGGGTCTTATCAATTCTAGCCTGGTTCTTCAGGTCCTAACTTGTTAGTAGTAATCTGCATTGGCATCACATTATTGAAAATAGTGAAGGGGGGAAAAGGTGATTGAAGAAGGGAGGGATGGAGAGACAAAGAGAGACAGAGACAGTGAGAGAGAGAGAGAGAGAATATTAAATATTTCATTTAAGATATTGTGAATTAAATAAAAACAGTTTTTAAAAAGATATCTTGAAATCATTTCAAAGATATATAAAAATGTGCATATGTATATAAATCTGTATATCATAAATACACATACATACATGTTATATATATATCAACTTACATCCATATTGATCTGCCAATCTCTCAGTCTCTTGGTATGTATACATATATACAAATATACAAGAACATGTGTATATATTGAATATACATTCATACACATATATATGTGTGTGTGTATGTATCTCATAGAAGAAGGCATTCTGATGTAGTTGAAAAAGAAACAGGTTTTGAGACACGATTTATGGGTTCAATTTTAACATCTTAACTTTATGCTCTTGGCCAAATTACTTAAGTGATTTCAAGGATCACATATCTCCCCAGGACCTTAAAGTATATCTAATTCAAGTCCAAGTCCACCATAAAAGAAAAAAAAAGGTGGGGGGAGACTTGGAATAGATTTACTTTACGGCTCCTAGATTCTCTAAATCTCTAATGCTATGAACCATTAGATTAGAAAATTTAGATTAAAGAAAAGAAATGTATATAAATTCAAATATTTTCAATATTGTCACAACATGGACAGTTTGCTCCTAAAGGCAAGACTAGGAACATTAGTTTTCCAATAATCAAATTTAATTCTTTGAATGAATTTCCTAACAATTAAACTGATCAAAAAATGTAATGGGCTGCCTTAAGTGTCATTGTTTCCTTGCCACAGAAATCTTCAAGAAACTAAATGATATTTTATTTTTTGGAAATGACTTTTTTCTATATACATTAGATTAAATGGACTCTGAAATAATTTTTATAAATTCTCTTATGTGAAATTCTCTTATATAATAATGCATATGTAAAGAGATTCCCAAATACATTTAGGTACAAAGTATCAGGACAATATTTTCCATTGATTAGCACTTAATGGAACACTTTTATTGCATTGCTTGGTTGGTTCAGGTGAATAAATGAATAAAGAAGATATGTAGAGTGAAAATTAAGTTATAATGAATACAAGAGTGTGAAAAACCATGCTAAGTGGGAAACCCAGAAAGCCTATAAGGCGTTAACGGGGACTGTACAATTTAGGAGTGGGTAGATTCTGTGAAAGCCCTCATAGCTGTGAATTATAACACAGTAGAAGGAACTGAAAATCAGTCTTTTCTGACACAGATGTTGCTAGTGAACTGGGAATGAAATAAAGAGGAAAGAGGAGAAAGGTCAAAGAACACAACTGCCTCTCAGTTTCCTTATAGCGTTATCATCATCTCACGTGATGGGACCTATTCTGCTGGTCAGAATTAGATTCCCAGCAGCCACTAGCAGGTGGGTCGCTTAACACAAGAGAAGTATATAGGAAAAGTTTATTTCTTCCTGATATTAGAACCAAATTGGTAATTTCTCCATTTATTTCGCTGGTCTCTGCTTAGCAATAACTAGAGTCCTATTCAGTTCTTGTCATTTATTTATTTGCTAGTTTATTTGTTTATCTATGTATTTGTCTATTTATTTATTTTGCTTTATTTTGCTTTCTTTATTTTGCTTTACTGAATCCTGGAAATTCTCTCACTCATCTAATGCAGAAAAATTCCAAGTTTTAACTGGAAGGGAAGCCTCCCTGATTGGTTGTTTGGGGGAGCCAGGGGACTCTGCATCAGTCATCCCCATTCCCTTGGATGTGGGCCTTCCCTTCTGCCTGCCCCAGGAGAAGGGGTCTTGATGCTCAGTTGGTATGGAGGCCAGGCCTGTTTTCTAGATTGCCATAGGAGGAGGGTTAGACCTGACTGTATTGCACTCAGTGCAAATTTACCTGTAGGTTAATGACTTGCACAAGAAGGGCTTCAGAGGTAGATTAACCTAAGGCTTAGAACTTTACTTTAAGGCCCTTGTTATGAAGCCTGTTCTGAACTACTTCTTTTAGATCTCACTCCTAATCTCAGCCAGTGAGAAAGACTTTTTCTGCTGAGATGGTAATCTGCTTCACAGGTCAATTCTGTGGTAGTTTTGAATTTTTTTTAAGCTTTTTATTTTCAAAACATATGCTTGGATAATTTGACAACATTGACCCTTGCATAGCCTTGGGTTTCAAACTTTCTCCTCCTTCCCTCTACCCCTTTCCCTAGTTGGCAAGGAATTCAATGTATATTAAACATGTTAAAATATATGCTAAATCCAATATGTGTAAACATATTTATACAATTCTCTTGTTGCACAAGAAAAATCAGATCAAAAAGAAAAGTAAATGAGCAGGAAAACAAAATGGAAGCAAACAACAACAAAAAGAGTGAGAATATTATGTTGTGATCCACATTCAGTTCCTACAGTCCTCTTTTTGGGTGCAGATGGCTCTCTATCACAAGATCCTTGGAAATGGCAGCAATCATCTCATCGTTGGAAAGAGCCACGTTCATCAGAATTGATCACTGTATAACATTGATGTTATCATATACAATGATCTCTTGTTTCAGCTCATTTCATTTAGCATCAGTTCATGTGTCTCGCCAGGCCTCTCTGAAATCATCCTGCTGGTTGTTTGTTACGGAAAAATAGTATTCCATAACATTCACATACCGTAACTTATTCAGCCATTCTCCAACTGATGAACATCCACTCAGTTTCCAATATATATTTACAAAAACATATATATATATATATATATATATATATGCTGGGTCGAAGGGTATGCACTATTATTAAATGGTGAGCATAGGTTTTGGGGGCATAGTTCCAAATTGCTCTCCAGAATGGCTAGATCTGTTCACAACTCTACCAACAATATATTAGTGTCCCAGTTTTCCCACATCCCCTCCAACATTCATCATTATTTTTTCCTGTCATTTTCGCCAATCTGAGAGGTGTGTAGTGGTATCTCAGAATTATCTTAATTTGCATTTCTGTTATCAATAGTGATTTAGATTCTCATATGATTAGAAATAATTTTAATTGTTTAAAGGGGAATTTTGAAGGGCTCCATGGAGTTCCTATTTCATTACACCATCTTGGCACCAGGAAATCCCAACACAAGAAGCTGGGGACAATGCAGGAACAGAGTACAATTTTCACCATTTTTTTTTTTTAAGCCACAAAGAAGGGGAAAAAATGAGCATAAAACAAAGCACCTATTTATAGAATGTTACTCTTGAATGTAAGATGGCATGGATGATCAAAATAAAAACTCTGATGATAAATGGTGTCAAAATTGTTACATGGGAATCTTCTTTATTTCTTTTTTGTCTTAAAATTTATTTAATTGACTAAAGCACTAATTTACCCAGGGTCACATAGACAATATGTGCCAGATCTAAGACATAAATCCAGGTATACCTGTGTTTGAGGCTGGTTCTCTATTTACCATACCATGACTTACTTTTATTTATTTTTTCACAATCTGCTTATTTATTTAATATTTCCCTGATTGCATTCAAAACTGCTTTTTTTTTATATTCGTTTTTAAAATTTTTCAATTCTAGATTCTCTCCCTTATCTCCACCCACAATTAAGAAACCCCATGTGAAGTAATGCAAAACATTTCCATAAAAGTAAAGTTGTGAAAGAAAACATAGATCTCCCACTCTAATGAAAATAAAAACCCCCAACAAAAATTAAGTTAAAAAGAAAGAAAGAGATAGAAAGATAATGCTTCAATCTGTGTTGCGACACAATCAGTTCTTTCTCTGTGTATGTATAGTATTCATGAATGATTGTACTGCTGAGAATTGCAAAGCATTTAAAGCTGGTCATACCAGAGCATTATTATTAGTTTGTATACAGTACAATTCACTTTGTTTATGAAGGGCTTTCCATGTTGTTGTTTTTTTTTTTTTTGTTGTTGTTGTTTGTTTGTTTGCTGGATGTTTTTGAGAGTATTCTACTCATTATTTCCCAGAGAACTATAAAATTTCATCACAAACACATATCATGTTTTATTGAACCATTCCCCAATTGATGGACATCCCCTAAATTTCCAATTTTCTTTTCCTTGAATATTTCTATGAATATTTTTATAATTTACTTTTTCTTATAAATATTTTTACCTATAATAATTTTACTTTTTTTCTGAATCTCTTAGTGGTAACATTGTCAGGTCAAAGGAAAAGCATGAATTTATAGCCTTTTGGACTAAAATCATATCTCTTGAATCATTTGTCAATTTGGGCATGGCTCTTATTTTTTATAAATTTGACTCAGTTCCCTCAATGTTTCAGAAATGAAGTCTTATCAGAAAAACTTGCTTCATTTTTTTTTTTTACAATTACTATTGCTAATTGTATTTCCCTTCATTTATTCTCACTCTTTCACCTATCCCTGCTCAAAAATTTTTTGCTACTGACTACTCTCTCCTCCAATATTCCTTCTCTTTTATCAGCCTCCTCCTTTACCATATCTCATTCCTCTCCTATTTTCCTGTAATATAGATTTCTATATTGAGTGTGGCTATTTCCTATTTGAATCAATTCTAATGAAAGTAAGGTTCACTCACTTACCTTCTCCTCTCTTCCCTTCCACTGTACAAGCTTTTCTTGCCTTATTTTTTATGTCAGATAATTTGCACAATTTCACTTTTTCCTTTACTTTGCTCTCACCATATTCCTCTCTGACCTCCTAATTTCATCATTTAAAAAAAAAAAAAAGATATCACTTCATATTTAACTCACACATGTACCTTCTGTTTATATATACTTACTCTATCTATCATAATAATAAGAAACTTCTAAAGAGTTACAAGTATCATCCTCCCATGTAGGAATATAATCAAATAAACCTCATTAAGTTAATCAGTAGATTCTTTCAATTTCTATTTTCCCCTCTGGTTCTAGAATTTCAGGACAGTTTTCCTTGATAATTTCTTGAAAGATGATGTCTAGGCTTTTTTTTTTTTAATCATGACTTTCAGGTAGACCAATGATTTTTTAAATTATCCCTCTTGGATCTATTTTCTGGGTCAGTTGTTTTTCCAATGAGATATTTCACATTTTTTCTATTTTTAATTTATTTTTTTGGGTTTTGCCTAATTGTATCTTGATTTCTAGCTTCCATTTGTACAATTCTATTTTTTAAGGAATTATTTTCCTTTAGGGAATTATTATTAAGGAACTTTTGTACCTCCTTTCCCAATGTGCCAATTTTGCTTTTTAAGATGTTCTCTTTAGCTTTTTGTATTTCTTTTTACACCATTTTCAATTCTTTTCTTAAGTTTTTTTTTTTTTTTTTTTCTCTTACCTGATTTTCAAAATCCCTTTTGAGGTCTTCCATGGCCTGATCCCCAATTCTTATTTTTCTTGGAGGCTTTGAATGCAGGAGCTTTGAAATTTTTATAATCTTCTGAATGTGTATTTTGATCTTTCTTGTCATAATAATTTTCAATGGTCAGAAAGGTTTTCTGTTGTCTGCTCATTTTCCTAGACTATTACTTATTTTTCAGCTCTTTGTTAAAGTGGTTCTCTTTTTCCAGGGTGAAAGGTGCATTACCCCAAGCTTCTCTGTGAAATGTGCAGCTATTTTCAAAGCTTCTTCTAGGAATCTAACCATAAGCCCTCTTTTCTTCCCTGGAGCTCTTAGAAGTGTCCCTCCCCATTGCAGTTACATGATTTATTGTGCTAAAGCCACCCAACTGGGATTTGGGGGGCTATGATGGCATGGCCTACACAACACACATCTACCCCATTGGCTCATACTCTTTTCACTGACCTGCTGAGAACTCCCTGGGCTGAGAGCTTTAGAAGCCTCTAGCATGGCTGCTGATCAAGAGGTCCTATCTTGCTGATGCTGGAGCCCTGGTTGGGTCTTAGTCTGGGGCCAGGGTTGGGGCTGCACTGGTGCAGCCTGTCTTGGAATTGCATGATGGACTTCCACTCTGGGTTTTACAGACCTTTTCTGCTGACCTTCCAGGTCTTCTTTGATGTCTCTGGGCTTGAGAAGTCTAGAAGTCCTCAGTACTGTTGCTGGGGTCGGGCTAGGTCTGGGGCCAGGTCTGGGGCTGCAGCTTTGGCTACTTGGCTCAGCTTACACTGGGATTTTACCTTGAACTCCTATCCTGGTTTACTAGATGTTTTCTGCTGAGCTTCTAAATTGCCCTCATCTGAAAAATGTTCTACTCCATCTTTTTGGTTGTTCTGATGCTCTAAAATTTGTTTAGAGTCATTATTTAAAGGAATTTGGAGAGGTTTGGAAAAGTTAGGCAAGTTCCTGTCTTTACATTGCCATCTTGGAAAACTATTAATTTCTTATGGGCAAGGCAAGCTACTATAATAAATACGACAATTCTACTTAAAGTAATCTATTCACTGATACACAAATCAAACTAGAAAATTTTATAATTCATTATTTTTATATTTTATATTATATTTATATATAGATAGATATATATAATTTTACATAATAGAGAAAAATAATAACATACAATTGGAAAAAAATGGTCAATAATATTAAGGGAATTTTTTAAAAGGCAAAGGAAGGCGGTCTAAACATACAACATCAAAAATTATATTATAAAGTGGCAATAATCAAAACTTTTTTATTGGCTAAGAAAGAGAGAGGTAGATCAATGGAATAGTGTAGATACACAAGACAGAGTAGTAAATGATTACAGTAATCTACTGTTTGATAAAACTAAAGACTCTGGGTTCCAGTGAAAGAATTCATTATTTGACAAAAACTACTAGAAAACATGAAAAATAAAATTGAAGAAATTAAGCATAGACCAATATTTCATACTCTGTACCAAGATAAGGTTGAATTGAGTACGTACTTTAGACATAAAAGGTGATACCATAAGCAAATTATGAGAATAAGGAATAGCTTTTTGCCATATCTATGGAGAAGAGAAAAATTTATGACCAAACAAGAGATGAACATTAAAAATGAAAAGTGAAGCCTTTTGATTATATTTATTTATAAAGTTTTTACAAAACAAAGCTGATCCAAGCAAAATTAGAAGGAAAGTAGAAAGATGGGAAACAATTTTTATAGCAAGTATTTCTAATAAAGGCCATATTTATTAAATGTATAAAGAATTAAATCAAATTTGTAAGAAAATATACATCATCCCCACATTGATATATGGTCAAAATATGAGCAGGGAATTTTCAGATGAAGAAATTAAAATTATCTATAATTATATGAAAAAAAAATTGAATAACTTTTGATTAGACAAATACAAATTAAAATAACTAAGAGGTACCACCAAATGCATATTAGGTTTGCTAATATGACAGAAAAGGAAAATAATAAATGTTAGAGATGTGGGAAAAATGAAACATTAATACATTCTTGGTTCTGTTGTGCATTTATCCAACTATTATAGAGAGTAATGTGGAACCTATACCCAAAGAGCTATAAAACTGCATATGCCCTTTGATTCAGCAACACCATTAATAATTCTGTATCCCAAAGAGATCATAAAAAAGGAAAAAAGAACCCACATGCACACAAAAAAAATTACAATACCTTTTTTTGTGTTGGTAAAAAACTGGAAATTTTCTGGTGGAATCCATCATTTGGGGAATGGCTAACCTCATTGTAATACATGAATGTAATGGAATAAGGAATGATAAGCAAGTTGATTTCAGAAAAACCTGAAAAAATTTACATACACCAAAGTTGAGTAAAGTGAACAGAAACAGAAGAAAATTGTATATAGTAAAGCAACATTGTGCAATGATAACTATGACAGACAATTTTTCTCAACAATACAATTATCCTAGACAATTCCAAAATACTCAAGATTAGAAAATGATATCCCTATCCACAAAAAAAGTACTCTGAAGTCTGAAGGCTAGATGAAGCACACTATTTTCACTGTTTTTCTTTCTCATTTTTCCCCTTTTGTTCTGATTCTTCTTTCAAAACATAACTAAATATAGAAATATATTAAACATGATTCTACATGTGTAACTTCTATTAGATTGTTGCTATCTTGAGAAGGGAGGAGAATAAAGAAGAAGGGAGAAAAAATTGGAACTCACAATATTACAAAAATAAATGTTGAAAACTATCTTAATATGTAATTGGAAAAATACTATTAAAAAGAAAATGTAAGCATTGACTCAAAGAGTGAATAACATCCACTTTCAGTTGGATAACAAAATGTATCCTGCTCTATATAAATAAGTAAAAAAAGAATGAACATAAGTAAAGGTATGCAAGAATAGACAGGAATGTAGATTGGGAAAGGTGTCAATAAGAAGCTAAAACACTTGTGAGGAAGAAAAGGATAAGGATAGTCCAATAAAGGGATCAACACAGAAAAAGAACATGGAGAGAAATACAGTTATCATAAATATAAAAGTTAATGGGATGAACTCACCAATAAAACAATAGATTATAGCAGAATGGACTAAAAAGCAGAATCCTATAGTATGTTGTTTATCAAAGGCATAGAAGTAGCACCGAAATGTTCCAGCAGAAGGGAAAAAAAAAAAAAAAAAACAGTGGTAGAAATCATGACCTTAGACAAAGCAAAAGTAAAACTGGTAATTAAAGGAGAAAGAGCAGAAGGAAACTTTATCTTGGTGAAAGATATTATTGATAGTGAAGTAGTTTCAATACTAATATACATGTACCAACTGGCACATTATTTAAATTTTTGGAAAGCTGAATGAGTTACAGGATAAACTTAACAACAAAATTATACAAGTTAGGGATTTCAATTTTCTCCTCTCTGAATAAAATAAATCCAATCAAAAGATAAACTAGAAAGAAGTTAAGGAAGTAAATAGGCTGCTGGGAAATATAATACAACTTTGAAGAAAATTAAATGGGAATAAAGAAGATTGTACCTTTACCTCAGCAATATATGGCACCTACAAAAAACCTAATCACATATTAGAATATAAAAACCTTACAACAAAATGCAAAAAAAGCAGAAATATTAAATGTGCCATTTTCACATCATAATATAATAAAAATACATTCAGCAATAGGCAGTGGAAAGATAGATGAAAAATTAATTTTTAATTTAAAAAAAGTGGATCAGAAAACAAGTTACAGACAAAATCAATAATTTGATTAAAGAGAATGACAACAATGAAGCAACACAGTAAAATTTGTGGGATTCAGCCAAAGTGGAATTTAGGGGAAGATTTATCTTTCTAATCATTTACATTAATAAAAAATAAAGAAAAGAAAGAACAAATCGACCAATTGGACGTGCAATTAAAAAAGCTAGGAAAAAAAACAAATTAAAAATCCCCAATTATAAACAACATACAAAATCTTTGAAATCAAAGGTAAGATTAATAAATTTAAAGGTAAGAAAATTATTAATCTATTAAATAATAACTGAAAATTGGTTTCATGAGAAAAAAAAATAAAATAGAGTAACCGCTGGTTAATGATTTTAAAAAAGAAAACCAAAAATCAAATTACCAGACTCAATCATGAAAGGGATAAAATCAGCACTGAAGAGGAAATTAAGACAATTATTGGGAGATTATTTGTTCCATAATTTGTCAATAAATTTGACATCTAAATGAAATGAATGAGTATTTTCATGAGCACAAATTGTGCAAATAACAGAATGGAAAATAAAATACTTAATCTAGTTTTAGGGGTAAAAAGAAATTTGACAAATTATCAATGAATTTCCTCAGGGTAAAAAATAAATTCCCTAGGCAAAGTGGACTTACAAATTTTACTAAACATTCAAGCAATTAATCCTAACACTAAATAAATTATTTGGAAAAATACATGATGGAGTTCTACAAAATTCCTTTTATGTCACAAATATGATACTGATACCTCAACCAGGAGGCGCCAACATTGAAATTATAAATCATTTTTTCTAATTAATATTGATGTGAATATTTTAAATAAAACATAAGGGAGGAGAAATATATTACTAGTATCAAACATTATGATCACGAGAGAAGTATACCTGTTATGGAATGCTATTTCAGTTTTAGGAAAACTAGAAAGACAATTAGTCATATCAGTAACAAAAACAATAACAGAAATTATATGATGATCCCAATAGATGCAAAAATGAAATACAAAAGTCATTCCTCAAAAAACAACAATAACAACAACAACTAGAGAAAGTAGAAATAAATGGAACTTTCCTTAAAATGATCATTAATATTTATTTAAAACCATCAGCAAGCGTTATCTGTAATGGATGAGGATAAAATACAAACCTTTCCAATAAAATCAAGGTTGGGGCAAGGATGCAGTTTATTTCAATTATTATTCATTATTGCATTAAAAATGCTAGCTGATAGTAATAATAAAAAATCAAAGAATTATAATAGGCAATGAAGAAACAAACCTATTACCCTTTGCAGATGTTATGATGGTACACATAGAGAATCCTAGAGAATCAACTAGAAAACTAATGTAAATAATTAACAACTTTAGTAAATTTGCAGGATACAAAATAAACCCACACAAATCAGCATTTTTATATATTACCAAAACTTCAGCAGCAGGAAAAAGAAAGGGAAATTCCACTTAAAATAATAGTAGGCATTTAAAAAAAATACTTGAAAGTCTACTTGCCAAGACTACATGAAGACAATTATAAATTACTTTTCATAGAAATAAAGTTAGATTTAAACAATTGTAAAAATATAAATTGCTCATGGATAAACCGAACCAATAAAATTTTAAAAAATGATAATTTTATCTAAATTACTCTATTCAGTGTCACACAAAGTGAAAAAAAAATTTCATAGGACAAAAAAAAGAAACAAACAAATAATAACTAAATTCATTTTAAAGAATAAAAGGTCAAATATATCAAGGGGATCCATTATTTAAAAATATAAAAGAAGGTAGTCTAGCTATGACAGATTTCAAACTATATTATAAAATATTAATTATTAAAATAATTTTTAACTAAGAAATGGAGTGATGGAGCAATTTAATATGATAAGAGCACAAAACATTGTAGTAAATGACCATAGTAATCTAGTATATGATTTAAAAACAAGATCAAAACTTTTGGGACACAAACTCATTATTTGATAGAAATTTCTGGGAAAATTGGAAAGCAGAATGACAGAAAATAGGTATAGATCAAGACTATACCATGCTATCTACCTTCAGAGAAAGAAGTGTTCTTATCTGAATAAAGACTGAAGCATACTATTTTTCTTTTTCATTTTGTCTTTTATTTGTCTTTTATTTTATTTATTTATGTATGTCTTCTTGTGTAGCAAGGTCAATATGGAAGTAATTGCACATACATTATCTATACCAGATTGTTCCCTATCTCATGATAGGAGAGAGGAAAAAGGGATAGAATTTGGAATCCAAAATTAAAAAAAAATAATAATACATGCTAAGAATTTTTTAAGATATTAATTTTGGAAAAATAAAATATTTTTCTAATAAGAAAAAAACAAGATTCCAAATTTAAGATTTTATTCTCCCTTCTATCTCAGGATTGTTTAAATTGGAGAAGAAGAGAGACACAACTAAGTTAATTTTGCTAGGAACTTGGAGGAAGTGGTAAAATCATGTTTTCTTGGTAGCCATGCGTAGAACTATCAAAACGTTCTACAGAACACCCCAGCTCTTCAACTACCATCCTAACATGAGAATTAACAATTTAATCTGCAGCTCAAAAGACACAGAAAAGTGAATTGAAGGATTTTTTTAAAAATTTTATCCTAGGGCTTAATGATTGAAAATTTCTGTATATTTCATAATTAAGAGTTTTTACTGATGAAATAATCTAGTATTTACTAATTAAACTATTTTTATTGTAATATGAGATCTAAATGATTTTAATCAATCTTATTGAATAAAATAGATTTTGGTTTTATAAGACCTACATTATTATCTGTCCCCAACTAGATCCAAGAGAATCATCCCTTATAATAAAGAAGAAAAATAAGTTAAGTAAAATTAACCAACACATAAAAAGTCTGATATTTTGTGGAAGTATTTCCCTAACTTGGCAAACAAGGAAGAGAAAATTCTTATGTCTCTTCTTTAAGGTCAAGCTTGTTCATTATAATTTTGTGTCATTCTGTTTCAATTATTTTGGTTTGTTTTTCTATTTACATGTTTACAGTCATTGAGAATATTGTTTTCCTGGTTTTGCTTATTTCTCTTGACATTAATTCATATACACCTATCTATACTTTTGCATATCTATCATAATCATTGTTTCTGATTAAATGCTGTGCTACAAATTGTTTAGCCATTCTCCAAATCATTTGGCATTTATTTCAAATCCCCTATTCCTCAAGGTATTACAAACAGTATTAATATTAATATTTTGGTATAGGTAAGACATTTGGTTGTTGTCACTAACTTTATTGGAACAGGTATGATTAGTCTGTTCATTTAGAATGTAAGTATTTTAATCACTTTCTTTGCATAATTTTATATTATTTTATAAAGGGTTCAATCAATCTATAACTCTATCACGTATGTTACATGTAATCATCTTCTCACAATCTTTAACAGTTTGTTGGATTTGATGCAAGACTATGGGAGAAAATATATGGTACAAGGCCTTACTTTTCTTCCCAGAGATCGTCACATGTGGAAACCTAGAACATAATTTGGGATGCCCCTATCATATAAACACACGCATGCAAACATACAATATACACAGATATGAATATCCAAATACATATCTGTATATGTCACAAACATCTACATAAGTGTACTTGTACAGGCATATCATCCAGTGACACTTTTTTTTATTATAAGATTAATTGAATTTGAGGCAAATTTTATCTTGAAAATCCTTTCAGATCAACTTTAATTATCAATGAGTTTTTTGAGTTTTTGTTTCTAATTAGTGACAAATCTTAATTATTCAATATGTTTTTAATGATATCCATAGTTTTTATACATAATATTGCAACTTCATATCACTAAATTTAGAGAAAACAAAGAACCCCTCTCTCCAAAAAAATTTTAATTTTTTTCCAAATACTGTAAAGTATGATCCTTATTCAGCTATGAACTTTTACATGTAACCTATGTTCAGCCATTTACATCATTTATATATAGTGATCAAAATATAATCATAAATAATTACAAAGTTTGTGTATTTGCATAAATATAGATTAAGGATATAAACAGAGATGATACAGAGAGATGTTGATAGAGATAGATAGGTAGGTAGGTAGATAGATAGATAGATAGATAGATAGATAGATAGATAAGAGACATACAAAGATAGACACATTTGCTGTTTATTTGCTCCAGTCATCTCTCTCTCTGTTTTTTCCCCTATTTGTGGTTTCCTTGATTTGTCATTTCCTTTTCCAGCTTATTTTATTGATGAGGGACTCAAACAAACAGTATTTAATGACTGGCCAAGGATCACACAACTAGGAAGTATCAGGGTCCAGATTTTTTACTTAGGAAAGTAAGTCTTTCAGACTCTCAGGACAGAAATTCTATGACACAGTCCAATGTATCATCTAGCTGTTTTTACCTAAGTACAAAGATGTAGATGCTATAGAGATTGAATTAAAGACAATGATGTACATATATTGCCTTCTTTGACACCTGCTGTCACAGAAATGTGGATGATAAAATATGTCATTATTTTCCACTAAAAGGACTCTGTGTCTACATGTTGGAGAGCTGCCACTAAGGAGCACTTTAAAAAAAGATGATCATAAATATATTTTGAAATTCTCTCTATTGAGGAAGATTCTGGAAAGAGAGCAGAGTAGGTATTTGCTGCAAAAACATAGCCCTGGGTGAGAAAGAACCAGCATACCAGAAGCAGTGGAGACCGAATACTGCTGGTTACCAGCACTTGTAGGGGTGGAGGAGCTCTTGATTTGGGGTTCCAGGTCACAGGGAAAAACTGAAGTGAAACTAGATGTACCATCTTGCACCCAACAATTAGAAATGCTTACATTAATATTTCTTATTACAAAAACAAAAAAGAAAAAAACAACTGAACCAGCAAAGAAGGCAGAATCCCATTATAGAAACTTACTCTGGGAACAGGGAAGACTAGGCTTCATCTTCAGAGGACACTGAAGTAAAAAAAGCTACTTCTGTCCCAAAAAGTAACATGAAATGGTTCCCTACCCAAAGAGAATCTATAGAAGTCAAAGTAAATAAATAAATAAATGGAAATAAAATAAAATAAAATGAAAAAAAAAAAGATAAAAAAAACAATCTTAAAAAATAAAGATTTTGGGAAAAAGTTAGCCCACTAGAATAGGAGATAGTTTTTTTTAAAGCTTTTTATTTTCAAAACATAAGCACAGATAATTTTTCAACATTGATCCTTGCATAGCATTGTGTTTCAGATTTTCTTCTCCTCCCACTCTCTCCCCTAGATGGCAATCAATCCAATATGTTATACATGTTAAAATATATATTAAATTCAATATGTGTAAACATATTTATATAATTCTCTTGTTGCATGAGAAAAATCGGATCAAAAAGGAAAAAAAAAAAGAGTAAGTAAACAAAGTGCAAGCAAACAACATAAACAAGAATGAGAATTTATGTTGTGATCCACATTCAGTTCCCACAGTCCTCTCTCTGGGTGTAAATGGCTTTCTTCATCACAAGATCATTGGAAATGGTTTCAATCATCTCATCCTTGAAAAGAGTCATAGACTTCAGAACTGATCACCATATAATCTTCTTGTTGCCATGTATAATGATCTCCTAGTTGAGCTCATTTCATTTACCATCAGTTCATGTAAGTCTCTCCAGGCCTCTCTAAAATCATGTTCCTGATCGTTTCTTATAGAACAATAATATTCCATAACATTCATATACCATAATTTATTCAGCCATTCTCCAGTGGATGGTGAATGAGATGAGATGAGATCTTTCAAGACAGTTGCGAAAATCTAGTAAGGCTTCATCTACTTCAGAGTTTGAGTAAGCCTAAAGGACTTTGAAGATCGAGTCAAAGGCATACTTAAGTCCCCTTCCTGCTACCCTCCCATGACATTATTTTCTCCCTGTTTCAGTCAAATATGGGCAACTATGTACTTACTGGTCAAGTTCAATTTCTTGAGTAGTTCCCGCCTTTAGAATGTAAGATCCTCAGCCAATAAGGATGAGAGTCAGTGGTGGGAGGGGGCATTTGCATTAGGGATTACAAGTGCTGACCCTGCCCCCAAAGATGCTTCCTCCCTTCTATTGTCTGCTCAATGGGTGGGACGCACTTCTCGGGAGAATGTATAATAAACTTTGCTTTGCCTCTAGAGATCTCTCCAACTTTTTTTATTAAATGGTGACCCCCTCACCATTTCTGAACCACACAATGGGCATCCATTCAATTTTCAGGTCCTTGCCATTACACAAATGGTTGCCACAAACTTTTTTGTCATTGTGGGTCCCTTTCCCTCCTTTAAGATTTCTTTGGGATATAAGCCAAGTAGAAACACTGCAGGATCAAAGGGTATGCACAGATTGATAACTTTTGGGCATAATTCCAGATTGCTCTCCAGAATGGTTGGATTCATTCACAACTCCACCAACAATGCATCAGTGTCCCAGTTTTCCCACATCCCCTCCAACATTCAGCATTATATTTTCCTGTCATCTTAACCAGTTTCAGAGGTGTTAGTGATGTCTCAGAGTTGTCTTAATTTGCATTTCTCTGCCCAATAGTGATTTAGAGAAACTTTTAAACTTAATATAATCAAAATTATCTATTTAGGGTTCAATTATGAGTTCCAGTTGTTCTTTGGATACAAATTCCTTCCTTCTCCACAAAGAAGATACAGAGTCTTAAAGATGAAAATAAGTCTTTGAAAATTAGAATTTGGGAAGCCAGTGAAATTAAAAGAGACCAAGAAATAGCAAACAGAATATAAAGAATGATTAAAAAAAAAAAAAAGAACAGAATGTGAAATATCTTATAAGGAAAAAAAAAAAACAGATCCATAGAACAGATCAAGAAGATAAAATAAAAGAATTGGACTACCTGAAAGTTGTGACCAAAAAACAACCTAGAGACACTTATGCAAGAAATAATTTAAGAAAATTGTCCTAGCTTGATAGAAGATAAGGGGGAAGTAGAAATGGGGGAAAAAAAATCCACCAATCATCACCTTAAAGAATTCCTTTGTGGAAATCATAAAGGAATGTTATTGCCAAATTTTGTAATCCACAGATCAAAGAGAAACTTTTTTTAAGGAACAATTCAAACGCATTGGAGATACAGTTAGAATTGGACTGAACTTATCAGTAGCCACAATAAAAAAAATCACAGGAACTGGAATCATATATACTGGCAATCAAAAGATTATGGTCTTTTGGCCAAAACTGTATCCAGCCAAATTATCTATAATTTTGAAAGAAAAAAAATGAACATTTAATGAACTTGCAGATTTTCATGACTTTCAACCACAGCTGGATACAATAGAAAATTTAACATATAAGGTTATCAAAAATCAGTTTCAAGGAACTTAACATGGAGAAATTGTTTTTTACATGGAAATATATAACATAGGTTTAAGATTGGCTCCAACAATTGGGTAGCTCATAACAAAGATTGGGGCAGAATTGAGTATGATTTGACTCTAAAAAAGCAAAATTTTCTAGGAAAAGGTAAAAATAGCAATTATGTTATACAAATGAGATTCAGAAGAAGAACAGATGAAGAGGCATTGGGGATAAGGAGAGTTTGTAGTTATGAAAATCTATTCAGATTGGGAATGGGTTAAATTGGCATCACTACATATACACACTGAAGAGTATAGATCTACAAAATCTTTAAAGAAATAAGGAGAGGAGAGATGGGAGAAGAGGGAAGCAAAGAGTGGGTAAGAAGACAAGGGAGGGATCCTTGGATAGAGAGAAGTCAAGCAATAGCGATGTAATTTAAGGAGCAGAATTAAAGTAAAAGAGTTAGCAAGGATAGGAAAGAAGTATGTGTATATATAGAAACATGTTTAAGTATTTTTTCTATTTTTCTTTTTTTTAATAAACAGAAATTTTAAAATAATAAATTACAATGCTCATTTTCTCTGTATGTGTCTCTCTGTCTCTTTCCCTCTCTCTCTCCCTTCTCCTCTCCCCCCTCCCCTCCTCTCTCGTCTCGCTGACTCTCTTTCTGTCTGTCTGTCTCTTTCTGTTCTTCTTTCTTACATAAAGAAAATGTAGAAATACTACCTGTAACAATGTTTAAAGAAACCAATGGATATGGTACTTATAGTTAGATTCCATGCAAATTAATGCCATATACTCAATTGTTATTTAATTAAATGTTAAATTAATAAATTATTTAAGGAACCAAAACCTTACTCTATGGTTCCAGGGTTTTAAAAAATGTTATATTTTAACACACCATATTAAATTTACCCATAATAAAAGTTCCTCTATATATGTTTTTCCTGTATCATGCTTTATTTACCTTAATTAGGTCATCTATCTTGAGGTAATGGAAAGAGCATTGAACATGGAATCCTAAAGGTTTAGTTTAAGACTCAGTTTCAGTCTAGGTAAATCACATTAGAAAAGCCCATTAATTTCTCTGACTTTTACTGCTTTCAATTGTGAAATGGGAGAATAATAGTTTCAATACTCATATTATTAACTTCAAATGTTTATTAGGAAACTACTGCATATAGAGTACTAGCTACATTTTGGAAGAGGTACAAAGTTTAAGTGAGATATGATTCTTTTTAGTTATTTTGTAAAATTAAGA